>NC_081416.1:15290235-15593235 GCF_949786415.1 Peromyscus eremicus
GCCTTGTTTGGATTCTGTTAGGGAGGGTGGGAGGACCTCATCAAAAGTACATTTGGAAAGTTTCTGAAGGCTTTAAATAATTCTAATCATAGCTACTCACTTCAGTTTTGTGTATCTGTATTCTCTGCAGATTGTGCAGAACTGTAGGAAGAACAGGTACAAAGTCGGGCGGAGCTGCATGCAGATGGCACCCTGTGGTTGTGATGGTGTCTCCTTGTCTGTCTGCCTCATCAGTCTGTCATCTGCACACACTAAGGGTAGGAGAGGGTTGCAGAGCCTAGAGCCTGGTGGGAAGAGGTGAGCCACAGTGCCGTATTCCTACAAACCCCACTTTTCCAGTGTGTTATACAGTATTGTCCATCAGTGGAGAGAAACCTTGTGTTCATTATCAAGTGTAGTCCTCTGTCAGGTCAAGTTTCCTTCCGTTAGCTTCTGGGTTTCCTCTGTGGCCCTGGCCAGGCTGCTGCTGTGTGGTGCCTTTGTGGGTCTCCCTGCTGGAAAGCGATTCTAGACTAGACTAGAGGGGGTTGAATTTGAGGCAGAAGTCCTCCTCGCTACATTTTTAAAGATTGGTAGCACAAATGCTTTTTGTTATATGAAAACAATCCTTTTGGGGAATGTAGGTGAAGATAGAAAGGTTCCCAGAGAACAGCATGGGCTGCAGGAGCGCCCTGCTCCCGCCCACACAGACGGGAAGGGGCGCTATAGCAAGAGGTACAGTCAGAATCTGTTCCCTTGAGAATCCTGCGGGAAATGACTTCCTGCTCTGAATACAGCAAGAGCCTGTGAATACGAAGGCACGTGACTGCCTGCCAGTTCGGGGAGGTGCCCCGCCCACACTTGGAAGGGTTTTAACTCTCAGTTCTTTTTTTCCATTCTTGGACCTGGTCACTAGGGTACTGGGCTGCTCTAGAGCTCAGAGAAGTGTATGTCTAATGCTGACATCTGCCCGTGTGAGGTACAATTGTCACAGCCTTTGTTGGGCCTCAGGTGGCTTTAGGGTTGGCATCTCTTAAGGGAAATGACATTTTCAAAATTGCTAACTATATCTGTATCACTTTTAGTTAAAGAACATGCTTTATGTACAGTGTTTCATAGGTATAAAGATTTTTTCACCAAGGTTTTTGGCTTTTTTTTTTTTTTTTATAAGACCAAGTTTACCTATGTAGTCCTGGCTGTCCTGGAACCCCTATGTAGAACAGACTGGCCTTGAACTCACAGAGATGTGCCTGCCTCTGCCTCCCGGGTGCTGGGATAAAGGCGTGTTCTACCATGGCTGGCTTGTTTTAAAGTCATCATTTGATAGGTATGGAACACAGCTCAGCAACTGAGCCAAGGCCCGCGGCTGCACAACTCCACTAGCTGTGGCTTTAGAGAAAGTCATACTAAGTAACACGTATTCCGATTGGTATCTCGGGAACATGTGCATGGACAATTAGATCTGTTTTTAAAACGTAGAGACTCTGATAGCCGCCATGCTAGTCACTAACTGTTCTCATTCCGGTTGATGTTACAGTGTTAAGTCTTCTCAGGCCCAGGTCTTCTCTGTGGCACGGGACAGCTACAGTCACCTTGCTGCTAGCAGTGCGCACACTCCTTAGTTTCCCTTTAGAGCTGAGGTGGGCACTGCTCTGCTCTGCTTTCTCTCCTTTGTGTCGTATCTCTGTAACAGTTTGCTCCAGATGACTTAGGGGGACTGCATGGAGAGTGCACAGTCGGGAGAATTCCCGTTGAGTCACATTTTCCTCAGGATCATCAGAGGGGTCTGCTAACGAGCTAGGGCTCCACGAGGGAGCAGCAGATGATCCCCTGCTCAGTATGTGCTGGCAGTCTGCATGGCAGGTGAACGAGCCGCTGTGACTGGACATTTCAAAATATAAAACGTGAAAGCTCTGGCTGGCCTGGAACTCTCTGTAGCCCAGGCTGGCCTCGAACTCAGAAATCCACCTGCCTCCCAAGCACTGGGATTAGAGGCGTGCGCCACCACTGCCCAGCTTCATTGATTTCTTAAACCTCAGTAATTTAGATGACAACAGTGGCAGACTTTCCATCTTTCTTGAGAACCTTTTCTAGGGATTTTGTAAACACTGCTTAGTTTTCAGGCTTTGCAGAACATCGGAATTCAGAAATCCCCTCTTCAGTGCTGGACTGGACTCCAGGCCTGGAGTGTGTGGCACTGGGGATCCCGGTGTTTCCTGGGCAGGGTCCCATAGCTGGAGAGTTGACCGTGCACACTTCTCCATGAGCATCTCAGAAACCATTTGAAGCAGAGAAAGTTCAGTGTTTGTTTTATGTCCAAGATTTTCTTCTGCCGTAAGCACAGGTCTGCTGAGATCTATAAAGTAAGCCACCACCCCCATCAAGCTACTCCAAGATGCTTTTAAAATTTTGTTTTAAATAGAAAAACTGAGCTACAAAACCCTAAGTCACATTGTGTTTAGAAAGCCACTTACAAAGCTATATGCAGTCTCAGATTTAAAAGTAGCTTGTCTATGTTTAGATATTTCTAAATCGCACTTACTTGTTTAAGAACTTTAAAGTCCTGCAATTTTTCCGAGGCTTCTTGGGCATTTTAAAATACTCTGCTTATTCACCACGAATAGCCTGAGATAAACAACTGCATGTTTAAGTCTGTATTAGGACAGGAACTTGGCCCACATTCCATGTTATGGAAACTATTTAACCTCTTTCTGATGGTGGGAAAATGACATGCAGAAGTCATTGCCATCCCATCAGCAGCCCTGTTCCTGTGAGGCTTGAGAGTTAGGGCCTCAGTACTCGGTTTCTCATGGTGTTCCTTCTTGCTACTAGGATATTTGCTTCTCTTACAGCTTTTCCTCAGAGAGAACAATTTCTAACCATATATCTGAGGATGCCTGAGACTACAATCCTTATCAAAGATGAAACAAAAGTGTGCCCTGCTAGTGAGGCCCATAGATGACGTACACATGTACAACAGCCAAAAAACAGAGCCTGGAGACTGCAGAGCCACACTGCCACACACCTCCACTAACAGGAAACCAAAAATTTACCACCCCACTGCTGTCCAGAAATAGCAGAAAGCAGATCATTTAGAAAGAATATTCATTTACAAAAGTCACAGCTTTTTCCTCCTCAGTTTCCCTTTCTCAACATACGGCAACAACTGTGATGAAGGTGTCTGAGAAAACACTAATTGCAAGAAATAAAATGTAGCCACATGCCACACCAGCGTGTCGGTCAGCAACAGACCATGGCTCCCACGGTGGCCCCATAAGGTTATGTGGCCTGCTAATGCAGTTACATAAGGTTATATGTAACTGTCTGGCTTGTGAAAGTACATGCTAGGCTGTTCCCATGAGGTCGCCTAATGACACATTTCTCAGCACACATCCCCACTAAAATGATGCATGAGTGTACACAGTCCCCTAAGTTCCTCTTAGAGCCACAACATAAAACCATACCTGACGGCACACGGTCACAGACATGCATACTTGTACACCACATGTCTAAGTCATAGGATTTTCCAACTTAAAATTCCCAGTTTTGAGCCTGGCCACTTGATGTTTCTTCACACAGGGTAAGGGTCCCAAACTCCATCCTGTTGCTAGAGTAAGATCAGGGAGCTGTTTCACACCAAACGCTTCCCAAAGATCTATAGATAACATGGGAGACTGGACTGAGGTAATGAGCCTGTGTGCCATGAACACATTGTCCCCATGGAGACAGTGACGGTCGTTCAAGTCTCAAGTTCCTCAGAGTTTGCCAAGCAAACCTTCCCAGCATTGAACATTGTAATAAATGGCCATTCCTTACTGAGAGGTTCTCAGTAGAGTTGACCTTGGACTTGTGGGTGTGGAGTTTTCCATTTCCAAGGAGAAATGGCTGAGTCTCAGGACACCTGCCTGGTGTTTCCTGGCTTTTCAGCACCTCAGAACCACTAACGTAACAGCAGGAAGCCTTTCACCACAGCCCAGCATTCATTCCCCTCAGAAACGTGTCCCTCATCTGGTCATCTGCCAGGACAAATGACAAGGGCCACATAACAATTCCTTTATCCTAGGACTTCCTGATCATTTGTACCTAGAAATATGAGTACAGATGGGAGGCCCTCGGAGGAAAAATAAAGCAATCTCATAGCAAAAGAGCCAGTCAGCAATCCAATAGAGGAAACTTTTTAGGCTTTGATGAGAATACGTCTCATTGGAGTTCATTGCCTTCAAGATTTGTAAAAATAGGTGGGGATGTAGCCCAGTGGTAGAACCCTTGCCTTGCATGTCAAGGGCCCTGGGTACCGCACAAAAGCACAAAGTTGCCAGAGGTCAGTGCCAGGCTCGGGGAAGGTAGTGCTGCCACTTCTCCAGTGTCTTCTTCTGCTGGTTACCTGTGTCCTCGAAGCTCTGAACTCAGTAAAGCGCAGAAAGGAACTGGCACAGGTGTGATGGGGTTGCACAGGGTCGTCACAGAACTGCCTCTTCTCCTCGGGCATTCTCTCCCCACCTCGGCACTCACCTAATGAAAATTCAACCACAGCAGGTAGCCGAAGGGGAATGTGCGGAAATCTACTTTGTGCCGAGCCTAGGGAAAAGGAGCCAGACCCTGGGATACAGGTGCATTCTTTCCCCTTCAGGAAATGTTCACGGTCAGAGAGAGGTTTAAAGTCGGTCTTGTCAGTACGCCACTGAAATGTTCCCACCCGGGACAAGTGTTAAGACTGACCGTCGTGATCAGGCACAGCAGGGACTCTGGAGGGCCACTTGAGGCTTGGTTCTCAGAGCATGGGCTTGTTTGGAATGGAAAGTACAGAAAATAAAAACAAGAAAAAAGAAAGTGGCAGTCAAGTAGTGGGTCACCACGCACCTTGAACTTCAGCCAGAAGGTGTTGTGGGTCTTGTCAACAGAGTGGGGAGAGACCAAAGGAAGAGGTCTGCGGTGACAGCAAAAGTTGACGGTCATTCTTAATTTGAAGTGCATCTAATATGCCTCCGTACCTCATGTCCCTTGGGGGTGACACACCCATGAGCCAACCTTCCTCTCTGATTAGAGGACCTACATAGCAGTTCTCATCTTTAAGAACCAGTTGAGAGGCCACTGCCAAGGACAACCTAGCTCTTCCTGTGCCTAGCTGCTGTGTGTCAGTAGGGCGGCTAGGATCTACAGCAAGCTGGTTGGCTCCTTCTACTTTTTTCCAGGGAGTGGCTGGTGGGGCGGACCTTGCTCCGTGGAAGGAGAACACTCCCAGAAGCAGCTGCACCAGGCTGTAACTTGGAGACACTGAACTTGTATTTCAGACTTTGCAGTGTCTGTCCAAAGAAGATGCCCTGAAGTGATCCAGTCCAGGCTTTGCTACTAGTAAAGCCATGTGATTGGGGAGGGGACCAAGGCTGAACAAAACAAAATGGTTGGTGTTACATAGAGGAAAGAGGGAACACACGTCTGCTAGAAGGGTGAACAGAAAATCATTTATCTAAATAGAATAATAGAAATAAACAAAACCTTTTAAAAACAATCACAATATTTACAAATAAATTGGTACAAAATAAATAGGTATTGTAAATCTACAACATTCGAGTTATAAACGCATCCATAGTGACAGTCGGCTTGTGCCGCCTGTGCACGTGACCTGTGCTGCTTCAGCTTCCCATTTATGCCACTGCTCAAGTGCATGACATGGACACCATGATACAGCGGGTACAGCTAAGGAGGGTGCAAAGACCAGGCAAAGCAGGGCTTGCTTTAGGCCCAAGGCAAAGTTGGTAACTGGGCCACGACACCAGGAAGAGGCTGTTCAGAGCCTGGACGGACAGGCAGCTTCCATGATAGATAGGTTCTGCAATGGTAGGTAAGAAGTGGAGGCCATCATTTAGGGACCAGGAAACTGATCTGGCTTGGGTAGTGATGAGGAAGGAGTCTCATGCTGCCACCACACAGGGCCACTTCTGCAGTAACTCATGAAGACTTGAGAAGATCTGCTGCCACCTACCTCTCAAATACTGGCCATCAGGAATGAGTTGGGGTAGGGCAATGAAAGAAGCTTGGAGGACGAGCAGCAATACAGTTTTTTTTCCTTTAAAAAAAAATACCACCGTCCTCTCACCCAGTAAGGGACAACAGAACCCTAGGCTCCATGGATGAGGGGCTTCAGAACAGAGTGTCTTAGTCACAGAAGACATACTAACAGAAGAGACATATGTACATAATAAATAATATAAAATAAAGCATATACATTTGTGGATTTAAAGGACTGCAAAAATAAGTCAATGGATTGATAGACTCTTCACAGTAGACCAGACATGGGTAGTAGTGAATCAGAAGCTAGGCAGGGGCTGTCTAGGGAATGAGTCCAAAGACTCATTCTTCCCTACTTCCCTCTGTTCGAGGGTCCTGGGACCCAGCTGTTTGTATGTAAGAAACCGGAGTCTCCGGGAAGAGCAGGCACTCAGGTCTGTTAGGCTCCTTTGATAGTTCTCTTTAGAGTGATTCTGGAAGAATCCAACCCCTTAAGCAAATCCATGTGGATCAGATGTGAGCAACATGAGAATCTGGTGCTTTTCCAAATGAGGCCAGACAGTACCTGAGTCATCCTTACCTGAGGTCGTTGTTGACCCACAGCTCTCCTGCTGCATGTGTTATACAAGCACCTAGACCCTGACTCTCCTGCCATTTTGATAGTGCTTCAAGTACCGCCTGGCATTCCCATCAAAAGGCATTTAACGCAATCACAGTTGAGATGTCTCAATGGCTCTAGTTTAAAAGGGTTGCCCAAGCCCTGTCAGTCACAGGGAACCAAGAAACAAAGGTCCCCAGCTGCTGACTTCAACTGCTGTGAAGGACTGCTCCCTCTGCCTGACTGGGGTGGGCCTGGGGGGAGGGTAACAGGACTCCCCAGAAGGAAAACCAGTGAATTAGCATCAACTCGGCTGGAGGAAGGTCTGCTCATCCCAGGCTTGAGCCCAGCTAACAGCAGGCTCAGCCTTCTAACACTACTCATCCCTCACGTAAGCAAGTGAACCTCGATGAGTTCATCTTCCCATCAGCCACTCAAACACAAAAGTAAATGGCCCTGAGGTATAAAAATCCACTGAGTAGGTTGCTCATTGATAAATTTGTATGAGAAAAACTCCCCAATCCCCCCACAATCACTTCCCTCTACATCTCTAATTCCTCCTAATTCTGGGCTAGCCTACAACTTACCCAGCTGGCCTTGTTGCACAGAAGCACCCACAAGCCTAGGCCCAAAATGGAAGCAAACAGCCCAGGAAAGAGCCTAGAGGGCACACTGGTACTTCCAGTGCCTAAACCAGCTACCAGCCCCTCACAAGAAAAGCATATCTTGGGTCAGAGCAAGGAGGGTTGTTGTGCCAAGCTCCCAGGGAGTTTAGGCTACACAGTGTGCTGTAAGAAGTCAGCCCTCACTGGCCTGCTCTTTAGTCCAGGGAGCAAGGTGTGTACGATGTACCAATTAACCTGCCTGGGTTCACCCTGGGAGACCTCATCCCCTGGTCCAGGCACAGTGACTGTGGCACAGATCCCTGGCAGACTTCAGAGAAGGACAGAGGTGCCTGTGTGTGTTTTAACTAGCCAGGACACAGGCTCAGTCACTCAGCACCTACTTGGTTTGCTCCTTAACCCAAATAACTGGAGAAGCAGAAGTTCGTGGTCCCTGCTTAACTTCAAGTCAAGTCCTGTTGCTTCATTTCTTAAGGGAAATGCGTTTGGACCTGCCATGTTTTCCTAGACTTGGAAAAGCCAGTCCTTCAGCTGTACAGAGCTGGGGATGGCAAGGTGACTTTTCACAGTGTTCCTATCAGTGTGAGGTTCTGCACTGAACACCTGCACACATTTCCTGGACTAACGTGAGAAAGTGGTGTGTGGCTCAGCTCCCTTCACGTGAGGTCAACCACGCCCACAGAGTATGAAAGAGGAGGCACCTTCAAATTAAGAACCAAAGTTTAATCTAGTTGACTAGCACCCCAGTACTCATGTAGAAATTTCAGGATTCTGTTTTCCCAAGAGTTGAATTACCAGAGTTGGAACCCGCCTGATGGACAGTGGGCAGTGGAGGGAAGTACCCTCATTTACAGTGAACGTCCTGGCCACAGCTGCACACAGGGCTGCCCCGTCCTCTGGCTGGCAGCAGCAGCTCCAGATACCACTGTGGGCAGGGGGGAGGCCCAGAGCAGCCCGAGTCTGGCCTGCCTGCCTTACCCCTCCTCCCTCCATGTTTGACGGGGCAGCAGCCTGGGAGGACAGACAAGGAAGGAGCCCCTGTGCATGGCCGTTCCACTGCTCGCCAGTCTGTCTTGGTGGCAAGCCCATGGGGTCAGGCCACAGATGGTATGTGCCCTTCCTAGCCAAGACGATGCTGCTGGCCCCGAGGGGCAAAGGGCCAGTGCCTCTCCTTGAGCTGTCTGAGGAGTCTGGGAAAGGGGAGAGCTGAAGAATTGGTCACTCAGACACAAGCGCTGTTTGAAGGTCGAGAACTCCGCAGAGCAGCTGAACTATAGTCCGTTCACCTTCGTGCACTCGGGACCCAGGGAGGAACTATTCTGAATTCCTGGTTTTTAGAACTGAGTGAGTACTCAAAGATAATTAGCTCACTAACAGGACATGAACGCCAAGCTGGCCGGCTGCAATCTCAATCTTTGAGAACCCCACTCCCCAGCTCTTTGTAAGCCTGCAGTTAGCTGCCACACCAGGCGGTGAGTGACGCTCGCTCAGCTCCCCAGACTCACACATCTCTAGGATCTACAAACAGCAAAGCTTGGAAAGGGATCAAGCATGCTTCTCTCCCAGAGGCCCCTTCCAGCAGCCAGGCTGCCTGAGGCAGGTGTGCACAGTGCCCGAGGCTGGCAGAGTAGAGCACTCACCAAGACAGCCTTGCTGGGCTCCTGCCGCCTCAGGCCTCAGGGAGGTGCCCAGGTGGAGGCTTGTTGGAGAGGCCCCGGCCCTGGCCAAACGGAGAGTGAGCATCTGCACACATTATGCTCCTTGGTAAATGGATTTTTTTTCACCTGGATGTGTTTGAAAAGGGGTACTCACAGTATGAGGTTCCATATGGTAGGAACTTCATCCCAAGGTAGCAGGCTAGGTACCAGGAACAGGCCACTCAGCTCCTTTAGAGGCCACGCTCTCTGTGACCCTCCACTAAGTGAAGCCAGCCCTTCTCTGTCAGGCACGGTACTTCTGAGAACACTCCAGGACCACCACCCAGAGTTAACACTGTCAGTGGACACGGCACCAGATGCCCACACCCAGGTGTAGTAGGGCGCTTGCCACACAAGCCCAAGGCTCTGGGTCCATTTCCAGCACATGCACGGGCGCGCACACGCGCGCACACACACACATACACACACACACACACACGCACATGCGTGTGCAAGCACACACATGTATGTTTCCAGAGTCACCAACTATCTACCAGGAGACCACCCCAACATGTCACCCTCCCAGAGCCCAACCTGGGGTTCACAGACCTCCTACCTGAGGGAGGCGGCTGATGTTGAGCCTTAGGGTTCCCTGGGCAGGAAGCCCGGGCACAGGAAGGCTCTCTTCTCCAGCAGTGACCTGGGTAGTGAGAATCCTATTGAACACTATGGTCAGGAGTTCATTTCAGCGTATGAGTATTGCCAGCAAACACAGGTAACCAAACGAGCAAGCTAGTTACGGATTCAGTCACCCAGACAGTACCCGCTGGCATGAATTTCACAACACATGGTAAATTTGGTATTAAAATAAGACAGAGACAGACAGGAGACAGTCAAAACACACATTTGGTTTCTAAATCCACTTGGGGTCAAACTGACTCTGGCTGTATAGGCAGCCTCTCTGGCAGTGGCCACATCTGAAGCAAGAGGCACCTTCGAGCAGGGCCACTGCCACCTGTGGGCCTACAGCTCAGGGACAAGATGGGAGGGGGCACTTGGCTCTGTGGAAGGAGGGGCGGGACAGGTAATCCCTGTCCTTCCATTAAAAACATGGGTCTAGAAATGCCCAAGTACACAGTCCACCCCACCCCGGCCTCATTCGATAATACACAAATCCTGGTGGGAAAGAGGCACTCAGGGAGCTGCACACCGCATTTCATTCAGAAGCCCCATGGAAGGTTTCCATTTGGCACCTGGAGCAGCAGCTTGGGTTAGCAAGAGTGAGAGCCCAGAAGGTGGGGGGTGGCTCAGCTGATGCCCCAGACCACCCCAGGTTACAGGAATGTGGATGAAGTCAACTTGCCTCTTGCCAATGATAAACCATGGGTTTAAAATTCATTAACATTCATTTTGGTGATAAAAATTCCTTAGGGTGGGAGCAAAATCACATTCCCAAACAAACGTTAACCCTTCCTGAAGGGAAAGGGACACAGTTAGACACATTTTCGAAACAACACTATGTGCAGAGGGACAGTCTGCAGCTTCTGCCGACACCCACAGACTTGGCACGGTCCTCAGTGACATGGTTCTCTTCATTCATCCATCCAGTTCGACAGCGACACCCACCGGCACACAGAGGAAAGGTATCCTTCCTGGGGACAGCCGAGGAAGGCCACTCGGGCAAGTCCATCCTGTTAGGGTTACATCATAGGATCACAGCAGAGTTAGTTCAGACAGACCAACTTAGAACTCTGCAAAAGACACTTAAAAACAAAAACATGATCTCTTGAAAAAAATAAACAAAACAATTTTTAAATTCATGCAAATTGAGGGAGGAAAGAAATGATAAAAGGTACTGAAAAAATAAACATGATTCTATTTGGGCGGAAGAAGTCTGTCTCCGAATTCTTGAAAGCCATGCCCCAGCTGTCGACGTCTCGAGTCTGGTCTCTACCCGCCCCATGCCGTCCTCACAGCTTGCCATCCTCTGCGGCCTCCAGGGAAAGGGGCAAAGTCTTTGGTCTCAATGCTGTAGGACGCAGCATGGCGGACAAGCTCACACTGTGGGAAGTCATGGTCAGACAGGCCAGGAGGCCGGCCGGCCGGACGAGGGGGCCGTGCAGCCCTAGATGGCGCCTTCACTGTGCAGGCTGTGGTTGGCCTTGTTGTGCGACACACAGTTCTGCTCATTGAGCAAGTTGGCCGTCTCGTCTGGCAACCCATCATGCAGCTCCGTAAGAGTCAATTCAATTTTAGTGTTTTCACTGTCTGAAGACTGAGGGGTTTTGTCCATCCGGGATGCCATCAAGGCATTTTGGTATTGCTGTCTGGAGATCTGGGGCCAGAAGAGGACACAGAAAACAAACGGAGACAGCACTTATTCTTAGGTTCTCTGCATCACACACTGAACACCCCCAAAACACACACTGAGCACCCCAAAGGCCCAGAGCTCCAGGAGAAAATCATCCTTGAGTAGAAACCGGGCAGCTCTGAAGTTCAAGTTGACTCCAGCGATCCAGTCGGTTCTCAGCACTAGAACCATTTCTACATCTGGCCTGTATGCTCAGAGACCAGAAAAGTGGACAGCAGCTTCCACAGTTAAAGTCGCTTTGGTCTCCAAAAGATGTCTATTTCAGACTAAGAGAAGAACATGTCTCCAGGGCAGACGGCAGCCTCCTAGTGCTTTCCAGGCCAACCAGAGTCACCAGCTCTGGGCTCCAGAGAACTCTGAGGATCGCTCTTTCCCTCATCTCCAGTTCCCGTACCCCGCCAAGACCACATGTGCTGTGACTGTTCATGGCTGCTCATGGCATGGAACTGGGATCAATGTGGTTTTCGGCCTGTGTGCTTGGCCCAGAAGAGGGAGGTGGGGTGCTCTGACAGCAAAAGGGAAGCCTGTGAGGAGTGGACAAGCTGTCAGGGAGTGAGCGACACCTGCCAGCCAGCCAGCCAGCCCTGCCCCACTCACCTTGACGAACTGTAGGTCAGAGAGGGCTCGTACTGAGTAATCCGGGATGTAGACCTGGAGGAATGAGGAATTGAGCTGATTGTTGCTGCTCCCCAAGGTTGGTGTCATGGCGTCAATCCGGTCGCTTCGACTGAGAGAGTCTGAGTGGTTCAGGCCACAGGGGCGAGGAGGTGACTTATTTTCACCTAGAAAAGGGAGAAGAAACAGCTTTGACAGCACTGCAGATACAGCCGACCGGGAGTGATTACTCCAAATAAAACGCCATTACCCAGGCGCACACCATGTCCCTCCGGCAGGCAACATGGGTCTCAGCTGTGACGGACCCAGTCCGGGTAGAAAGGCAAAGAAAGGCTCACGGGAGGAGAACCCGCCTCACAGGGGACATCACCAGATAGATACACAGGTGGTGCGGGGACAAAGCCCAGGACACGGGAGCTGCCCGAGACTAGGAAGGGCCAAAAAAGGCTCTTCATTATTTTTCTAGAAACCAAAACTAGTTTTCAAAGTCCCTCTGTCTGTCTCTTTTGCCTCTTATCCACCAGCCAGCTCAAGGATGCCTCGAGGTGACGGCAACCCCGTGAAAGGCCAGCCTACAGTGCCTTGGTGCTAAGGGTTCCTGGAGTGAGCTCTCTGGAGCAAGTGAGAGCAGGAGACCTAAGTGTTCCTGCTGTCAGAGAACATTCCTCAGAGCTTTTTTGTTTTAATGTGCAAGTCTATGCACCACACACAGTGCCCATAGAGGCCAGAAGCGGGGGTTGGATCCCCCAGAACTGGAGGTACACCTTTTAGTTGTCATGTGGTACAAAGAATTGAACCCGGGTCCTCTGGAAAAGCAACAAGAGCCCTTAACCAGAGCCGTCTCTCCAGCCCCATTCCCTGGAGCTTTAGAGATGAATTGTGTTAAAATAAAACTCTAGCTGTATGTGGTGGTGCATGCCTTAATCCCAGAGGTACTCAAGGACAGGGGTAGGTGCATCTTTGAGTTCGAGGCCAGCCTTGTCTACGGAGGAAGTTCCGGGGCAGCGGGGTTACAAGAGAAACCCTGTCTCAAAAACCTAAGTAAGAAAATAAACGAACCACCCTCACTTTCCGGGCCAAGGAGGATGCCTTTCCTCTGTTGTAACCGAGTCAGGTGTGCAGACCCTGCCGGCGCCCAGTCAGTGGCTCTGGATTGCAGAATGCCACAGGAGCAGAGGGGACCCACTGACCTATGGTCCAATGTCCTTAACAGATGCCCCCACAGAAGAGCCAGCCTGTGGCTAGTCTGCCCCTCAACTGGAAAAGTCTATCACCACGGTCACAGTCCACCTCCTGCCTCAAGGAGGCTCACACAGTGCCACTGAGGAACTTGCAAGGGCCCGAAGAACCCAAAGCACTGTGTTCCGCTGAACCTTTCACAGCAGGACCAAACCCACAGACCAGCCATCACTGACTCCATTTGCTAAACATCCCCTCAGGACAGAGACCGTCAGTACACCAGGACTCACTCCCAGGCCACAGCTCAGAATCTACCATCATTTTTTCACATCACAGCTCATGGCTCCCACTGCGTTTGACTCAACAGCGCCTCCTACTGCCCCTTCCACCTCCTGGGCACGTTAATCACCAGCCTTAGCAGAGAACTTTGAACAGGCAACCCAACTCCGCTAAGCTTCAAAATCCGTATCTGTAAAATGTGCACAGTGCTCCCCAGCTCATAGGTCTGAGGGGCCAAAGGAAGATATGAAGCGCTGAGAACAGCGGATATCCAGTGAGCACCAGATGAATGTACCACACAGACATGTCTGTTCTTTTCTGTTAGCTTCTCCCGGACCTCACCACCATGCTCCTGCCTCAGGATCAAGCCTTACCACAAGACATCACCTGTCATGACAGATCTTTCAGTTCTTTTGAACAAGGAATTCTGCGGCTGTACCTCTGGGTTTCGGATACAATCACATGTTCCCACACACATTTTTGAAACAGTGCTCACTTCTACGGTTTCAAGGTGTTAAAGGCAGGTACCTGGCCGGCTCACTGCTTCCTGACCAGAACTCCAGGCGGAGGGCACGGTCTGGATGCTTCTGGGCTCCCTGTTAGTGTGCGCTGCTTTCTGGTTATGTGTGAGCGTGGATCTCTTGCTTTGCCTGTGATTGTGGCCTCGGCCTGGAGAAGCCGCCCACTTCTCTGTACCTCTTCTAGAGAGCCACGGGCCTGACAGGATTGTCTGGGAACATACCTCATGGCTTTAATACACTGCTCAGCATCTCAAGACAGTATTAAAATCTGAACAGCAACAGCAATAATCTCACACCATGTGGCCAGCGACACTAGCTAAAGCCTCCTCAACACGAAGGCAGCAGGCCTTGAGAAACAACTCTACCCGCCTCCGTTTCTTTTTTTTTTTTTTTTTTTTTTTTTTTTTTTTTGGTTTTTCGAGACAGGGTTTCTCTGTGTAGCTTTGCGCCTTTTCCTGGAACTCACTTGGTAGCCCAGGCTGGCCTCGAACTCACAGAGATCCGCCTGGCTCTGCCTCCCAAGTGCTGGGATTAAAGGCGTGCGCCACCACTGCCCGGCCCGCCTCCGTTTCTAACAGACTCACGTTCAACTCTTGCTCACAAAATGTCTCCAGGAAAGTTTAATCATTTTAAAAGTGATTACAAAATTATTGTAAAAAGAGGGAGGGGAGAGCTGGACTCTGGTGACAGGCAGGGTGGAGGCACCGGGGAGAGACTTAACCGGCTTTCTGGGGTTGTTGGGCGTTTGCTACTCTTTGATGGAAGCTGCATGTTTTCTCAAGAAGCTGCTGGAAGTCTGTCCTCCAGGCAGTACTCTGACGTAAGCAGGGATCTGGGGATCCTCGAACTATTCCAAGATCTAAGTGGGATGGCCATCTGAAGGACTCGCCGTATTCAGTCAGTATACAAGCCTGTGTGACCAAAGACACACAGGCTTGTCCACTCAGCGAGGGTGTGCTTGCCTCCAAGATGCATTTCATTCTGGTCCTGTCCACCCTCGCTGAGAGCACTGCTTCTCCTGTCGGGCTCGATAGGGATGACAGTGGGTCTCAGGTCACAGTTGCAGACCCCTGTGTAGCCCTGGCTGTCCTGGAATTCGCTTTGTAGACCAGGCTGGCCTCAAACTCAGAGATCTTTTTTTTTTTTTTTTTTTTTTTTTTGCCTCCCAAGTACTGGGATTAAAGGCGTGTGCCACACCACCTGGCTCAGAACCAGAATTTTCATATGCCATCTTTGAAATAAGCTGAAGCCAGGCCTGTAAAAGCCTCCAGGCCAGGAAAATCTATGACCTCCTTGCTTATTCTAAATGTCACACACTTCTTTCTTCCATCCAGAAGACAAGTGTTTGAGTAAAAAAAAAAAATCCTTTGATTTGGAGCAGGTTGTCAGGGGACAAGCTGTGAGGGACGTTTATTCCTTCCACATGTGGGTCCCAGGCATCAGGCTCAGCGTCAGGGGTCATTCCTCACTGAGCCATCTCTTGGGCCCAAGGTTTAGAGACTATGATTGCTAGAGTGCTGTGTTCAGGGTGCAGCTTTGCCCACCAGGAGGAACAGCAGCTGGTTAAGAGAACTAAAGAAGAAATACAAAAAGCCAAGTCACAGAAGAGGTGGTGGCTGCTCTTCTGATGCTGACATTGGAGACTGCCGTCCACTCGTGTGTAGTCGCAGCAGGACGTGGGTGAACTGCAGCAACGGCTCTGGAGGGTGCATGTCACTACATCAAGGTGCTGGACGGCTGCGTGAACTCTGTGTCTGGGTTTTCTGAACCACTTTTGCTGGGAAATTGAAGCACATGCAGCTGAAACTTCTGTGAGAGACTTTCCAATGCTTGCCAAACACTGACGCCCGGCTTGTGTGCAGAGTTGCATTTCTGCAAGTTTCCCGCCCCCTTTTCCAGATGGAGGCTTCCGACCTCGGCTGGGGCCCCAGCTAGCCACCTGGGACTGTTCTGTTCAACTGCGGTCAGAATTTCAGTTACCTCCATTTCTAGGATACGTTCCCGACTTGTGTTATTAACTGATCTCTACCCCGCACGGCTGGTTTTTGCAATACCAATTGTTCTGTAAGTTGAGTCTTAAGAAAGTGACCCTGGTTATTCACTGTGTGCCTTACTGTTTTCAAACCTGTTTTCTTGTCCTGTTGCTTCCATGGTGTCTCCCTGGTCCAGCTCCCAACTACAGAAGTGCAGTCACACCTTAGCTCTGTAGAGTCACTTAAGGGAGCATGGCCTCCTTTTTATTGGTATGAGCTTATTTGGAAGACCAAACGGAATGTTTCACAATGAAAAAGATTAAGGGTCTCCAGGGATGAGCAGCAGGGACGCCCACAGGGAAGTAGTGGATGGAGATGCAGCTGGAGGCCATGGAGACCAGGAACAATGCACTCAACAGCAACTACACCCAGCAGAGCATGTGTTTACCTCAGATCCCTTCGGCTGGAGTTATAAGCAACTGTGAACCATACACAGGGTGTGTGTGTGCTGGGAACCAAACTCAGGTCCTCTGCAGAGCAGCAAATGCTCTTAAGTATTCAGCCATCTCTCCGACCCCACAGAGAGGAGTTTCATACTGAGTGGGCAGGGAGAGGTAGCATAAACATCTGGGACTCAGTAAACCCAGTCACTTTGGACCATATGTGTTAACTTTGCCTCTCAGCAGTCATTACCACCAATTCACATCAACGGTGTCTGCGGAACCCTGGTTCAGAGCGGAATCTGTGGTTTCTCCGTCTTGTCTTCAAAGCTCTATGTTTCTGTGATGCACATGAGCCGTCCTGACTTCACCTGTTCCCATATGGTCTTCCTTTCACCATGGCGGTCACATGATCAAACGATGCCCAAAATGAGGACTATGAAAGTTACTCAAACGGACATGGACCAAAAGGCACAAATGGAGAAAATGTAACGCAGTATTTTGAACTTATTTAGTAGGGACAGACTAGAAATACAGGCTTTCCGGGTTGGCATGTTAGCTGGGTTTGCGTGCTGTGGTTTGGGGCAGCTGTGGGCAGATCTGGTCGACAGGCATTTCTCTTTCTTTCTTTTTCAACAGTGGTATACCCGTAAGTTTGCTGCACAGAAGTTTCTTTTTCTTGACCTCAGTATTTTCTTGGTAATTCTAGACTGAGGCAGGATGTTTTGTTTCTTTCGTGTTTATGAATTAAACCCTCTCCTTTCCCCCAGTGTTTCTGAACCCTGAATCTACTTGGCTTGAAACCAAGCATCAGAACACTGTTTTGCTGCACACTGAAGACCGGACAGTTCACTGAAAAGCTTTGCTTCAGCTCTGGGTCTGGGTCTGTAATGAGTGTGGCACCAAGTGCTTTAACTGCTGTTTGAGAACCGAGGCTTCGGGTGGACTCTGGTTCGGAACAGTAGCCTAGTAGACAGGGTGAGATTTGGGGGTTTGCGGGCTGAATTTTCTACTCCCTAACAGAATTAAGAATTCTAATGACTAATGAATAATCACCCACCCTCATGGGCCAGCGGAGGGGAAATGCTGGCCCTACCATCTCCCTCTCGGTTCATATTGGGCTTTGATCTATTGAAACGTTCTTCTGTGCCACAAGGTCACCTCCGATAAATTTGCTTAATTAAAAAAAAAAAAAGAATAACACAAATTGGTATCCTTTATCTGAAATCCTTGAGATAAAGGGCTACATTTCCTAATGTAAATTGGTCCATGTGTGCATTCTACACCACAAGCCCTGTTCTGCAATGCTAGAGTAGCCCTGCAATTCAAACTGGGCTACAGTGAGGCCCAGAAGATCCGAACCCACGGAGAGGGGCAGGAGCACCTCCTCCACCCAAGTTTGGGTTCGTGTTGCTGTTCAATTTATATGTCAGTGTTTTATGACAGTAATACACATGGGACTTCAATTTTATCTGGGCATGGGGGCATTTGGGAGATAAAGACAGGGAGATCCTGAGTTCAAGGCCATCCTCAGTTATATAGCAATTTCAAGTCTGAGGCCAGCCTGGGCTGTAAGAGACCTCATCTCAAAACCAAGACAAAACAAAAACAAAATCAAGACCTTTTCAAGCTGGGCATGGTTGCGTATCCCTTTAGTCCTAGCACTCAGGAGGTAGAGGCAGGTGGATTCCTGTGAGTTTGAGGTCTCCCTGGTCCACATAGTGAGTTCCAGGACATCCAGGACTAAGACCCTATCTGAAAACCAAACAAACGAATAAACACTTCCAGCATTGTTTAGTTTGTTTTTCTGGCCTTTTGATCCAGTTTATTTTATCCATCCTACCCAGAAATCCTTTCTTTTGGCAGCAAACGAGCAGACACAATAATGCAACATGCCTTCTCTGCACCACAGGCACCTTCTGGGAGGGGCCGGATAGCACTGGCTTGTCTAACACCCACTCATGAGGTAGCTCTGACAAATGTCAGCAGGCCTGTTTATTCCTGACCAGCTGGAGCAGGCATAGCAAAGAAAACTCAAATTCTACAGAGAAGGTAAAATTCAAATGTTTAATGGCCAGGAGTCATCAACTTCAGTACCCCTGCGACTTTTTAAACAAACGGGAAACATGAGCAAAGAAAACGGGAGAAACCACCAATGCTTGTGAATGCACGTGTGTGCTGTTGGCTGGCTTGAGTCCCACAGCTCTAGGAATATCTTATGCTCAGCATATCTTATGCCAAACTCTGAGCCCAGAGAGTGCGTGCGTGCGTGCTTGCGTGCGTGCGTGCATGCGTGCAGCCTCATGTATGGTGTGTATATGTGTGTGTGGAGGCCAGAGGTCAACCTTGGGTGTCCCTCAGGTGCTGTCCACTCTTTTTTAGACAGTGTCACTCACTGGGACCTGGGACCCACTGATTTGGCTCAGCCGGCTGGCCAGTGAGCCCAGGGGTCCCTGCTGTGTCCTGCTCCCCAGTGTTGGGATTAAGCAGACACTACTAGGCTTGGCCTGGGGGAGCTGGAGGTCTGGTCTTCATCCTCTTGCGGCAAACACCTCAGCAGCTGAGCTATCTCTGAAGACCCATTTTGGGTTTTTGGAAGCCAGGGTTTTACTCTGCAGGCATTCTGGCTACAAACTCACTGTGTAGCCCAGGCTGGCCCTGGACATGTGGCAATCTGCATGCTTCAGCCTTCTGAACACAGATTAGGCGTGTGGCCCACCACACCTGGCTGACAGCAGACCCAAGGGAATGTTAACTAATTTCCTTCTAATGATAAGCATTGCCTCCTCAAGCACCAGAATTATAGAGTTTGAAGTTGGGACTGTATGTAAATTTCATCAGATTAAAAATTACAAAACAATGGGGAAAAAGCAATACAGAAAAGTTGCATTAACCAACACAGATGCTCAACAATCTTTCTTTCTTTGAGACATGGTCTTCTTACATATGTCGCTCATGCTGGTCTTAAACCCTTGACTCTCCTGCCTCAGACTTCTGTGTGCTGGTATTACAGGTGTGCACCACAACAAGCTCAATTAAGGCTGAGCAATTTTAATTAAAGAAAGATTAACTTTTCTTTTTAGTGGCTGGGCATGTTAGGCATGGCCACGATCTCCTGCGGGGAGATAATCCGCAGCTGGTTAGGAATGTGCATGGCACTAATTCCTAACCCAAGGTGAGACCCCCGGAGCAGCAGGGCCATCTGCCTGAGGAGGACAGACATACACCAGCCAGCTCACAGGGAAAGAGTGCCCCAAATCAGGATGAGCCAAGTCTTTTTCTCACTTGCCAAGAAAAGTCCATACTCCCCAAGATTTTGTCCAAATGGATTCTCTGAGAAATGAGAGCAGTCTAGACTTGGGTTAGACGCTCAGGTCTCTGCAAACTCCACATCCCGTAACATGCTAGAGATGGAGTAAGACTGTGGGCAGGACCTGGGTGATCCAGGCCAGTGCAGGCAGGATAGGCACTAAACTGGCCAGCACCATAGCGACGCTTCCTACCCCTGGTCACCACAGTTCCTAGGCCAGAGTGCCCTTCCCAGCCCTCTGTGGTTTACGTTTTCCTGGACAGCTCCCTCTTAGTCAGCAACCTTCGAGTTTTAGGGCTGGCAGGAAACAGGAACAGCATTGTGGAAAGAGAGCGTGCAGCCCTGGTGGCCAGCTTTCCCAGGGTTATGAAAAGGAAGCATGCAGAATTACCTGGAGAGCCTGCCGCTAACACCTCTGTCCTGCTGACAACAAAAGTCCGCGACAGGGACAAAGGAACTGAAATGGAGAAAAGCAGGGTGAGATGGCATCGAGTCATAGAGATCGTCACATCCAAGGGACGGGAGCCGACAATGTCTCGCTAACATTCCACCCGAAGTGGCAAAGCCCACGCGGTGTTACGGTGTTCCGTGTTACGTGATGGAAGGGACACAATGACTTTCCAGGAAGAGCAGGCAGGGAGAGTGCCAACGTGATGAATTTCACGCTGTGCTCTTTTCTGGAAAGTTCTTAAACCCCCAATACCCAAATGGGCTCCACAGCCCCAAAACAAGCTTTTCTCAAGGCCCAAATCACAATTAGCCACATACAGCTGGCGGCGCAGCTGGCGTGGGCTCTAAAAATAGGCCGAAGCCACACTCCGGCACTCACCACGCAACCCTGCAAGGCCTTAGTTCCCAACTCACTGCTATTCTTGGTTTCATAACTTTGGCCTGATGTTTTGAATTGCTTGGGATGACTGCGGATTTCCAAACAGAGGCAAAAGTGTAGAATGCCATGCTCAGACTCTGAGAATGGCAGGCCAAGCAAGGCTCATCTCTGCTCTCTCAGACGGGAGGCTAGCCCCACCACAGGGACAACTCCGGGGGCAGGCCTTCCCACGTGTCCTGAGAACCGAGGACTGTAGGCTTTACCCAGACTGCTGGCTTTATCTTACTTCTTTGTTTTGAGACAAGGTCTCAACAGGTAGCCCTGGCTGGCCTGGAACTTGCTATGTAGGCCAGGCTGGTCTTGAACTCACAATCTTTCTGCCCGTTTTCCTGGTGAACAGATGACTTTTCATGTGTGTGCATGTGCCATGGCATGTATGTGGAGAACACAGGGAAGCTTGTGGGTTCTTTCTTTCCACCATGTGAATCCCAGGAATTAAACTCATGTCAGAGGCTTGGCGGCAAGCACCTTTACCTGCCGACGCCACTTCTCCAGGCCACAGCTAACTTGAACAGACACAGGCAGGTCTTAATGTGGCAAGAGCTGTACTGATTGGACATCTCAGTGAATACACGGCCCCCAGACCCTAGTCACGAGGGTCAGTAAACAGCAGCCTTTGAGATGAAGGACGAGGGCTTTCCAGTCAGGAGTCATCTCTTCGCTGGCTTTTGTTGTTGTTTTGATTGGTTTGAAAGGTCTCCTGTAGTCTAGGGCTGGCCTCAAACTCACTACATAGCTCAGGCTAGCCTAAAACTCCTGGCCCTCCCACCTCCTTCCCCACATGCTGGCCCTGGAGGTGTGGCCACCATCCCAGCCTTTTTGCTGACTTTCTCAGTGGGATTTTCCTTATACTATGGTTCAATATGTGCTGGGCTAGTGTTGAGGTTTAAATATCCAGTAACCAGCAAAGATGTACTGCTCTCATTTCTTTTCAGAGCTACCTTGTAGGTGTGGGTCTGCTAACCTGGGCTAACTTGAGGAACGCGGTCCCAGAACAATAACACCTTTCATGATGTAACATTTCCTCCTGTGGTTTTGTTGTTGTTTCTCATCCTTTGTTTTGACATGTGAGACAAGGTCTTGCTATGCAGACCTAGCTGGTTTAAAGCTCACAAAGTAGACAACACTGACCCTGAACTTGTAGCAATCCTCCTGCCTCTACCTCCCGGGATCCTTTATATTTTAAGGGTCACAACACCCTGTATACCCAGACAGCGCCCCATTCAGCTCTCCTGGTTGCTATAGGACACCAAAGGTCTTTTCTCAATGTCATATAACCTGCATCGCAGGTCTTTCCCTGCCCGGTCACAAAGCCCTCTCAAGTGTCCCCAAGCAGAGGGGATGAAGGCCACCTCCAGTTTACAACAAAGACCACCTACATTTGTACGTGGTGGCAATGGGGGCAGTGTGCCCTTGGGACTGTGACACCTGCCCAGGACAGTGAGGAGAGTTCACTGGCTTCCTGATGGTAACAACCTCATGTCTGTCACACTGCTGGGTGGGAGAGTGGGGGAAGACCAGTGTCACAAAGATAAGCTTGCCTGACGGTCCCCATCCCCATCCCTGTTAAGATTTTTGTTTGTTTGTTTGTTTACTTTTGTTTCAGTTTGACAGTCCTCCTTTAAGGTGGGTTAGGGTTAGCTTTGGGCTTTGGGAAGGTTTCCTGGTACAGAATGGTCTTTATATTTTGGCCACAAGGTGGCACTCCAGCACCTCCGTTTACCTGCCTGACCTGCTCCTTGGCAGAGAAGGCAAGCCATGGGACAGCTAGAGCCCCAGGGGTTGGGAGCACGGCAGAGTTGGGTGCAGACACCCCTGCTGGGACAGGTTACCTTTCAGGCACCTCAGAATCTCAGAACTTGCTCAGTTCCCCATGGCATACCCACCCACCCCAAACAGCCCACTCTAGATAAACAGTCACAACTCCTTCATCCTCAGGAAGGTGCAGCAGAAAATCCCCAGAGTAGCTACGATGCACAGCTCAGACTTTGGGTGGAGATAGGGACACTTCCCACGCCAGGCAGGAGAACACTATGGCAAGTACTAGACTTCTAGGAGTACTAAAGCTGACCGGCAACTCAACAGAACCGAGCGTGCACCCCCACCAGAAGACATGGAGTTTTCACAGGAAACAGCCTGAGATGGCTGATCTAAGTGTCAATTCCCTGGGTTTACAATCACCATGGAAACACACTTCTGGTACCTCTATGCGGGTATTTCCAGGGAGGTGCAGCTGGATGGAGAAGAGTGTGGGGATGCCACCCACAGGCTAGGGTCCTGGACTGAACAAGCGTCCATCCCTTCCTGCTTCCTGTGGAGTCACCACAGGCTGCCTCGTGGCCCTGCCACTGTAGTCCCCTGGCCACGACGACATCTCAAACCATCACCTGATACCATCACCTGATATAAACCTTCCTGCCTTAAGCGGCCTTCGTCAGGAATTTTGTCACAACAGTAAGGTAAGTGACCCACACTGCCCCAGCACTGACCGGCAGTGAGAGAGCTAAGTGCCGTGCTCCATGTTCACACGGGAAGAGGGCACAGATGGCCGCAGCACTAGGCTGGGGCACCACACCCAACCTGCTACATTCCCTGTAGGTCCATTTATACGAAGTTCAAGGAGGGAGAGGGGCCGTGACACAGGAGTTCCTAATATTCTGTCTCCCCTGGTCTGCACAGCTGTTTGGTGTAGGTGGAAACCACGCTGGTCAGGGGGCGCTGGGAGGACTGATGGGTGAGGAGTCCCGTGCCCAGAGGCTGGAGCACTCACCTGGAGAGGCTGTGAGGGCCATTACACCATAGTATGAGAAAGCACTCGCTTCAAACTTCATCCCTTCCTTCCCAGCCTCCACTTCCACCTTCCCCTGTGGAGGAAAAGGGGGACTTTCAGTTGGATTTGCACATAAAGCTAGTTCTTCTCAGGTTTATCTAAACTCCTCTCCCACAATCCCCAGAAGAAAGGCTTTGGAAAATAAAGGGAAGGTATATTTCTTTCAACTAGAAAACTGGATTTGACTGAACGTCTGGAAGTGACAGTACCTGTGGACCCACCTAACACCTCCCCATGTCCCCAGCTCTTCAAGGGCCTCAGTAATAAAAAGAACTGGCAGCCGGGCGGTGGTGGCGCACGCCTTTAATCCCAGCACTCGGGAGGCAGAGCCAGGCGGATCTCTGTGAGTTCGAGGCCAGACTGGTCTCCAAAGCGAGTTCCAGGAAAGGCGCAAAGCTACACAGAAAAACCCTGTCTCCAAAAAACCAAAAAAAAAAAAAAAAAAAAAAAAAAAGAATTGAGGAGACAATGCTGAGGAGACTCTCCTGGCTGCCCCAGGAGGAGCTGGAGCTGGGAAGCAGCAGGGTCAAGGGTCAGCATGCCATGTGTCCTTGGAACAGAGAGGTGTGAACTGGCTCCAGGGACCTGTTTTCTTCCCCAAGCCCAGGGCTCTGGGCATCCGAGCAGACACCTTGCCAGGCTCCCTGAGGGCACTGCTGGGGAAAGCAGCCTGAGAAAGTCTCCCTCAATCAGAAGAAACTCCTCTGAGCAGCTGCTCTTCATGCTCTGGCATGCCTGAGACCTCTCCTCCTCCATCACCCTTTCCATCCCCGCAGCCTTGGGGGTGACCATCAGCAGCCTGTTCCGGGCTACAGAAATATGTCCCAGCGAAGGGCTAGAGCAGTGTGTTCACATCGCCCATATCAGCTCCCCAGAACATCCTGTGCAAGGGGCAAGCCAGCAAGCTACCACTTGCTAAAAAGGAACCATTAAACCAGGCATGGTGGCACATGCCTGCAATCGCAGGACTTGGAAAGTCAAGGCAGGGGGATAAGGAATTCAAGACCCTCCTGGGCTATATAAGAGAGTGTCAAAAAAGAGGGAGGAGGGGGAGAGGAGGAGGGAGGAAGAGGAGGCAGGCAGGCACACTTTCTAACTCACTAATGCTCCCAGAGGCAGACGCAGCTGGTCCCTCTCACAAACTGGGAAGGCAGAGCTGGGAAAGGCAGGAGATCGAACAAGCTCTCAACACCTGCCGCCCCACTCACGTGAACTCTGGTACCTGGAACACTTCCTACTGGAGTGCATTAAATTCTGGATTTGGGGAGACCCTCCTTTTACAGCTCACACACCAGAAACCCGCCTAAGCCTCTCTTTAGGTTCCCTTCACCCCATGGAAACCCTAGCTCGCCCAGTCCCAACCAACTCTCGGCATAAGGAAGGAACTTCAAATCCAGATCATTTGTGTTGGTGAGGTGCCTGACGCTCTAAGCCTGCCCCTTGTGCATGCCAGGCAAGTACTCCACTGCCCGGCTGCGCTCAGCCTTTCAACCCATAATTTTAAAGCAATCTGCAAAGTGTAAAAGCTGCCCAGCCATGCAGCTAGGCCTGCAAGGAGGTGCCGTGAGCCCTGAGGAGCCAGCTCTCATTCCCTGACTATAGTCCAGTGGGTGGAAGGCTGCCCAGAAAGCTAGTTACAGAAGGCCTCAAACAAACACACCCTGAAGAAGAGACAAAAATGTAAAGAGTCATCACCAGGCATGGTAGCAGTGCCTGCAGGCCTAGCACTCAAGAGGCAGAGGCAGGAGGGTTTAAGTTCGAAGCCAGTTTGGTAGGCCTATGCAGCCAAAGTTCCAGGCCAAGCTGGGCTACAGAGCAGACCCTATCTGGAAAATACTCCCAGAAGTGGGGGCTGAAGAGATGGCTTAGTTGGTAAAATGCCTGCCAAACAAGCGTGAGGACCTAGGTTTGGATCCCTAGCACCCATGTAGGAGACAAGCGCCAGTCACATCTGAAACCCTAGTGCTTGGTGGAGATCGACACAGGTGCATCTTTGGAGGTCACTGGCCAGTCATTTTAGCCAATCGATGAGCTCTGGGTTCACTGAGAGATCCTGCCTCAAAAGATAAGGTGGAAAGCAATAATGGAAACTATCTCTGGCCTCCACATGCACTACCATGCATGCATGCACACAAGCACATGCATGTACACACGCACGAGTGCATACACACACAAGCAAAGTTCCGAGAGACACATTTACTTCCTGTTCTAGCATGAAGACACGCTTTCTGCAGGAAGCCTAAGGATGGCAGATCTGGCTGAGCCACGGTATGAAGGAAGGTCTAAGGCAGGTGACAGCAGTCAGGCTTCCAGGCCTGCACAGACAGGCAAGGCCACAGAGCTCCTGGGACGAGGCTGAGGGCAGATTTTGCAGAGGAACAGTGGTTCAGGAAGATAGCCCAGTCCACGTTAGCGTGGCTCTGCTGAGAAAAGCCACAGGGGCTATTTCAAAGTTGGTGTGGAAAAGAAGCAGAGAGAATAGGGTGCTAGGCACAGTGGGTGCCAGGGCAGCGTTCTTTGAAGGGTAGACCCCTCGAAGAGAAAGAGAAGGAGGTGATGGTAGGGACAGAGATGAATTTAGAGAAGGTGAAGCTGGGAGCACTCAGGCTCAGGCGCCATGACAGTGTCATCCTGAAGAGCCTTGGTCTGCACAGCACTGATGCGCACTACTTCAGGGATGCTGCAGCACACCTCTACTGAACTACTCAGGGATGCTGCAGCACATCTCTCTAGTGAACTACTCAGGGATGCTGCAGCACACCTCTACTGAACTACTCAGGGATGCTGCAGCACACCTCTCTAGTGAACTACTCAGGGATGCTGCAGCACACCTCTACTGAACTACTCAGGGATGCTGCAGCACACCTCTACTGAACTGCACAGTCAAACCAAAGCCTCACAGACTTCTTCCTCCAGGGATTCTGGGTTGTTTCACAAACCACACAGTCTGTGTGTTCTGTGTCTCTGCAAGTGGATGTGAGTTCCCACTTTGTGATCAACCATCGGAACTGAAAGGGTAGTAGTCCCCCTCCCAGAAACAAGCCCGGGCCAGCCTCTCAGGAAGGAGGTAGAGACTGGCAGGACCCTGTGCTGACTAGGAGCTTCACCTGGTAACTTCCAAAGAACAGGGTCCCAAAGGCCGGCCCCAGCTCCCACTTCCAGGTGTTCTGGGCTCATCAGTATGAGGTATGAACTGTGTAGGAGAACCGAAGCTCTTCAGGTAACTTCAGGAACATGCAAGGTTTGGAGTCTCATGTTCTGGCTGTTTGTGGGCAAAAGCCCCAGATCTGGAAACTGTTTTCTGGTCTCTAATACTCCCACAAAGGCACAGGATTGGGTCTTCTGACTAATCAAGGATGGCTACAGAGAGATTCCACACCCACAGTGGAGACCACAGCCATCCCCTAAATCCTCAGGGCAGGCACCAGGTAGGGTAGAGCCTGCTAACTATTCTCCTCTTGGATGCCAGAGTCTCAACCATCAGCTACTGTGATCGTGCTGGGCCAGTGGCTCCCACGTGCCCATGTGTTCGGGCTCTGAGAACCGGCAGCAGAGAAGAGCCACCACATTTTCATTTCATTATCTATTGTTTGCCATCATTCCAGAAAAGACCACATATTTTAACTGCCCCTCCAATTTAGAAAATGTAGTTTCAGCCGGGCGGTGGTGGTGGTGGTGGTGGTGGTGGTGGTAGTGGCGGCGGCGGCGCACGCATTTAATCCTAGCACTTGGGAGGCAGAGACAGGTGGGTCTCTGTGAGTTCGAGGCCAGCCTGGGTTACAAAGTGAGATCCAGGACAGGCTCCAAAATACCACAGAGAAACCCTGTCTCGAAAAAAAAAACGAGAAAAAAAAAAAAAAGAAAAAGAAGAAATAAAGAAAATGTAGTTTCAACAAACATGCCTTCAAACTGAGCATGAATTGTCTGTGAAAAATGTCCTGCAACCATTCTTGTCTCATCTTTCCTCCTACTGGTGACAATGTCACAGCCGTGTTCAGGGGCCACTTACAACATTACAACAGCTTAAAAAGTACGACAGAAAGTGGGAGATGGGACTCTGGAGGAGTCGGGTGTGTGTGTGTGTGTGTGTGTGTGTGTGTGTGTGTGTGTGTGTGTATGTAAGCATAATTAAAATGCAGTGCGTACACTGAAATTCCCAACAAATAAATGCATAAACCAGAAAACGGGGCTGCCAAGATGGCTCGGTAGGTAAAGGTAGCTGTGGCCAAGCCTGACCACCCAAGTGTGACCCCAGGATCCACAAGGGAGGGTGAGAACTAACTCCTGCGGGGTGTTTTCTGATCCCCAACACATGCTGCGGCACAGTTTTGGCAGAAAAAAATAGTGCCCAAGTTATAAAAAGTAACACATGAAGCTGGGCAGTGGTGGTGGTGGTGGTGGTGGTGGTGGCGGCGGCGGCGGCGGCGGCGGCGGCGGCGGCGGCAGCAGCAGCGCCGGCGCATGCCTTTAATCGCAGCACTCGGGAGGCAGAGCCAGGCGGATCTCTGTGAGTTCGAGGCCAGCCTGGGCTACCAAGTGAGTTCCAGGACAGCCAGGGCTATACAGAGAAACCCTGTCTCAAACAAACAGACAAACAAAAAGAAAGTAACAGATGAAAATAAAAACACAACAGAGGTCTGCGGACAGTTCAGCAGTGTGGAGCACTTGTAGCTCTTGCAGAGGACCCAGGCTTGGGGCCCAGCCCCCACAAGGCAGCTCATCATTATCTATAACTCCAGTTTCAGGGCATCTGATGCCCCCTTCTGACCTCCAAGGGCACTGAGCACATACACGGTGCACAGAGATGCACGCAGGCAAAGCACTCACACACATAAAATAATAAAATAAATCTAAAACAATCAAAATCACAACAATTTACAGGATTCCTATGGTCCCAGGAGCCTATAATTCTCCATCTGCTAGAGTTTAAACCTACCCCACCCAGGCCACCCTCTCTAGCCCAGGCCACCCTCCCCGACCCAGGCCACCCTCACTGGTACAGGCCACCCTCCCTAGCTCAGGCCACCCTCACCGGCACAGGCCACCCTCTGCAGAGGAAAGCTTTTCTGACAGACAGGTTTAGGGACATCTGTTCATTTAAGTGTCAGTAGTTTCAAAAAGATCATTTCAAATAACTTCAGTAGTGTGAGATCAGAGCCATCCCTACAGGAAATGGCTTAAAATCAAGTAGGTGTCTTTGCATACAACTTTTCCATACAGGAAAAGGACCTACATTATTGACTTTACTTTTGAAATATTCATAAACTTATTCTATAAAATTACAAAAAAAAAATCAGGACAGGACATGATGGACTCCAGGCTTTCTCAGAGGAGCCAGGGATGTTTGCAAGCTGACAGGTTGGGAAGGAGGCCTAGCCAGATATGGTAGCACATCACTATAAACCAATACTCAGGAAGCAGAAATAGGAAGATCATAAGTTCAAGGCCAGCCAGGGCTACATAGCAAGGCCCTGTCTAAAAACAATTCTTAATAGTTTTTAAAAGGCTCTGGAAGGAGGTGTAACAGTGTCAAGCAAGGACAGCTGCCTGAGTAAGAACTCAGGCACAGGATCCCCACCCACCTTCCTCTGGATGAAGTATTAGCGGACTTCTTCTAAGAGCCGATGTGCGCTAGTCAGCTCCGACCTCTGGCTGTATAGTCAGAAGGGACGCTACTCGAGTCTGTATGGCCCAGTAACCCACACGGTGGATAACCTCGGTGGTTAGTGTGGCCGACTGAGGCAGGCTGAAGCCCCTTCCCCACACTGGCCAGCACACACTGGCTGGCTCACTCCCAGGCTAGATGCTTGCTATGCCTGTCTGGTTTAGATTGCCCACACAAACCAACCAGTGGGACCCGCCATCAGAAAGGATGTAGCTCAGCTGGTAGGGTGCCTGCCTGATGTGTACAAAGCCCTGAGTTTGATCCTCAGAAAGCCTGGCATGTGCCTGTAAACCCAGCACTTAGGGAGGCATGGGCAGTTCACGGTCATAATCAACTATGTAACATGCTCAAGGCCAGCTTGGGCTGCATGAGATCTTGTGAAGGAAAAAAAAGGGGGGGGGGTTGCAATGGAAAGAAAGCAAGGGCAACTGGATGCTAAGAGCGCAAACACGGGGTGATTCTTGGCCATGCCACTCAGAGATGCTGTGTGTTCCTTGTGTGACTCTGGATCTTGCATGCTCTCTAGTCACGGCTTTCTATCTGGTGGCTGCACGTGGAAGCCTGGGGTTCTGCAAGCTCACTTCATAACGTATACCTTTACAACATTGGTGGTCAAATATTAATTTGTGTACAGCTTCATCCTCTAGTGGACCCTGAGCCTGGGTGCTTACACCATACTGGTGCCAAGCTGCCTGACTCAGTGGCTGCAGGGTGCTTGTCAGAAATGAAGCACGTGGGGATCTGCACGATTCAGGCGCAGGAGTCTGAGTCTGAGCCTGAGCAGGAGAGGACAGGAGGGGGTGGACCTCACAGGGACAGTTCAGGCACGCCACTGCAGGTTAAACAGCAGCTGCGTGTACTGTGCGAACATTCAGGGTCGCTCAAACACAACCAAGGACTAGAGAGGTCAGTCAGCCAGGACCAGAGGCTCAGGCATGCTTAAGGCAAAGGAGGCCACCACACTGGACAAGTGGAGTTGATCGCACACTTAGTACTAAATACTGATCTGAAAAAGAGTAAACCTATTGTAGAGCAAAAATGTCTTTGAAATCTGTACCAGAAGCTTTTCAAAAAGTATGAATGGGACAGTTGAAAAAGAAAAAAAAAAGGGGGGAGCATTAATTTGCACATGAAATGAGCAAGAAGATTAATGCCAGGGAAAGTTCTTGTCCACTGAACACCCGGCAAAGACTGGCAAAGGGCTGGGCCTTCTGCAAACGGCTTGAGACTGGCCACGCCCCTCCTGAGACTGGCCACGCCCCACAAGTGCTGGGAAAGGCAGTGCACTCTTCTCCATTGACTTATTTAGATATGCCACTCCTCAGAGGGCCAACAGCACTTTACTACAAAACACCAACTGTAAATGACAGTGATCTAGTACATCTTGCCTTTGAGAAGGAAACCGTGTCTAGCAGTTACAATTACTGTGCACACACAATCAACTTGTTAGATTGATTTCTGTCATGTACATGGATATTCTGCCTGTATGTGCACCACGTGCATTCCCACGGAGGTCAGAAGAGGGCACTGGATCCCCTGGAACTGGAGTTATGGGTGTTTGTGAGCTACCGTGTGGGTGTTGAGACCCAAACCTGGGTCCTCTGCAGAACAGCCAGTGCTCTGACTGCTGAGCCAGCTCTCCAGCCCGACCTCGACCGCCGTGTGTGCTTCACACTTCTTCACAACATAATGCTCTCTCACGCCACCATCTCAAACTTGATCAGCGCCTAGTCATGTGAGCAGTTTCTACTCTTTTATAATGGATTTGCTATATGTTTTCATGGATAGTATTGGGAAACAATGGTTTATATATGAGACTGTTAATTTAGGGAATATAGTCTGTTTGTAAGCACTTTTTCTGTCTATTTATCATTTGTTCTTTTTTTTTTTGTTTTTTTGAGACAAGGTTTCTCTGTGTAGCTTTGTGCCTTTCCTGGAACTTACTCTGTAGCCCAGGCTGGCCTCGAACTCACAGAGATCCACCTGGCTCTGCCTCCCGAGTGCTGGGATTAAAGGCGTGCGCCGCCACTGCCCGGCTTATCATTTGTTCTTTATTTTATAAATTACATTAGTTGCTGGGCAGTGGTGGCACATGCCTTTAATCCCAGCACGCAGGAGATAGAGACACGTGGATCTCTGAGTTGAAGTCCAGCCTGGTCTACAGAGTAAGTTCCAGGACAGCAAAGGCTACACAGAGACACTCTTGTCTTGAAAAACAAAACAAAGAATTGCATTATTTATGTAGCTTTTTGGGGGCAGTGTTTCCTCTCATATGCAGAAGCAAACAACACACAATATGAAGAGAGGAGAACAGAGGGGTGAGGAGAGGCGGGAGGGGATTCCCTGAAGACAGAAATGGTCAAAACATACACAGTCACAAACAGAAATGTTCTGAGTGCCATCAGTCTGCACAAATAATTTCAGATAACAATTTGTAATAAAAAATAAAGAGAAGCTGGGAAAATGGCTCAGTGGGTAAAGTGCATGCCAGCATGTGGACCTGGATTTGATCCCCAAACCCAATAAAAGCCAGGGGCAGCTGTACACATCTGTAACCACAGTACAGCGGTGGATCCCCAGAGCTCTGTGTAAGTTTCTGAGGAAGAACGGTGAAATTTTATTTTCTTCTACACAAACGAGAATATATTATATTCACTGATCTTTCCAATTATGTATTTATTACATAATTGTATACACTAAGGTATATAATGTTACTTCAAGTTGGAAACTAAAAGCTTAATTACATATTTCAAAGACTTTTCTGTCTTTTAAAGAGGCAGGGGCTCACATGGTTCAGGCTGGCCTCAAACTCAAAATGTATAGCCCAGGATGCCCTGGGACTCCTGCTCCTTCTGCCTCTGTCTCCTCAGTGCTGGCATTACAGGTGTACACCACACTTTTACAGTGCTGGGGTGCAGGAAGGCAAGCAGTCTCCCAATGGGGTGCACCCCCAGCACCCCACTGTGTAAATATTCCTAATTTCATCATGATCAACCTAGGTAGTTTATGAAACTTGTCTTTTTATATTTACTGTAATAAACACTGGGACACAGTACGACCTCTTTTGATGAATCACATATAAACTGCAGTGTTCATGTCTGTGTTCCCAGTACTTGGGTGGTAAAGACAGGACAGTCAAGAGTTCAAGGTCATCCTCGCCTACACAGCAAGTATGAGGCCAGCCTGACCGTATATAATATCCTGTCCCAGAATAGCAAAACTAACCGTCTAAAAAGAATATTTCTCTGGCTTTGTTTGACTATCTCTAAATCTTAATTTTATTTTACTGGTTATATAATTTAAAATTACTGTCCAAGTGTTCTTAGTATGCTGGTGGGAAAACACTGCCATTGTAATTATGCCTTGGGGGCCTGAAAAATGGCTCAGAGGGAAAGGCACCTGCCATCACACCCAAGGACTATAGTTGGATTCTGAAACCCACATGGTGGAAGAAGAGACCAGACCCCCACGGGTTGTCCTCTGACGTCTATATGCTCACCATGGTATGCACACGTGTGTGCAGTTGTGCGTGCAGATGTGTGTTTTAGATGAGGTCTCTCATTGGTCTGGGGCTCACAGATTATAGACTAGGCTGTCTGGCCAAAGAGCCCCCAAGGACCCAGCTGTGTCCACCCTCAGTGCTGGGATTACAGACTCACCACCATGTGCTCAACTCTTTTCTTGGGTTCTGAGGAGGCACTCAGGTCCTCACTCGCTAGGCAAGTACTCTACCAAGTTATGGTCCCTGCCACATTGCTACTTTTAGATACATGTTTCCAGAAGTCATTTAAAACATGTAGAGCCAATACATATTTCATTGTGACATCATGCTATTATCATATCATTTATTAAAATCCATTTACATTTTAAAAGTCTACTTTTTGAAATAAAACTTGAAGTTTTGTTTTTATTCATAGAGAGTTTATATTTTGTTATATGTGACAAAATATTATTTTAATTAGGTTCACTTGAATCATTTCTTTGAAGAAGCTGAACTTTATTTAATATGGGACTTCAACTAAAAAATTTAAATGATGGGCAAAGAGAAGCAGTTCAGTTGGCAGAGCGCTTGCCAAGCATGCACCAAGCCCTGGGTTTGGCTTCAGAACCATGTAAACCAGGTATGGTGACATAAACATATCATCCCAGGACTGCAAAGGCAAAAGGATCAGAAGTTCAAGCTTGCTGTGGAATAATCCTCCTGTACACTGTGAATATGTATTACTCTCATTGGTTAATAAAAAGCTGACAGGCTGATAGCCAGGCAGGAAGTATAAGTGGGACAGCCAGACACAGAGGACTCTGGGAGGAAGAAGGGCAGAGTCAGGAGATGCCAGCCAGCTGCTAAGGAAGCAGGACATGTAGAAAATGAGGTAACAAGCCATGAATCACAAAGTATAGATAAGAAATATGGGTTAATTCAAGTTTAAGAGTTAGCTAGTAACAAGCCTGAGCTATTAGCCGACCATTTATAAGTAATATTAAGCCTCTGTGTCAGTTATTCGGGAGCTGGCTTTATAAGTAATATTAAGCCTCTGTGTCAGTTATTCGGGAGCTGGTGGGCAGGAGAGAAACACCTGACTACACAAGCTCAGGGTGGGAGACACTGTGAAAGTCGAACACTTGCTGCCTAACCATAAAGACCCCAGAAACCCACATCAATGCCAGCTGGGTGTGGTGGCTCACCTCTAATTCCAGCTTCAGAAGGGAGACACAGAGCCAGCTGGCCAGCAAGACTAGCCAGGAGTCCCTGCTTCAATGAATAAGGTAGAAGAGCAATAGAAGATGATCCCCAATATGAACCTGGGGCCTCTACAAGCACATTAACATGTGTACATATGCCCAAACACATGCAAAAATGTGCATACCGTATACACATTGGAAAAAAGGTCAAGGTCACCTTCAGTTACATAGGAAGTCTGAGGCCAGCCTAGGCTACACAAGAGCCTGTTCCAAATAATATTAAAATGACATGTTTCTACAATGTAATTCTAGTTTCCAAATCAATTACTTAAGAAGTTTTTCTGGAGTTGCAGAAGAAAATCTCACTACACCCAGGCAAGCAGAGAAGGAAGATGCTGCTGCTTTCCTCTGGCTGCATGAAATGCAGAGAGCATGCTCCATAACCTGGCATGGATTGTGCTGGGGTGGCAGTATTTTAGGGTGGAATGTACTTGGCAAAAGAAAACAGCTACGCCAGATTGACCGAGGGTGGCACGATATTTTGTCCTGTTATTCTCTGGTACCTCGGATAATTGGCTAGTTTGCAAGAACATGGCTTTTGCCAATGTCTGCAACTTAAGTACCCCCATAGGGCTGTTTATCAACCACACATGCTACTTATAAAACCCATGACATCAGCTCAACAAACAAGCCACAGTATCTAACATGCAGATGCATTCAGACAGATAGATGTGTCTAAATGACCTATCAAACATGTACTAAATGGCCGGGCGGTGGTAGCGCATGCCTTTAATCCCAGCACTCAGGAGGCAGAGCCAGGTGGATCACTGTGAGTTCGAGGCCAGCCTGGACTACCAAGTGAGTTCCAGGAAAGGCGCAAAGCTACACAGAGAAACTCTGTCTCGAAAAAAAAAAACCAAAAAAAAAACAAAAAAAAAACATGTACTAAATGACTTTCTTATAAATAAAAGGGGACTATAATATATCTTTTCCAAAAAATGTTTCTGTATCTATTTGTTTGAGACAAGGTCTCATGCATTCCAGGTTGGCCTTCAACTTGCTATGTGACTCAGGATGACCTTTAACCTGCTGCTCCTTGCCCCACCTCCCTGCTGCTGACATTATATACCACCACGCCTGGTTTATGTGCTGCTGGGGATTGAACTCAGGGTCTTGTATACTCTAGCCACTGAGCCACATCCCCAGATCCTCCATAAAACTTTTTAAAGATGTATTTATTTTATGTATATGAATGTCTTGTTTCTATGAACGTGTGTGTACCACCACATGCATGTCTGATGCCTGAAGAGATCAGAAGAAGGCACTGAATCCCCAGGGACTGGAATTACAAATGTTTGGGAGCCATTACATGGGTGCTGGGAACTGAACCAGGTCCTCTGCCAGAGCAGCAAGTGCTCGAAACCACTGAGCCATCTCCCCGCAATTCCCATGAAGCTTATTTTGATAATTCATGGTTTGGGGCTTATGAGATGAGTCAGTGTGTAAAGGCACTTGCTGAGTAAGTCTGGTGACCTGAGTTCAATCCCTTGGAACTCATTAAAAATGGAAGGAGAGACCTACTGCAAAAGTTATCCTCGACCTCCACACAAGCCCCTCCCTCATCACTGACGCACAAAAGACAATCATTTCTCTGGGTGGGGGCGGGGATTGAGACAGGGTTTCCCTGTATAGCCCTGGCTGATCTGAAAATCACTCTGTAGACCAGGCTGGCCTCGAACTCAGAGATCTGCCTGCCTCTGCCTCCCGAGTGCTGGGATTAGAAGTGTGTGCCGCCACCGCCGGGCAACAGTAATTTTTTTAAGAACTGAAACAAACACATACATTTTAAAAAATCTAATTGGATCTGGAAAGATGGCTCAGTGGTTAAGAACAGACACTGCTCTTTCAGAAGACCTGAGCTCAGTTCCCAACACCCACACCGGCAGTTCACAACTACCTGTAACTCTAGCTCTAGGGGATTCAACACCCTCAACAGATAAGAGCACTGGCTGCTCTCACAGAAGACCTGGATTCAGTTCCCAGCACCCACACTGTGGCTCACAAGCTCTGTTACTCCAGTTCCAGGAGATCTGATGATGCCTCCTTTTGGCTTCTGGGGGTCTCAGGCACACGTGTGGTGCACAGACACACATAAAGGCAAAACACCAACCAAAAATAAATCTGTGAAAGGTTTTTTTTTTGTTGTTGTTGTTTGTTCGGTTTTTCGAGACAGGGTTTCTCTGTGTAGTTTTGGTGCCTGTCCTGGAGCTCACTCTGTAGCCCAGGCTGGCCTTGAACTCACAGAAATCCGCCTGGCTCTGCCTCCCGAGTGCTGGGATTGCTTGGAAAGGTTTCTGAGACAGCCTATGAGGCAGTGGCTGTAAGCAGACATCCTAGGGGGTCTTTCTTCCTGTCACTTGTTTCCAGACACCAGCAGAGTCACATGACCACACACCAGCCTGAGTTCCTGACATCTACACAGTAGGGAGCAACTTCACCCACTGAAATAACTGGGGTCTTGCTCAACTCACGTAAATTTTAGGGCCTGCCAAGTACTAATTACGCTCTCCCGATGCCTCCATGCAGGAAGTAACTACAAAAACTGAGGCAGCTTAACAGTTCGTGTCCTAGACATTAAGGAGCCTAGGCTCCATGAAAAAGTGGCTTGCTCCTGAAGAGGACCAAAGTCCCCAAATTAGGGTTCTACTCAGGGTAGCCCAAGGGCAATGCCGGCTATGGGTACCTGTAATATCTCAAGTCCTCAAAAAGGGCTGCAAGCAATGGCCTCCCCACCACATTTGGAGGGGTGTCACATTAGTGAGAAGGCGTTGGTCACTATTAATCACCACGATTTTAGGGGATCATCATTATTCCATCAGCTCCTAGCAAACAGTCTGGTTAGGAACCAGCATCATAAACAATAAATGGATGAGGTTCATGGTGTTACTAGGACAGGTACTAAGATATGGTGATAACAGAAGACAGCCTACGGTGTCTTAGTCACTATAAAAGACCAAGTCCTGAAGAGAATGAGCCAAAGAAAAGAGGCTAGAAAGAGAATCCAAGGAACCCTGAACAATACATTTCCAATGCCCACCAAGACCTGGCCAGCGACAGGCACATTACCAACACTTCAGAAGTCAGTAATGGCATTCCTCACTTGGCCCGGCACAGCAGCCAAGCATGAAGCGCCTTTGGTCTTAGACACGAAATGAGTGGCCCTACCTCATATTGGAATCATCACCCAGCTATGCAAGCAGATCCAAGGCCCCCTATAAACACCATACATAAGTTAAGTAGGCAAAGCCCCTTGCCTACACCAGGCCTTCTCAGAAGGGAAGACGGGGACTCAGTGAGGGCGAGCGTAGATGACTCCTGACCTGCAGAATGAGAACGAAGTAGTCTACAGGTTTGTTGCGCTGGTAGAGGTAGCACTCGGGGGCTTTCTTGTTCTTCTCATCATACTTCAGCTCCTGGATGACATTGGGGTGCTTTAGCAGCCTGAGGAGGATCTTCTCTGACATCTGGGATGGGCTAAACGCTTCTACTTCTAAGACACAAACACAACTTGACATTACACTTCAAAGAAGGGCAGCTGAGGAGCTCCGAGCGGAAGAACACTTGGCGACAAGGATACACACAGATGAACCAGACTTCCGTGTGCGACCCCCTGGGGTCAGATTACCTGGAGAAATGGCAACAGTGGCATACGCATGTCTGGTCCTTTTTAATCTTTCCTGTTCAGCCTGCCCTTGGTCTCTGTCTCATATGAGTGCCCTGTACCTCTGATTGATGGAAATGAAAACCCACCATCAGCAGACTCCCTGCTTGAGTCCAGGACACCCCTTCAACACAAGCTACAACTGCATGACTGTTTGCCCACAGCCAAGGGAGGAACCACGGTCGGGAAACATTGGGGGGGCGGGGGGGGGGGGGGGGTTAGTGCCTGTGCATAGACCGGGGCTCCACCTCCTGCTCTCCCACAACGCTCTCCTGAGGAATTCCAGGGACCACTGAGGGAGAGATTCAGAATAAAAGCAAGGCCGTGCACACATCAACATGCACTCCGACTTGCCAATGAAGAAGGAAATGGGAGTCAGCACTGACAAAGACAGTCACTTCATTTAAAAGAACAGAAATGTCAAAGCTGCTGACTCCCAGGTGCCATTGTAAATGTGGACTTCATGGTCTCTCAGAGGCAGAGTAGGGTAACACTGAGCTGTAAGTGTGGTTCTTCCACAATGAGCAACAACAGTACCAGAACAGGAAGAGAATAATAGCAAAATATTGTCTAACTTATTTTTTAATTATATGCTATATACGAAAGCTACAAACTCTGGATTCACATCTGTGACTTTTTCATAGTAAGACAGTACATTGCAGGGAATTTGGAAAATACAGAAAAATAAAGAAAATTAAAATCATCTGTAAGCTGACTGCTTAGAGTCATTCAGAGCAATTTGGTGAGTATTTCTTTCCAGGGCTTTGCCTAGGCATGTGTTCCTGTGTACTTGTGTGTATGAGTACACACAGAACCACAGTGTGGTCTTGGTATACACATACTCTGATATCCAGGAAGTCATGGATATTTTCCCATGTCATAAATGTGAACAGTGAGCACATCCATGGACCTGACAGTAGGTGACATTCTGCCCCGTGTTCCTGCTGACCTTTCAGGGCACCTGTATAAACACATTGCATGTGGTTGAAACCTACTGGCCCATCTCGGAAACAGATATCTTCTGCAAGCCTCTGGGAGCTTCCAGATTTTTCTCCCACTTCCCCTGGCCAAGAGAGCTCACCCTTCATATCTTGGAGGGCCATTTGGGGATGTGAGGGGATTAGTCAGTCTCTTGGGCCTTTCAACCGTGACCGCTTGGAAGCAGTCAGTGCTGGCTGGGCTGGTGACTTTAACCATGTGAGCATTTGCCTCTGGATGGGGCCCAAGTTAACAATCTGACTTGAAGAAGCCCCTGAGAAATCCGGGCCAAACTCAGAATCTTTCATTTCATCAAAACGGTAAAAGATAAGGACTTAATTCTGCATGTCTGCTTTTCTTCTTTGTGAGTTTTAGCACCCGCGTTACCACTGGTGTCCAAGTGTTCTTCCAAGGCAAGCTGAAGAGAGAATTACCCAACTGTCCCATCAAAGAGGGGCTCCTGGCTTGCACTGTCGGCCTACTCCACTGTCAGCTGGCCCCCCGCGGGGCTCAGCTGCAAGGCTCAGCTGGCCTACCGTACACATGCAGTGTGGCACTGACATTCATCCTTACCTTTCAGACCAATTTTAAGTTACTGGTCCACCCCTGGCAAATGTCTCAGAGGGTTCATGCCGACACTGAACACAGGAGAGGAGAGGATTTAAAGAGAACAAAACAGAACAAAAACAAAAAACAAAACACAAAGTGGCATTACTTGTCACCCCATTTCCCAGCCTCCACCCCCAGCCCCCCAGTCAGCCTGGTGAGGAAGGCTCCAGGGCCTGCAGATCTCACACTGTGATAAGCACACTTGCCTGTTGCTAGGAAACGGTGCATGGCCAGGAGAAGCTGCGGTGATATTTTAACCTTCATCTCGCTGTCCGTCTGCTTAAAGGCAGAGAAGTCCTGCTTTCTCTCACGGTGGGCCACCTTCTTTTTTGTTCTGTTATCAGCTGAGGGGATGAAAGAGAGAAGACAGATCAGGCTCTTCATCGAGGAGAGAGACAAAACACTGTTTGACCTCTCCAGGGACCGGTGGACCGGGCCGGGAGCACAGCCGCTCCTCGGTCCGCAGTAAGGCACAGCAGGAAACCGGACTGTCTTAGAGAGCCCCACAGACAGGACACAACCCCACAAGGAGCATACAGAATCACAGAGCAGCAGACCGCCTCAAGTGCTACAAAACCACTGCAGGGGAGGAGCAGCCACAGGCTACCCCTGAGGGAAGCCCTCTGTGCCTGTAGAGGGCCTCTCGGCCTCAGGTGACAGACAGTGAACACAAAGGAGATTCCTCAAGAACCAGGCTCCTTCCAGGAATGCCCTGTTCATCCTCGAGGCTTCATTCCTGCCCCGGACTATGGGACTATGAGGTGGTCAAGGTCAGGCAAACACCGGGGTGATCCCGGAGGAGTGAACCAGCCTCCTCTGGACGAGGCCAGAGGAAGTCCTCAGGTTCCGGCTTTTGTTGCCGACTCCACAGCCACGCTTTACGGAAACGTCCCTTTTGTTTCAGTTCTACATGTCACAAAGTAATTATTCTGTTGATTCTCCTCAGTCATTAAACATCATGAAAAGCCATTCTTGCCTTGTTAGGACACAGGACATCAGGTGGCAGACACCCATGGCTATGGTTTGCCAACCCCTGATCTAGAAGGGATCTCCTCCAAAGCCATTTTTTTAAATAAAGTGCTGATGAAGAAAAACCCAACATGACGAGACCGGAGCTGTGTATAGTGGTGTAGACTTGAAATTCCAGCACCTAGAAGGCTGAGGAAGGAGAAGGATATGGTCAAAGCCAGCCTAGGCTACATGTGCAACTCCGTCTCAAACATCACCACCTCAAAAGAAAAGTAAGACAAAGAAACAAAGGACAAGGACCCAACCCTGTCTCTGCCCTCAAGGTCTGAATTGCTCTCTTGTCCAGGGTCAAATGTCAATGACTAGGCCTTCTGTGAGGCTTCTACACTTCTATCTCAAGGTATTTTGAAAATTGGAACGTGTAAGTCAATATGAAACTTAAAAAAGTTCTCTAATGGCAACTAGCTGTAATCATGGCTGACCTCTCACCTAGACTGAGATAACCCGGAAGTCACAAGTTCAGCGTTTCACACCAAGAGGTCATGTCATGCAACACTTCTCCATGAACTGAGTCCCCTCACTGGGGCTTTAGTAACATTTAGTAACATTTCCATAAAAGAGTATTTAAGATTTCATAAACATTTATATTGTCCTCCCATTGGCAAGTGCTACCCCAGGGGAAACAGAAATACACAGGCACAGATTCGATCTGAATGAAGAGGGGCTGGTGACATGGCTCAGTGGGGAAGTAACCAGAGCTGGAGCTTGGAACCCACATAAGGCAGGGGAGGAAAGTCACTGCACACCCCGCCCGGCTCTCCACTAACCTCCACAAATGCACTGTACATGTGGACTCACTACATCGGACAGGACCATAAAAGGATGGGAAGAGCATAATCAAACAACATTCTCTACTAGGAAGCCTCCAACTGCAGTGGGGAGCTGCTCTGTCTATGACGTTGAAGCACCACCCCTAGAGATGCAGCAGGAACTGCTCCACCTGCCTATGACCTTGAAGTACATGCCCCTGGGGCATGGTCTCTCGGGACCTTTAAGACCTGAGATGCATATAGACATCGCTCTCTTTGCTCCCTTGTGGACTTGAATTCAGGACTGATCCAGCAGCCAGAACAGCATTCCAGAACCTGTGTCAAATCTGTTCTGTACAGTGAGTTTTTCCCCTTAATAAATTCTTTGCCCTTTAGACAGACTCCATAGATTTCTTGCTTTATCTAACTACCTTCCAAATGTAAAGAGCATAAAACAGACAAGAATGTATACAGATGTAAAGTAAACAAGGACACCCTTTTCAAAGATAATTCTTAGCAATTTAGAAGTTTTTCTTTCGTTAGGTGCTACAAAACTTTGGAGATTTTAAAATGTATAGCATGCCCTTGTAAGAAGACTGGATAAAATCACTCTCCTTTTGAACAAGGCAAGCTTTTCCCGGAATGCCACAGGGCACTAGGATAGCCCAAGTCCTACAGGCTCTGTTTCAAAGCTGAGAGGATAAACAGAGTTCAGGTGCTCTGTCCCCGCCCAACTCCCAGGAGCCTCACATGGCTGCTCTTCCAGAGGACCCGGGTTTAATTCCCAGCACCCACATGGCAGCTCACAACCACCTGTAACTCCAGTCCCAGAGGATCTACTGCCCTCTTCTGGCACTCTTGGATACTGCATGCATGTGATGCATGTGTGCAGGCGAAATACCCATACACAAAATAAACACATTTTAAAAAGAAAGATCCTCATATGATAAGGTAGGGCGGAGGGTAGAGGCCGAAGTTCCCTGGTGCAGGGAGTGAGTTGTACACGTCAATGAAACAAGCTGCAGGTCCAGTACTCAGGGGGCAAGTTCACTGAGCCTGGGACTGCCTGATCTAAATACTCACCATTCCCATCTGCCCTTCAAAAGAAGGCCGTAAAACAGACAACAAGAAAACTATACTCTCTGCACATGGTGGATTATGTACCTGTGAATGCATCTGTGGAGGGCAGAGGTCAACATTTGAATGTGCCCATCGATTGCTGCCTACCTTATTTATTTATGAATTATCTTAGAAAAGGGGTATCTTATTGAGCCTAGAGCTCAGCAACTGGCCTGAGGAGTCACCCCAGCCCGCCCCCCCCCCACAACACTATTTTCAAGTCTCTGCCTCCCAGCACTAGAATCATTGGCACACAACACCACCCCCAGCTCTCATGTGGATACTAGGAACCCAAACTCAGGTCCTCATGCACAGCAATCATCCTGCCACCTGAGCATCTCCACAGCTCTGCTATTCTTACTGCACACACACTGAACGCCACTCCAGGGCATACCCGGCATTACTGTCCCAGTCAACTGCCCTTGCTCAGTTCATCTACCCCCCGCCCACAGGTTCTGGAACAAGGAAATGTAATCAGCTGCCACCTCCCAATTTAACTAAACAAATTCTCTTGTTAAATATGTGAATTACAAACTCAAGGAGAAATAAATTTATTGGAAAACATTTTGCCTAGCTGTGTAACATAAACCAGTGAGAAGGATGTAAAACTGTCTGAAAAATCTGAGAGCAGAGTTTCCTGTCTTGGATGTGGACTCATGGCCAAGAGAAGCTGCCTGTGGAAGAGAAGCTGCCTATGTTAGAGAAGCTGCCTGTGTTAGAGAAGCTGCCTGCCTGTGTTAGAGAAGCTGCCTGTGTTAGAGAAGCTGCCTATGTTAGAGAAGCTGCCTGTGTTAGAGAAGCTGCCTGTGTTAGAGAAGCTGCCTGTGGAAGAGAAGCTGCCTGTGTTAGAGAAGCTGCCTGTGTTAGAGAAGCTGCCTGTGTTAGAGAAGCTGCCTGTGAAAGAGAAGCTGCCTGTGTTAGAGAAGCTGCCTGTGTTAGAGAAGCTGCCTGTGGAAGAGAAGCTGCCTGTGGAAGAGAAGCTGCCTGTGTTAGAGAAACTGCCTGTGGAAGAGAAGCTGCCTGTGTTAGAGAAGCTGCCTGTGGAAGAGAAGCTGCCTGTGTTAGAGAAGCTGCCTGTGTTAGAGAAGCTGCCTGTGTTAGAGAAGCTGCCTGTGAAAGAGAAGCTGCCTGTGTTAGAGAAGCTGCCTGTGTTAGAGAAGCTGCCTGTGGAAGAGAAGCTGCCTGTGTTAGAGAAGCTGCCTGTGGAAGAGAAGCTGCCTGTGTTAGAGAAGCTGCCTGCCTGTGTTAGAGAAGCTGCCTGTGTTAGAGAAGCTGCCTGTGTTAGAGAAGCTGCCTGTGTTAGAGAAGCTGCCTGTGTTAGAGAAGCTGCCTGTGGAAGAGAAGCTGCCTGTGGAAGAGAAGCTGCCTATGTTAGAGAAGCTGCCTGTGGAAGAGAAGCTGTCTGTGTTAGAGAAGCTGCACTCAGTGTCACTGAATCTGCCTCTTCGTCCACTTCAGTAGGGCACTAAGCAGCGCTGCGAGGCAGCCCAGAGCCGGTGTGCACACCGTACACTGCACACCGCACACCGTGTGATTATAATAGAGGGCCCACCACCGGGAGCGAGGTTTACAGGGCAGGCTGGCAGCAGCAAAGGTCTGGACACACGCAGACACTGGTACTTACTGTACAGGTCTGTCTCATCCAAGATCTCAGACTTGATGATTTCTTCAATCACGTCTTCCAAGGTGACAATCCCCAGGACTTCATAAAACGGGTCCCCTTCACCCTCATTGTTCACACGCTGCACAATGGCCAGGTGGGATTTACCTTTAGAGACAGAAGACAAAGTGGCAGAGGTCATTTCCCAGGCTCCTAGCAGGCTCCTTGGGTGCCTTAGGAACAGCCAGACGCTGCTTCCCTCTTTCTGTGCGGGGGAGCAAACCCAGGCCTTGTTCCCTCTATCACTCCTGCCAGGTCAAGCTCCGGTCCTCCTCGTCACTCTCCACATTATTTTTGAGACAGGCTCTAGCTGATTCCCCAGGAGGGCTGGCCAGTGAGGACCGCTGGATCCTTCCTTCTGTCTCCACCTCCCCAGTACCAGGGTTAAAAAGCACACATCGCTGTACCTGGCATCCTCTTTCCCTGGCATGTGTACAGATGTATGAGATGTGCATGTGTGCCTGCGTGCATGTGTGTGGGCACATGCACACATGCTTGTATGTGGAGCCCTGAAGCCGACACTAGGTAGCCTCCTCCATCACTCTTCACTTTTGAGGCAAGGCCTCCCACTAAACCCAGAGCTCACAGAAACTGGCTAACCCAGACAGCCAGCTTACCCCAGGGTCCTGTCTCTGCCTCTGGAGGCCACCATGCCCGCCCAACTTTTACACAAGCGTTGAGGATCTGAACTCCAGTCTTCATGATTATGTGGCAAACACTGTCTGCTGAGCCACCTCCCTGGCCCTCCTGCCTTGCTTTTTTACATGGATGCTGGGGATTCAAACTCAGACATTTGTGTAGCAGAGCACTTCACTGAGAGGCCGTCTTCTACAGCCCCGGCAGCATTTTTTCCAGCAAAGTCTATGTTTCAGCATTTTTAAGTGTTGCCAACTCCACAACCAAATGGATGAGGCTTCCTGAGCCATTAAGGCAGGGATGCTGAGGAGCACCATTGTCCACAGGCTGCCCTGTACCTAGCTCTTTGCTTCTTAATGGACATGGTATTCGGCTCTTCCTCTGTGAGACATTAACAGTTCTCTCAAAAGGAGAGAGAACTCCACAGATCTCCAGGGAGGTCCAAGACCTTTGAGGCAATGCCATGTCCCCCCAAGTCCTAAAATGTTACCTGCCTTCTCCATTGTGCTGATTCTGGACCACAGTGCAAAGATCCCTCCCTTGTCCCAGAATGCCACCCTGGAGATAAACAGCAGTCATCACTACCCTCCAGCACATACCCACAGTAGGAAGGGAGAGGCTGTCTCTAAGAACATCCTCACTACAGCAGTACAATTAGATCCTTACCCCAAATGGGCCTCTTTGAACATTCCACTTGATGACCTGAGACACACAACACAGTCTAACGTAACAATGGTTGTCTTGAGAAAAAGACACTTAGGTGGCTTGGTTGTGAGTAGCCTTCAACACACTTTACTTTTTATAGTGCTGAGGAAGGAACCCAGGACCTCAGACATGCCAGGCGAGGCCCAACATACATCCACCCAGGCCAAGCTGATGTCACTAAACAGAATGACCACATGACAAACCGTGGTTTAGACATGGTTATCTGGTAGACAGACATTTGGAAGGGAATCAACAAGTGAGCTTATTTTGTCAAGAAAAACCATGGGCAGAATTTGATGTTAATGATTAAAAAATTGTAATTTCGGGCTGGAGAGAGGGCTCAGCGGGTAAGAGCACTGCCTGTTCTTCCACAGGTCCTGAGTTCAATTCCCAGCAACCACATGGTGGCTCACAACCATCCGTAATGAGATCTGGCGCCCTATTCTGGCCTGCAGGCAGAACACTATATTCATAATAAATAAATCAATCTTTAAAAACAAAGAAAAATTGTAATTTCAGTAGAAAATTATAATTCTAAGAAACTCACATCCAACATCATGATTTTGATACATTCTTAGTAAAGGCTTTTGTGTGCAATGAGTGTGTGTGTGTGTGTGTGTGTGTGTGTGCGCGCACAGGGCATGAGTGTGCCTATTGAGGCCAAGTGTGTCTTCTCCACTGATCCTTTCCTACTGTTTGACACAAGGTGTCTCACTGGACCTAGAGCTCACCAGCTGGCAAGTCTGCTGGCCTGTCGCCCTCAGAGCAGAGCTGGACTTACAGGCATGTGCTGCCATGCCCGCTTCCTCCGTGAGGGCTGGAGGACCCAAGCTCGGGGCTTCATCAGTTCACAGCAAGCACTTTAACCAGCAAGCCCTTTCCCCAGCCCTCGGTAACGGCGTCTTGGATGAGATGGGTGGTCACAGTAATGAACGCAACCATTAAAATAGTGAGCAATCTGGTCCAGCCATCTTTTAAAGAGCTGCAAGACTGAGCCAATTCTTTTGAGATTCGTATGTTTTTATTTTATGTGCTGGATGCTTTGCCTGCATGGATGTCTGTGTACCACCTGTATGCCCGGTGCCCGTGAAGGTCAGATAAGAAATGCTGGACCTCTGGGACTGGAGTTGTAAGCCACCAACATAGGAATTCAATGAACCCAGGTAGGTCCTCTGGAAGAGCAGCCAGTGCTTTTTTTTTTTTTTTTTTTTTGGTTTTTCGAGACAGGGTTTCTCTGTGTAGCTTTGGAGCCTTTCCTGGATCTCACTCTGTAGACCAGGCTGGCCTCGAACTCACAAAGATCCGCCTGGCTCTGCCTCCCGAGCGCTGGGATTAAATGCGTGCGCCACCACCGCCCGGCCGAGCAGCCAGTGCTTTTAACTGCTGAGCCATTTCTCCAGCCCTGCTAATTTTTGAACTGACTATGGCAATAACGTGAGAATTATGCATGGATAAAATAATCCCAAGTACAAGATGGGCATGGACCTTTAAAAAAATTTTTTTAATTTTAAATCATTTGTATGTGAGTGTGTTTTTATGTGGGCCTCCGCATGTGGGTGCAGGTGCCTGTGGAGGCCAGAAGGAGTCATCCAAACCCCTAGAACTAGACTTACAGGTAGTTTGTGCAGCCCAACAAGGGTGCTGGGAACTGAACTAGAGCCCTCTGGAAGAACATCATGTGCTCTTAACTATTGAACCATCAACTTTCCATCCCCACAGCAGACTTAAAAAGAAACATGAACAGGTGAGTAAGGACTGAGGCAGGTAGAATGCTATGCATTCCGGGCCAGCCTAGGCTACAGAGACAGTGTTTCAAAGAAAAAAGCAAAAAGCAACCTACAGACCAGCAAGCTAGCTCAGCAGCTACAGAAGTTTGCCAAACAGATGGAGCAGACAACCTAAGTTTGATCCCTGGATCCTGTGGTAGAAAGAGAACTGGCAGCCGGGCGGTGGTGGCACACGCATTTAATCCCAGCACTCGGGAGGCAGAGCCAGGTGGATCTCTGTGAGTTCGAGGCCAGCCTGGTCTACAGCGCGAGATCCAGCACAGGCACCAAAACTACACAGAGAAACTCTGTCTCGAAAAACCAAAAAACAAAAAAAAAAAAAAAAAAAGAAAAAAGAAACCCAGAAAAGTTGTTCTCTGACCTCCACACATGCACCTTTGCATACATACACCTGTGCTTTCTCCCTGCACACACATGCAAGTAACAAATAAAATTTAAACAAACCAAAACCGAAAAAAGGAAATCGTCCTCCCGGGGTCTCCATCGTTATACCTTTTATTATCATGACACTGTCAAACAAAGACACTGCCATCGATATATTATGTCTCAACTCCAGACACTTTGTTTGGACTTCACGGATTTTTCAAAAAAAAATTTTTTTTCCTGCTTCCTTGTCCAGCACCCCACTGTCCGGCTGCATGTCTCCCCAGTCTCCTATGGCCTACAGCAGCTGCTTAGTCTGTGTTTCATGACTTTGATCATCTTGAGGTGCGCTGCTCAGGTCCCCTCCAGTCACCAACCCTATGCTACCTCCCAAAGGAGGAGAGAACACGTTGGTTCTGTGTGGAAAGGTTGCAGAGGGGATATTACTCATACATTATATTCCTCAAAATTCTTCTGCAAAGATTTCAAGTAAAAGAGTGTTATCAGGACAGAGTCCCGAATGCCCATCGGTGGGACTTCAGGTCTACAGTGTAGACAACCTGTAAGAAACTTCTACTGGGCGGGGTGTGGTGCACACCTTTAATCCCAGCACTCGGGTGGATGTCTGTGAGTTTAAGGCCAGTCTGGTCTACACAGCAAGTTTTAGGGCAGCTAAGGCTGTACAGAGAGACCTCGTCTCAAAAGAAAAGAAACAAAACATCTACTGGGCTAGGGAAGTGGCTCACCCACCAGCACCAGGACCAGAGTGTGGATCTCCAGAACCATGTCAAAGGCCAAGCACAGTGCACATGTCAGCAAGGCCATTGGGGGCAGCACAGACAGGCAGACCTCTGACACTCATTAGCCCACTTGTCTAGCTGAACTGACAAGCTTCAGGACCATGAGACTGTCTCAAAAAACACAATGTAAATGACTGAAGAAAGAGACCTAAAGTCTACCTCCGGCCTCCACACAGGCAAATCCATAGTCTTACACTAACAGGTACGCACTGCACTCACACACCCCACTCCAGGTAGGGGAGTTTGGGGGTAATGTCAGAGGTCGGGACAGTACAACCCTCCCTTTTCCAACGTCTATCTGTGAGGTCAGACTTTGCTCATCTGCTCCAGCAGACCCACACTGCAGAGAGAAGGCAGGAGTGGCTGTGAGTCCAGCTGCCTCCGGCCCAGGACAATACAGACGCAAGACACACATGGAATCACTTCTAGTTTTCTGTTTTGGAAAACAGCTATATGGAATAAAAATGCTACTTATGTCAACACACAATTGGCCTTTGAAATGGCTTGATAGGTAAATATGTTTTAAGTTTCATGGTTTTAAATTCATATACAGTAAATATCAAAGGTTGTAATCCATATAACAGAAGTTTAATGGGTTTTTTTTTTTAGTAGTCATTATTGTGTGTGTGCTCTGTGGGGGTCAGGAGACAACCTTTGTGAATGAGGTCAGGGCCCTTCCACCTTCAGGTGGGTTCCGGGAACTGCCCTCAGGAAAGCAGGCTTTCCAGCAAGTGCCTTCAGCTGCCGAGTCATCTCTCTGGCCCTGTCAATAATTTTTATGAATCTAAAAGATCTGTTAAATTCAACAAATTAAAAGGACCGCATGACAATGCTTTGCGTTGCTGCTTTAGGGGATGAGTGAGGGTCAAGGAAGAATTGGGCTCCCGAGTTCAACAGTCTTGGATGTGAACTCTAGCAACTGCCTACCCCCACCCCAGTGTCAGGAGTTGATCACCAAACAGGAGAACTTCTGAGCTCCAGTCTCCTTATCTCATAAAACAGGCTGTGGTAACCGCTCCTGCACTGGGTTGGTAGGAAGGCTGATACCCAACAGAGAGGTGCCCACAGTCCACCGGGTGATCAGTAAGGGGTAACTCATTGTTATGGTAACTCACGTTGGTCTAAGGTACCAACAACTTATAACCAGCTTAACGGGAAGAAGAGAATCTAAGTTAAACATATACAGTGATTAAGAGACAGGTTTCCATTTCAGAATAGTCTTTAAAACACAAAAAGACATTTCTCAAACATAGTATTGGTTTTCTCAAAGCATCTAAAATAAAACTATAAAGGAAGTGAATAGAAAGTTCAAAATCAGTTAATATTCGTATAACTTTTAAAAAATGACAGGGCATACAAGGAGTGCCTTAAATATAAGGCTAGGCAACCTTCTGAACTGGGCAAGTTCATCTAAACTCAACCAGCCAGCCAAACTACAAATATTCTCAGGAGAGCAGCTGGCTCAGGCTCCCAGTACTCAGAGCGGCCCTGGTCTGCAGGATGGCTGGCCCTGCTGCACCCACAAATCTAGGCTTCTATCCTGCTAATTGCCACTGAGGTGACAATGTTTGCAAGTCTAGAAATGTGAGTTGTTCGACAGTTAGGTGTTCTAATAGTTTTCATCCCGAGCAAGCTCACATTCAAAGGACGGAAATATTTTGAGCAAAGGAGACTTGGGGGAAACTTAGGAGCCACAGACACAAACCATACAGGAAGTCAAGTCTGCTCTGGCCTAGCCAATAGGCCAGTGGGTTTCTCACATCTGCCTTCCCAAGGACCCAGCATAAGCAGTTAAAAATTCTTGGTGAATGCTGTCTGTCGAGAAAGTTAAATTCTTTTGCTATTCCCAGCTTGTGATCATTTAAAAGGAATTTTCCAAAGCAAGGTCTAATATTAGACTCAAAATGAAGTTTCCATTCCACTGAGGCGCTTCGCTCACCAAAGTAACTACTGCATAATCAGATTGTCTCGGAGCGACTCGTTTACATGCATATGGACATACTTGAAATACCAGCTCCAAAGCACCACAGATCTGTGAAGGGCCTTACTCTGGGAGAAGCCATTTTTGTGAATTAGGCTTCTTGGACTGAAATGAAGTTTTCCTCCAACCCCCTGACAAACACTCACACCCTCACCTCTAACTCGAAGCTTGTGCACTGCCCCAGAGCCACGTTCTCTCAGCTCTGGAATTCCTGGTCAGAAGTCCTATTTCCTGAACCCACTTCCTAGTGTGCAGCTCACAGGGGTGTTTGGGGGTGCTTCTGGGGGCCATGATTCCAGGCACCTGCCCCACTAACCACTTACTGTAGGAACCTGAGTCATTAGGATTCACCTGGAGAAAAAAGAAAAATGCAAACAACTTTCTAAGAAAGAAAATTGTAAAAGTGAACTTTATCTTTTGATTTGAGAGAGGGTCTCCTTCCTCAGCTCAGACTGGCTTCAAACTCACAGCAATCCTCCTGCCTCAGCCAGAATAGGAACTTTCTTGGCTGCATGGTTGGAGGAGTTAAGTTGGAATGGAAAGCAGAAAAGCAATTCAGAGAGACATAAAGGTCTGCAAACTGGATGTGCGGTGGTGCGAGCCTCTGAGGCCAGCACCTGGAGGCAGAGACAAGAGGCTAGGGAGCGGAGGTTATCCTTAGTACAGGTCAAGTTCTTCACCAGCTTCAACCACATGGGACCATGGTTCAAAAAGTAATAACCCAAACATGAGAAAAAGATTAAAAATGGATCGGTTCTAACGTCTAAAGAATAAAAATACAGGGCAGGTGAGTAGGCTCAGCGGGGAAAAGCACTTGCCACCAATCCTGACACACACTCAATGTCCCCTCCACAATAAGCAAAAAAAAAAAACCAGAAGTCAACAAAATGTGTAATTTTATGTATCAGAAAATGCTAAGACTTTTAAATATGCACCATAGGTTAAAAAAACTAAATGAATGATTTATAAAGCAAAGCACAGGGCCAGGGATAAGGCTTAGTTGGTAGAATGCCTGACTGGCACACAGGGAGCCCCGGCTTCAGACTCCAACACAACATAGAACAGGATGTGATGGTACACACCGTAGCCCCAATACTAAGGAGGTGGAGGCAAGATGGTCACAAGTTCAAGATCATCCTCTGTTACACAGAGAGCTTCAGGCTAGCCTGGGCTATATGAAATCCTATCGTTAAAAAAAAAAAAAAGCATAAATTTCTGGCATGAGGCTTGGAAAGAGCATTCTTTGGCCCAGCTATAAGGTGTTACAGTATTAGTTACTTTTAACTGTTCTGTATTTAAACCTGTAATCTCTGGATTCCTAGTTGGGTCCTTAAATGGGACCACAAAGTGGGGCAAAAGAGAAAAATCTAATTTCAGGGTGCAGGGCTTTCTGGCTGTATCTCTGCTGGATTCTGAACTGTGACATGGTTATGAAGTCATCAGCTAGGTGGTTTCCCACCCGCATGTACTCAAGGCAGAGCCTTGCACAGGTGGCACTTAGGAACCAAGTCTTGACTGTGCGCTAGACCAGGTAACACAGTGTAGGGTGAGGGTCAACTTCTCCATGCCCTGTGTATCAAAGTTTCTTATTTGTGTCTTCTTTGCGGCTGGTAGGCCAGGCCACAATGCTAAGGGGTCACCACATCAGCATGCTGCTGGGTATAAGAATCTTTCTCTGTCCTGCCAGCCAGCTCCCAAATAATGACATGGAGACTTACTAATTAGGAAAGCTCAGCCTTAGCATAGGCTTGTCCCACTAGCTCTTATAACTTAAATTAATCTGCTTTTATTAACCTACATTTTACCATGTGGCTTTTTACCTTTCTTTCATTCTGTAGTCCGACTCCCTCCCTGTCTTATTGGCCTCTCTCCTGTACCTCCATTATCTCCTCCTACTTCCTCTCTCTGCCAGAAGTTCTGGCTATACCTCCTGCCTAGCTATTGCCATTCAGTTCTCTATTAAACCAATCACAGCAACACATCTTCACAGTGTACAAACACCCCGCAACAGTTGGGCCCAACTATGCAGCGTCAGATACCATCTGTGTTTTGATTATCAGCTGATGTCAATACCCAACAGGATTAGGGTGAAAAGCGTGTGTGTCACCGCCTGATGAAAAGACAAACGCCTTTGCTCCCCCTTCCTTGCTGGCAGTGACGTGAAGTTCAGCAGTGGACAAACCGAAACAGTTGGGGAAGGGAGCCAAGGGGGTGGATGAAGAAACCAAATTAAGAACAAGCACACCCAGCTGTACTAATAAAAAGTGACATCCAGTAGTCAAAAGACCTAATGATCCGAGCACAAGGCGAGGGGAGCCTGTGGAGTCTTCAGACATGACTCAGGGCAGGAAGTAAAGAAATAGGCAATCCTGTAAAGAGAAACAAGCCGGCATTTCAGATTCGCCATTACTGCTGCACTGCACAGCTCCAGGAGGCACCATCAGCGAGGGACGTCACTCCCTCGCTCACCAAGGACAGAGCAAATGAAATGCTTGGCAGGCCTCCTAACAAAGCTACAGTAGGAACTCAATAAACAGGAATCAATAGAGTTCCCAAGAGGCAGCTCTACGGGGCTCATGAAGAAAGAAATGAGTGTTCGCCCAAGCCTGAGCTCTGGCCCCAAATCACTAACAACCTGAGATGGGAAATACAATTTAATGGCTATAGTTAAGATCGCCCAAAGAAACTAGACTGTGTTAGTCAAGGAAGGAAGCCAACACACTTTAAATGTCACGAGACTTGGGTTTAATCTGACTTAAATGAGATCTGCCTAGAACATCACACATAGGTCATAAAATCCTCACTCTGTAAGTATCAAGAACTCAACAGTCACATGAGTTCACTTATTCATTCAACAGATGTGTACTAAATGCCCAGGCTCACTCCACAGGAAACTGAACAAAGCTTTGGCTGTCAAGGAACATTCTAGCAGGAAGGCAGACACTAAGAGAAACAGACAGAAAGGCACAAGGGATTGTGCTTGACGTGTTGTGAGGAGGGAAAAGGTGGTGGGGTCACATTTAATATGGCATGATTGGAGGAAGGCCTTCCTGCCAAGCCTGAGGGACATGAAGGGGCCAAACAAGTAGACGTGCTGGGTAGTCTGTGGGAAGAGGAACAGCAGAGGCCCTGACAGAAGAATACTTCACGTACTGAAGGAATAGAGACAAGGCCAGCATGGTTGGAAGAGAACCAGCAGAGGAAGGAGTTAATGGGCAGAGCTGGGGCAGCGCAGTCCGTGAAGAAGTCAGATGGCTCCCTTCACAGTCACTGGACTGACTTAGAATCACCTAGATACACCAGCCAGGAGGTGGTGGGGCACACCTTTAGTCCCAGCACTCGGGAGGCAGAGGCAGGGGGATCTCCGTGAGTTCAAGGCCAGCCTGTTCTATAGAGTGAGTTCCAGGACAGGCTCCAAAGCTACACAGAGAAACCCTGTCTCGAAAAACCCAAACCCAAACCAAAAAAACCAATTAAGGACCATTAAAAAGAAACAATTTCATTTTCAGTCCCCGATGGCCCTCACACCTCTTGACCCATTACTCCAGGGTCCGCTCAAAACCAACCCATTAACTGCCGCTTTAACAGAAGTTCACCAGTTCCCTGAATGTAAGGGGGAGGGTTGAAGGGTCCTGCCCAGGTTCTGCCCAAAGACAGGTCAGATGGAGACTCAGAGAATTCAAAGGAAAGGCTGGCAGCCTCCCAGTGACAGCCTAAATAAAACGTGCCAGGTGGAGATGGGTAGAGACCCACCCAAGGCTTCCCAGGATACCACTGGCTTGTGTCAGGCCCAGAAAAACCACTACCAGAAGAGAAGGACAACCAAAGAGTCTCCCATGTCAAGAGGTAGGGAACATCGAGAGAACACCAGGACCCATCACAAAGGAGTGACAGACGCCATGGAAGACTATGAGCGGATGTATGGTTTTACAAAGTGCAATGACCACAGGATTCAGCGGTGGGATCGTACTACTGACAGAACTGTGATGTCTAAAAGCAGGGCCAGGCCATTCAGGGAGCAAGCCTGTACCAGTCACCCCAACTTGACCTCAAGGCCAGACAACCTGGTACATCTCCAGAGCAGCTAACACCACCAAGGTTCACATCAAAGGGACGTAAAACGAGCAGCTAGCGGGTAGGAGGCTGCTTCAGGGCTCCTTCTAGGAACAGGGGTACTACAGGGACAGGGAGCCGGCTACACAGGAAACAACACCACAAGCTCCTGACACAATCACTGAGAGAGGGAAGATGATCCCAGAGACAGAGGTCTCTGGAGTGCGGGTCAGAAGACAGCACATGCCAGTTACAACTCACAACCCTCAATTCCAAATGCAGGAAAGAGGTGGTGGGCGGGGAGGGTGGATGCCGCACTGATTGACGGTGATGGGGAAGTTTCACGGTAGCCTTAATAGGGCCACAGAGAATGTGTGGCTGCTGGCTGAGTCGGAGGGCTCCACTCAGCCTGGGTGGGAAGGCAGGTTCGGTAGGAGACCCACTGACACTTGGGTGGTGAAGACACAGCCGTTTCCATACAGACAGCACCGGTTCAGAATAGCACCGAATCGGTGGGCAGGGAGGTAAGCACTGTCTCCCATCACACGTGACACCTTAGAAGGGCAGGCTCTTGATAGAGACAAGAGCTTTCCTGGGCTCTTAATTCCTTAACATCTCCCTTAACCTATAACGCTACCACCGGTACAAAGTGTATCAGGCAGCTTTTCCACTTGCCCTCAGGTAGAAACTCTTGCAATTCTCAACTCTGAGCACACTCTAAATCCTCCCAAAGCACCTGTCTCGCTCCACCTCATGCTCAGGTGCTTTTCTTCTCCTGCTAGGACCTCCCTTCCCACCGTTCTCCTACAGCACCTAGCCCAGTGGTTCTCACCCTCCCTAAGGCTGCGACCCTTTAATACAGGTTCTCGTGCTGTGGTGACTCCAAACCATAACATCATTTTTGCTCCTGCTTCATAACTGTAATTTTGCTGTTATGAATCATGACGTAAACATCTGTGTTTTCCAATGGTCTCAGGTGATCCCTGTGAGAGGACCCCAGAGGGGTCATAACCCACAGGTTGAGAACCATTGACCTCACCTACACTTCATTCTCTGCACAGACCAGGAGAGAAGAAGAGGCCAGCAACCACAGGACTCCAACTCCTCAATCGCTGCCTTAATAAAAGCTTGTCCCACCACAGCCACCTGGGCTCTGGGATGCCTTGGCTCTCAAGAGGTGTCGCTCTTGACAGGAGATAGAAATGGGCCCTTTTTCTCACCCATTTTTCCCCTCAAACAACAGATACAGAAACCCAGAGGAAAACCCTCCCTTACAAGTCACACGGCTCGTATGAAAAGCAACTTTTTCATGGGTTTTTCTAGCAAATACACAGATGCATGCTTACGTGTACATGTAGATCTACTGCCTGCTATGGTGACTGATCTGATATAAGAGCTACAGGGGCTTAGCTTGCCAAAGAAGACGCAACGTGATTGAATTCATTTAGGGAGTTAGCACCTAGCTATTTCTGTACTCCCCAAAGCCAAAGTAAGAAGAAAACAGCAAACTTCATGTTTTGTTTTGTTTTCTCTTAAGGGCTTATTTTACCTTACCGTCCCAACTAGAGCTAACTACATTTTTTCCAATTGAATTTTCCCACCATAAAGTAACCAGAAAAATGTGACACAGATCTTAAAATAGTGCTCCATAAACAATGTGTGCGTGTATATATAGAAGCACTTGCTGTATATAGAAATCACTGGGTCTAAATGATGATAGCTGCCGCTATTCTAGGACACAAGAGTCCCCCTTTACCAAAAGCATTACTATTTCCAAAAATCCCAAAGGCTGATGAGTAAGTGGCATGGGGCCTCTCATGGGCAGCGCCTCCACACAAGCCGCAGTGACATACCCCCAGTGCAGCCTGAGCCTGAGGAGATGTTTATGTGACGCAGATATTCCCTCTCGATAAGACCATGCAGTTGTTGGAAATCTGAATTATACAATGCAGGGGTAGGTGGTTTGGTTTTCAATGGTTGGCTTACTCCTACCCTTTAGGGGCTGGAGCAAGCCTGAGGTCGGGGCAGTGGCTACTGACTGGGTGACCGTGCCCTGTGGGATGCACGGACGTGTTTGGAGGCAGAGGCTGGGCCTCATCAGTGCACACTCTGAATTCAATCTCTAGCACCTTCTGAGAAAACAGACAGAGAAAAAAAGCAGAGAGAAATAGAGTAGAGAAGCCTTTTCTCCCAGTGGCCGAGCAGTCTTAGGTGAAGTTGAAGGTCTTTGGCCTCCTTGCCAGCGACCTCCCTCCCCATGCTGCTGCCTTGAGCAGCCTCTCCAATGGTCTCAAAGCTCCATCCACTTTTCCTAAGAACCTATTTCTTAACCCTGAAACAGAGCATGAACCCCTCCTTCATTCTTCAGCCTAGAATCTTATGGCCCTAAACTTACTGGGGAAATGGAAAATGCCTTTCAATCTGAGGCATCTTTTCTGTGAATGTGTGGTGCCAGAGCCGGAACCAGCCTCACTCAGGCCGAGCAAGCACTCTGCCACGAAACTCCACCCCCAGGCCTGAGACACCTTGTCAGACAACATTTAAAAGAATTGTTCGTGGATTTTGAAAAATGTTTTCAAAATGCATGGTTGAATTTCAATTCACGCAAAGCTCTACATAGTAAGATCATTAGTGTTGTACGTCGAGAAAAACTAAGACGCACGGGTAGCAAAGGACACAATTCCATCAGCAGAGATTTGGGGGGGGGGCTGCTCCTGCCAGGACATCAGCATTTTCACAGGGCCGTCCCTGAAATACACCAGGATCTCACACGCTGCCGGGCACACATACATGTACGCGACACAGTGTGCCAGTAACGCTACAAACTACAAATTTACTTAGATTTCTTGAACAGTTTGTTTTGAGGGGGAGTCATTTTGAGATAGAATCACAACTAGCTCTACCTACTCTCACACTTACTATGCTGCCAAGGATGATCCTGAATTCCTGCTCCTCCTGTCTGTACCTTCCAAGCCCTGGGATAACAGGTGTGTGCCGCCATGTTATTGCTGTGTGTTTCTAGGTTCATGTGTCTTACTCAAATAATTGAAATAAGTGTATCCAGATGTGCACAGCTGCAAGACAACTTTCCTCAAAGTTGAAGTGATGGTACAGACCAGAAACAAGTATTCTGTCAAAGACAGCAGGCCAAGTGAGTGAGCACTCAGGGGCCTGACTACCGTCTGGGCCTTCCTTTTGTATAGATTCCTTCATTTTGACTGACAGACTTGGTTTACAGGGCTAGCTATAGGTAGATGTCTAGCCCCTTAAGAAAACATGAAGTTTTTTAAGAGACAAGGTCTCACATAGTATAGGCTAGCCCTGAATTTGCTACATAACTGTCTTAGTTAGGGTATCTATTGTTGTGAAGAGACACCATGGCCATGGCAACTCTTATAAAGGAAAACATTTCATTGAGGTGGCAGCTTACAGTTTCAGAGATTCAGTCAATTATCATTCTGGCAGGGAGCATGGCAGCTAGGAGTATGGTGGCCTGTAGGCAGACATGGTGCTGCAGAATTCTACATCTTGATCCAAAGACAACAGGAAATGAATTGTCCCACTGGGCATGGCTTGAGCATATATGAGACCTCATAGGCCGCCTCCACAGTGACACACTTTCTCCAACAAGACCACACCTACTCCAATAAGGCCACATCTCCTAATAGTGCCATTTTCTCTCAAACCACAATAACCAAGGATGACCTTAAACTCTTGGCCTTCCCACCTCCATCTCTTAAGTGCTAGGATTTCTTGCTACCATGTTTTTTAAAGAAAAGCTAGAAAATGAGTGTTCATATTATGATAGAATTTTCTCTTTTTTGAAGACTAAGTCTCATTTACCCCAGGCTGGCCTTGACTTCTCCATACAGCCAAGGATAACCTTGAACTTCTGCTTCCCATCCAAGGGTCACAGGCATGTACCAGCATATCTGGTTTTATTCATGCTGGGGATCAAACCCAGGGTTTCATGTATGCTAGACAAGCATTCTATCAACGCTGCTTCATCCCTAGACTCTGCAACCTCCATTAAAGTTTTAATTTTGAGATAACCACACATTCACAAACAGTCATGAGAAATAAAATTCCCTATATTTGTGTTCACAGTCCCATGTGACTTAACCCTTTTTCTCTAGCCATAACATACTGCAACACTCGGAGGACATAATAACCAGGATGCCAGCAGGGTCCCCTTCAGAACATGCTGGTCACAGGGACCCCTCCAGTGCATTTTGCTTTTGCCGTTTCTGCTTTGAAACGGTCTCACATTGTGACCCGGGTTGGCCCCAAACTCATGCCAATCCTTCTCCTTCAGTCTCCCCAGTGCTATGACTACAGGTATGTGCCACCACATCTGGCTCCAAGGGAACTGTAACATTTTCTTTGATGAAATAAGGACAGCATCTACTGGCAGTGACTTTTAACCTTCAGCTTTTAAGCAAAAAAAAAAAAAAAAAAAAAAAAAGTTTATCAATAGGACATCTTTCAATCAAAAGAATTTGTGTCATCTGAACCTTGTTTTTGAGCTGGGGTCTCATTATGTTGCCCAAGCTGGTCCCCTCAGGTTCCTGAGTATCTGGAATTGCAGGTGTACCTGTCTACACACAACTTGTGAAAAACCCAAGAACAAGGACACGATTAGGCAATCTTCTGCCCTAGCTGGAGCACACAGAAGCGTTATAGCACCATGTTTGGACAGATGCTGTAGAGAGCAGCGGAGTCCTGAGCCTTGATCCCGCAATGTCTGCAGAGGCACTTCTGTGTCGGTATTCATTTTCCAGCAGCTTCTCCATGGCTTCTCCCAGTGAGAAAAATCTAAGGGCCCCATGAAATCATCTAACCACTAACCTAGATAATGCCGTAAAGGGATTTGCAGATGTCAGTCAAAGACCCTACTGTACTGATTCTAAGAGAGTATCTTGGGTGGGCCTGGTTCAGTCAGATAGAAGGTCTTAAAGCTAGAAGGCCTTCTGAAAGAGAGAGACACTCTACCTGTTGAAGACAGCTTCAGATGGTGGCTGTGGGTTCCAGCCCACAGATGACCTTCTCTTCCTGATGGCTAGTCCTGTTCATTTTGAACTTTTAGATGGCCCCATGATACATAAACCAGTTCCTAAGTGCACACGCATCTCTCTTTTTTTAACTTTCTCTTTATTTTTTGTGTCTTTCATATCATGCATCTTCATCCCATTCATTTCCCCATTCCTTTGTATCCACCCTCTGCCCTTGTAACCTCCCTGCCACCCCAAATAAAATTTAAGAAAAGAAAAAAAGGAAAAAATCAGTCTCATCACGGAAGCTGCCGTGTGACACAGTGAGTCACAGTTAAAGTCTTTCATCCATCAAGTGTTCACTGCAGTCACTGGTCTGGTTCGAGGCCTCTGGTTTCTGCTACACCATCGATGCTGGTCCTCACTGGAACTCCTTTGGATTCTCCTGCTGTTGTGCTGTGTTGTGGAGATCCTGGAGCTTTGGGTCTGCAGGGCCGGTCCCTTCATGTGCTCCAGCAGATCACAGATGGGGTAGATCCCTTGCTGCGAAGAGCAAGGGGCAGGGCCAGTTCTCCTGCTTTCACGTCCTCAGGGCAGGATCTCTCACACCTACACCCTCAGGGCCAGCTCTATTGTGTTGCCCAGGTGTGGTGTAGAGGCCAATCTCCCAAGTGCTAAAGCTGTATGAGGGGCAGGGACAGCTCTCTGGCTCTAATGACCTCAGGGCCAGCTCTCCCACCTACCTCAGGCATTGATGGGTGTGTTGGGGGGGGGCGGGGGGGAGTCTCTCTCCCAGGCCCATGCTGCCACATGACAGATGAGTAATGGGGACAGTTCTCCCATGCTCACAACTGGCTCACCCACACCTCCACCAATGGGGTTGGCTCTATTGTGCTGTCCAGGCAAGGGTGCCTGTGCATCTCTTGCTGGTTCCATTTCTCTGGCTTAACCTTGACTGAGAGATTCGGGATGTGTACCACAGAGACGTAGCAAGCAGATGTCAAAAGTCAAAGCAGACTTAGCCTAAGTACTCATGTCCAAAGCCAAGACAATGGACCACAGGTCACCTACACAGACAAGTGAATGTGTGAGGGATGTGTGAGGGCCATGTGAGACAGAGCCACTCAGTGAACTTCCCGGTAGAAACGGCCGACAGAACTAGTAAAACACCACCAACAACAACAACCTTCCAGAACAAAAGGTTAACCTAGTGGTTAACACACTGTAGTTATGTTCCAAAGACAAGCGGCCAAGTCACTCACTACTGCCCCATTATTTTCAGCCTTGGCCTCCCCTCTCGGTCAAGCTCCAACCATAAGCCATAGATGGGCTCACATTCCCAAACCACCAGCAGCTCAGTCTGTCTCGCTTGTTCTTCAGTCTTGTGGCCAGAGCCTTGAGTCGGGAACCCAAAGTGAAGTAATTAATAGAAAATTCCAGTCATTATGTGACTCGCTTGACGGTCCATCCAAATGATTTGTGAGAAGGTCTCACGAACCACTAGGACAGAGACTGAAGAGTTTTTCCATTATTTCCCCCTCTCTCTGAGTATTTAAAGACTAGGATTTTCCCATCTTTTGAGGAAATATGTTCTTATAAATAGTGAGGCATGTCGGGCATCTCCACTTCATCTTTTTTGGTGGTCTGTAGCACGCACTGGAATGTTTTCCTAGTAAATGAGCAGCAATGGAAAATAGGGCTAAAGACAAAGGATGGTTTTGGGCTGGGGTGATGGGAACCTTCTCATCTTTCCCAAGAGACAGGTGGCTCTTCTACAGAACTGAGCACTCATTTTAAAGCCAAGGAGTCTATTTCCATCTTTCCTGTAGACACGTAGCTCTGGTCAAGATGATGAATGAGAACTGGGTACACTAGTTAGGTAAGTGTCCCACAGACCAGTGATAGTCCAGCACAGCTGATAGCTGCTATTCAGAAAGAACAAACTTCTGCTGGCTTCAGTCTTATGCCTCTTAATACTGCCTTGAGTTTTCATTTGCAGGGTGACAATCATTTAGAACTTTGTAAGCTATACATTTTTATATCAGCTAACCTCACCTTTGGGGTGATTTCTACAGTAAAAGTAAGACATGCAATTACACCGTCATGCATAAAAATGGATTTTGCTGTGATAGTTCACAGTGGATCAAGATGAGCTGAGCATAGACATTATGCTCACAAATACTGTACCCCAGGGCTGGGACTGTGGCTAAGTAGTAGTGTGCTTGCCTATTATACATGAGGTCCTAGGTTCAATCCCTGGGACCATAAACAAAAACCAAAAGAATACTTTATATCAAATTATACCATACATGTGCCTAACAGTGGAAATTTTAGGAAAGGAAGTCATTATTTCTTTTTAAATTGGCTTAACAGGGAGGTTCACCCCCAGCTTAGTGGTATGGCACTTGCCTGTACATGCCAGACACTGGCATGATCCCTGGCACAGGAAAAAAGAAAAATAAAACCACCACCACCAACAACAACAACAACAAAATCTGCTTTCAGATTTTAATTTAATTCTCTCTCTCTCTCTCTGTGTGTGTGTGTGTGTGTGTGTGTGTGTGTGTGTGTGTGTGATGTGTATGCAACATGTATTCAAGTGCCCTCAAAGCCAGAAAAGTGGGTCAGAGTCCTTGGAGCTGAGTTACAGGTGGTCTTGAGCTACCCAATGTGAGTGCTGGAAATCAAATTCAGGTCCTCTGAATGAACAGAAAGCACTCTTAACCACTGGCATATCCCCCAGCCCCAAGAGTTTGTACTCCTTAAGCGACAACTTGTCCTTAGCCCTTTCCTCTTGCTCTCTATGCTTCCTGTGGATAACGAGGTGAGCACCTGCTATGTTCCAGAAGCCCAGAGGCAAGAGCCAAGTAAACCCAGGCTGAGACCCTAGACCAGGAGCCACAGAAAACCTTTCCTGTTCCAAGTGGAGTTTCTCAGTTCTGCCACAGCAGGAGTCAGCTCTCTCCATCCGAGGCTGTCAGTCATCCCAGACTGTCCTCCTCAGGCTGTCCTCCTCAGGCTGTCCTCCTCAGGCTGTCCTCCCCAGGCTGTCCTCCCCAGGCTGTCCTCCTCAGGCTGTCCTCCTCAGGCTGTCCTCCCAGGCTGTCCTCCCAGGCTGTCCTCCCAGGCTGTCCTCCCAGGCTGTCCTCCTCAGGCTGTCCTCCTCAGGCTGTCCTCCCAGGCTCTCCTCCCCAGGCTCTCCTCCCCAGGCTGTCCTCCCCAGGCTGTCCTCCCCAGGCTGTCATCCCAGGCTGTCCTCCTCAGGCTGTCATCCCAGGCTGTCCTCCCCCAGGCTGTCCTATCCCAGGCTGTCCTATCCCAGGCTGTCATCCCAGGCTGTCATCCCAGGCTGTCATCCCAGGCTGTCTTCCTCAGGCTGTCCTCCTCAGGCTGTCATCCCAGGCTGTCCTCCTCAGGCTCTCCTCCCAGGCTGTCATCCCAGGCTGTCCTCCTCAGGCTGTCCTCCCAGGCTGTCCTCCTCAGGCTGTCCTCCTCAGGCTGTCATCCCAGGCTGTCCTCCTCAGGCTGTCCTCCCAGGCTGTCCTCCTCAGGCTGTCATCCCAGGCTGTCCTCCCAGGCTGTCCTCCCAGGCTGTCCTCCTCAGGCTGTCATCCCAGGCTGTCCTCCCAGGCTGTCCTCCTCAGGCTGTCATCCCAGGCTGTCCTCCCCAGGCTGTCATCCCAGGCTGTCAGGTGAATGAAAGTACTTTTGCCAGCTGAGCCATTTCCGAGGCCCACTCATTTAAAAAAAATTAATTATTTGCTTACGTGTCCTATGCCTGTGTGTGTGTCCATGTGCCTGAGTGCAGGTGAGTGCACGCTACAGCATACGTGTGGAGGTCAGAAGACAACCTAGAGTGTAGTCCTCACCCCCCACCAAGGAAACTTCTCTTTGCAACAGACGGAGACCATCACAGAAACCATGACGGTTCAAAATGCAGAGCTGTGGGGCCCAGTCTCAACCGACGCATCTACAACACAACCCTGCACCTAAGGCTCGGGATCAGGGTGGAGGAGGGTGGGACAAGCCTGCACGAGTCAGAGGACCAGGAGGTCTGCTGGGAGACTGTCTCTAGAAATGCCAGAGAAGCTACACCATGAAGTCTCACCAACATGCTTGTCTAAACATGATCTGAACTTGGATGCCACCAACAGACACGCTAACACAGAGGGGGAAAGGTCACAAGGCCCCAACCCGAGACAGAGAACTACAGGGACTGAGGAATTCTAATAGTGGGAGGAGTCGTCCTTCCCTATGGAAGAACACCAAACTGTCAGCCCTGAAAACACATACGGACAAGCAACACTATACAGATTGAACAGGTCGTATTTAATGTGTATGCACGTGCATACATGTGTGCATACACACACGTGTACACAACACATATGTAACGACAATTAAAGGAAAAGAGGCTATGAATTTGAAAGGAGTGGGGAGAGGTGCATGAGAAGGGGGAGAAAAGGGAAATTATATATTACATGCTCTCAAAAATTTATTCAAAAAAAAGACCTCCATGTTCATCAATAGAAGCCTGGCCTAAATGTAGGCCAGACTCATGTAATGGGAGAACTTTAACTCTTAAAGAGCAAAACAGTAAACAATAAGTGGCTATGAAAACTCTCTACATGCAATAAGAAAAATCTACACTATTTAGAGAATGATCCCATCTGTATTATTTGTACATCCTTAGAAAAACTATAGAAAAAACAATGACATTTTGATTTAAATTGACAAGTTGCATCCTTCAGAGTGATTCTGATAAAGTGTGTTTGTGATTCCCAGGAGAACCACCTGGAGACTTCAATTCTATACACTGTTGTATGCAATCATAAATGATAGAGAGCTTATTTTCACTAGGAGTCACTGTGAACCGAACCCCGTCAGTCATGGAAAGAATGCTTCCTGAGACAGGTAGTCTCGTGGTCTCTGACCCGCTGTGTAACCTTCAACCCCTGATCTACCTGCCTCCACTTCCCTGCACACACCGCACACACCGCACACACAGCACTTGGGCATGCACTTGCTCTGCACTCATCAAACCCCACAAGTAGACATCAACTCAGTTGTGACAGACAGCTCAGTGTGCCTCCCACTTCCTGCCTTGGGATTTCTCTTGAAACTCTGCATTTATGCATTTGAGCCCAGAAATAGGGCAGAACTAACGTCTGTGGGAGGAACACTCCCCTCCAGACTGAAGCAGCAGTTCCCAGAGCATCGCCAGCCTCCTGGCAAGCAGCACACCTGTTGCCGGGAACCCGGGCACCGTTGGTTGTCTCTGGAGTCTTCCTCTGCCTGTCACTTTGCTTCCCAGCTCTCCGGGATTGTTTCCCAGGAAGAGTTCTGCATACGCCTTTCTGTCAGGCTGATGTTTGAGCTGACTTCAAGCCGAGTTAAAGTTTTTTCTTCTTGGCTTTGCATTTGTTATGCTCTTCTTTTTGAGTGATTCCAATACCAGAGGCCTTGGAAACACCCACGTTCCAGCAAAAGATGGGTCCTGCCCCCGTCACACACACACGTGTGTGTGTGTGTGTGTGTGTGTGTGTGTGTGTGCCCCCGTCACACACCATGTGTGTGTGTTTAATGGCAGGCCCACTTTCGGATGCCATTCCTATTCTGACATGACTAGCAATACGTATACATTTGGGGTGGCTGCAGACAGGGACAGACCGCATTTAGCTCCCAGGTGCATCCCAGCTTAATTTGCCTTAGAGCTGGACCCTCAGAATGCCTGAAATACCTCAACAGCAGCACACACAAAAGGAGAAAGAGGGAAACTCGGGGTGGGAAGGACAGTTGTGGCCACCTGTTAAAGCATCTAGACTTTCGGGTTCTGTAAAGACACAATGGCATAAACACATCTGACTTCCCCAGAGCACTTCCCCAGGCCCTGGAGTGGCTCAAGGCACTAAGTGTCACCCGAGCTCCCTTTATTTCCTAGTGAATATGCTTCTGATTATGTACTAATCAAATGGCTGAATAAGGTAGACAGCATAGACCGGAAGCTCTGAGACCTACATGTCATTTCCAAACTCCAGGCACAAAAACGTTCCATTGGCAAACCTGGTGCGGTGACACACGCTTGTAGTTCCAGCACTCGGCAGGTGGAGGCACGAGGGTCAGGAGTTCAAGGTTATCCTCAGCTACATATTAAATTCAAGGCCAGCCTGAAATACATGAACCCTACCCTCAGTCCATCTAGCCAGGCACGGTGGCTTATGCCTATAATCCCAGCACTTGGGGCCAGTCTAGGCTCCCTAGTAAAGCTCTACCCCAAAAATGAATAGACTGAAAAAAGTCTTTATGCTCAGCCATCTTTAATTGCCCCAGGAGGAACCCAAACCCAACATGTTCAAAACTGAATCTATCACCTTTTCCACAATCATTCCTCCACTTACAGTCCATCACTCTGAGTCACGTGTGAGTCGGGGCTACTCAGTTTAATCCCACCCTCCCTCCAGCTTTATCCTGCTGTAACCTACTGCCCTACACACTGTGCTATGTCCTGAATCTAAGGTAACTGTCTCCAGCATACATCTGACTTCACAGTCCCCTTTCTGAGAAGCAGCCTGCTCTGGTTCTGAGCTGCCACACCCTCCTCCCCTAAGCTGCCACAGGCCTTTTGAGTAATCTTTGAAACTTCAGGTCACCCCTCAAAGCCATCTCTCTGTGCCACAGTAATCGTTCTGAAAAGAAGAATAACTATTACTCCTTGCTACTCTACCATGGCTGCCCATTCCTTTCAGGATCCCAGTGCCTCATGGGACCTACAACACTTGTCACGACAAGAGGCTTCTCTAGCCACATGTCTGAGAATCCTCTCATTCCACCCCAAGGCACACTTCTTGCAACTCCTGAAACTCAAACTGGACCTCCCCTTGGCTCCTTAACGCCTCAGTCTTCCTCAAAGACACAGTTCATCTATCTTGTCCTCCTGGGTGGCTCCCTAACCTCACCCACACCACCAGTGGGGTGCAGCAGCTTTCTTTCCACAGCGTTTCTTACCCTGCACGGTCACCTCTCTCCTCTGGAGGAATCTCTCTCAAGCCTCTGAGACTTACATTATGGACAGGGTTCGCTTTCATGGCTCACATCTCAGAGACTAGGAGAGTCCCTGGCACATTGTCTCAGCACATGTTGAATGACTAGCTCAATTCATTGCCAAGAAATGGAAGGTGCCATCAAGCTTCAAAGAAAAGGTGGTATTCACCTTTGTAAGACCTTGTCATAAGAACAGACCTTTTCTTCCTGGAGCACAATGCTATAAATGAGGCTAGTGAGTGACTGTCAATTGACTGTGATTTTAGCAACTGTTTCCCAGAAGACTGACCAATTGTTGCCTAATCTAAGGTTTTGTACATAAACAGGCATTTATTTCCTAATTTAATTGTACTGGTTTTATCATTTTAAGTCCTCCTGGCACCAAATTCTAGACAAGTTACAATAGCATTCGTCCCCAGATGGAGGCAGTTTGGAAAACAAGTAGAAATCAAATTGTAGGCTCCTTCCTGTTGAGGTTGAGAATATCTTCAAAGAATTTCATTGTCTTCTTAAATACACAACACGAATTTGGCCTGGACTTCAAGACTCTACTATTCAAATAAGACAGGCTGTCGAGCAATAAAAAAGGTGTGCATTTACTTCACCAAATGAATGCGCAAAGGAACAAGTGAACGGTCAAAAGAACTCAGTATTCATTCGCTTTTCTAAAGATCCTTGAAAAATGGTCTGCCTCCCTCAAAACCACCACCTTCCACAAGCCTTCGGGAAGCAGCACCAGGACATCACCCTGGTTCCTGGGCTGCCACCCAGAAGATCAAGGGTGTCGTTCATCACTAATCCCACACCAAAAAAGTCACAGTTTTTGGAGTTCAACTATGTGTGACAGGCCCCCAGAGGACACCATCTCTGATGACAAGCTGAAACTCTAAAATTAGACAGGGCTGGGTGTGGATCCAAACTGAGAGCAAGTCATTCACCCTCCCACGACCTCAAGTCACTTCAGTCATCTGTGGAATGGAGACAAGTCCCACATCAACTCTGGAAACAGGGAGGATTTGACAGTCCCTGGCACACAGGAAGAGCTCCACAAATGATGAATGATTAGATCACTGATGCCCTTTTTCAGGGTCTGGAAGCTAAAAGTCACCTCGAATGTCCATGATACCTTACCAGTATCTAGAGAAACAAGGCATTGGGTTGGATTATTCAGCCACAAGTAGCTTCTTTAGACATCTAAATGACAAGCTTCAATCCAAGGCCATCGTTCAGACCACCCAAGCATTCCTTCAGTCCAAGGAAAGTGTTTTGGAGGCTGTCTCGGCTAGCAACTCCATAAATCGTTCATTTTCTCAGAACCACAACTCTGCAGCTAGGTGGACCCCAGGGGCTATGGAGGAGACCCCCCTTCTCACCTCCAGAAGTGGTTGCTCTCACTTACTGGATGAGGCAGGGGAGGGTGGCCACGAAGGACTTGTGTGGCCACTGTCTTTGTCATGGCTCTTCCGGGAAGAAACAGAAGACTCCAGATCCAGTGGGCTAAGTTCTAGAACAGAGAGGAAGCAAGTCTTCACGTCTCCTGTGAGTGGCACCCTAACTGCTTCTTTGTAACAACCAGCAGATTAAGGACATTCTCCACCTTTCCTGACAACAGCCCAGCTGGGGATCCAGCCACCCACAGAGCACCTAGTCACTTCTGGGTGGTAGATGACTACATAGCACTCCCTTAGAGGAAGCAGAATATTTTCTCAGCGTTGATTGTCATCCCCATCTCCTTATGACGACATCTGTACCTGACGCTGCTCCCATGTAATGTTACAGACACGTAAGAGTAAGAAATTGTTTCATCCTTCTCAAAAGATTTGGTGAAAAGCTGCATAAGGACACAAGTACGAGACAATGAATGAGGGATAGAAGAACTATGAAAACAGAGGAAAAATCTACGAAGAATATGCACTTGCCTTGCTCTAGAAAGAGGTTGTATTACTTATACCATTTGAAAAGAAATTTTAAAAAGTCTGCAGGTGCACATCTGTAATCCTAGCTCTTGGGAAACAGAGGCAGAAGGACCAGTTAAGGCCATCCTAGGATATATGACACCTTCCACCACCACCCCCGCAAAATCTCAGGGTTGGAGAGATGGCTCAGTGGTTAAGAGCAGTGGATGCTCTTCTGGAGGACCCTGGTTCAGTTCCCAGCACCCACAAGTCGGCTCACAATTGTCCATAACTGTAGTCCCATGGATCCAATGCCATCGTCTGGTGTATAGATAAAACACCCATATACACATCTCATCCAGTGACTGGTGGAAGCAGATGCAGAGATCCACAACCAAACCCCAGGTGGAGCTCCAGGAGTCCAACCGGCGTGAGAGAGGAGGGATTATATGAGCAAGAGATATTGAGACCATGATTAGAAAAAGCACAGGGACAAATAGCCAAACTAGTGGAAACACATGAACTGTGAACCAATAGCTGAGGAGCCCCCATGGAACTGGACCAGACCCTCTGGATAAGTGAGACAGTTGATTAGCTTGAACTGTTTAGGAGGCCCCCAAGCAGTGAGACTGGGACCTGTCCTTGGTGCATGAGCTGGCTTTTTGGAACCTAGGGTCTATGCTAAGACACTTTGCTCAGCCTTGGTGCAGGGAGGAGGGGACTGGACCTGCCTCAGCTGAATCTACCAGGCTAGGCTGAATACCCAGGGACAGACTTTGCCTTGGAGGAGGTGGGAATGGGGGGGTAGATTGGGCGGGAAAGCTGGGGGGCGGGAGGAGGGAGGACAGGGGAATCCGTGGCTGATATGTAAAATTAAATTAATTAGAAAATAAAAATATTTAAAAAAAAAAGAAATTCCTTCCAGGAAAAAAAAATTAAAAAAACAACAAAAATCACACACTAAATTAGATCAACTTTAGGAAACATAAGAATTTACTAAGTTTGCCTTTTTTAATATTTTCATAATCAAAGGCTTTTGTCACATAACTGGAAATCTGCTTTATCCCACTGTACTATTTGAGATATATATTATTTTTCTGTTTCCATACTTTGGCTAACTTGGCTGTTTACTAAGAGTCAGAGGAAAAGTCCCAACAGTGGTGTGCTGGGCATTGATGACCCCTCAGCTCTCAGGGAAAAAGCCTTGGTCTGCAGCACAGGACAACTGCATGGTGTAAATGTTCCTACCATAGCTAAACCATAGCTATCACATCACCTAACTAACGGTCAGGGAGGATGGGCCAGCAGAAGCCAGTTCCAACACACCCCTGCAGCCAGCTCATGAGAGAGGGTCACTTCCGGCAGCACGGGAAGACAGTCTTAAAGACTTCCAATTTGGCCTTTGTCAAGTGTTCACAGGATAGGGGCAACATTTTTCAGGTCGAAATGACCACTAACACACATGGGCACCAGTTACTCTTACAAGAAGCTGCATTTTCTCACATTTTTGCTGGAGAATATTTTGTTAAACGGATCCCATTTGGAACTCATGAATTAGAGCAGCATTCTTCTAGGGTAAGAGAAATCCCATCAGAGGAGGGATGTCACCAGCAATGATGCTTAGATGATTAACAGCCATGAGTCAACTCCCTGCAGGACTCTGTGCCCCCGCAGCGGGAGTCCAGTGAAGCAGCAGAGATCAAGGGTGATGACGGTGGAGTAGGACTCTCCCCTGCAGGTCTCATCCATCATCCAAGTCCAGTGGAGCCCAGACTTGGCAAGACTACTCCTGTGCCTCCCGCTTCACACTCAGTCTCTGCCACTGTCTGCCTCGGAGCCAGCAAGGCTAACCCCATCTCTTCACCATCAAGAAGCCCAGCACTGTGAGCTCCATTCCTGGCTTACCCAATAGCTTGTGGCTTCTCCACACACATGCCTGATGAAGCCAGAAGTCAGAAGCCAGAGGGTCTCGAGAGCTTAGCTCTCTTCCAGTGTTCTATGAACTCCAGCAGTGCTGGCCTCCCTGAATCCTCAACTCTGCCTGCTTCATGACATCTCAGCTGCCTCTCCACACACAGGATCTGAGCAGTAGGCTAGTGGTTCACAGGGAACACCTTCTCCCAAGATGGCCTTCTCTCCCACACTACCTGCTGGCTCCTGTCTGTACAGACTTGCTTTAATGTTTTGTAGTTTTCTAGTCATTTTAGGAAAGAATAAATCTGGGCCATGGACCACAACTCTACCTAAGAAAGAGTACATGTTTTCTATTTTTTGTTTTGTTTTGTTTTTTTTTTTTTGTTTTTGTTTTTTGAGACAGGGTTTCTCTGTGTAGCTTTGCGCCTTTCCTAGATCTCGCTCTGTAGCCCAGGCTGGCCTCGAACTCATAAAGATCCGCCTGCCTCTGCCTCCCGAGTGCTGGGATTAAAAGCGTGCACCACCACCGCCCGGCTGTTTTCTATTTTTATCCTACTGTTTTGTGTCTCTCTAGAACAGACACTCCATGGGGACAGGAGTTCCCAACACTGTGCTGACGACTTCTCCATGTCTAGAAAAGCTGCTGCTACATGAAAGATACTCATCAGATATGTGTTGGATGGATTAATAAGCCCTAGCACTCAAAGAAAGAACTCAAATGAAAATACTCACAGAGAAAGTGACCAGCATGTCCAGAACTGACCACCCGATGCAGAAGGGATTGCTTTAAAGGAGAAGATGCATTCTTTGTCTTTCTTCCTTTCTTCCTGTCTCTCTGTGTCTGTCTCTGTGTGTCTCTTTCTTTCTTTCCTTCTTTCCTTTCTCTCTCTCTCTCTCTCTTTCTCTCTTTCTTTCGCTGCTTACTTACTTATTGAGCCAGAACCTCATGTAGTCCAGGCTAGCCCAGAACTTGTTGTATAAACAAGGATGAACTTGTGGTCTGCTTGCCCCTACCTCTCAAGTGGTGGGAAAATAGGCATACACCACTGATGCCCAGCTTACAAAAATGCTTCTTCTCTAAGTCTTAAAAACGTTTCCATCATCAGCCAACATGGAACCTTATAATGACTTGTTTTGAGATGTGTGTCTTACTATGTTGTACAGACAGGCTTCAATTGCCTGGGTTCAAAGCAATTGTCCTGCTTCAGCCTTCCTAGTGTGCACACCACCACACCAGCTCCCTTTTGATGATTTTTAGCGGTTGCACAGTAATCCAAGAGAGTATCACAGAGGGTAAGAGGGCAAGCTGCCGCCCCACCCTCTCGAGGCCATTTTTCAGCTGAGAGCTTCCAGGACTTACACGAAGAGCCTGAACTACTGCCGCCTTTGTGAACAGGAACCGTCTCCAGAACTCGCTCTAGCTCTGCTAACACTTCACTGCTTTCTGCAGCCAAACTTGCAAAGAGCTCTCCTCAACACCCACTTCTCCGCAGTCCTGCCGAATGAAAGCGCCAGGGAAGACCTCCACGGACCGCTCACTTTGTCACAACGACCCTCCCTGCCCTCAGCTCACGTGACTATCTTCTACGTCAACTTTGATTCCGTCACACTCTCAGGGTCGTTTTCTCCTTACTGGTCACTCTATCTCGGTCGCCTTTGCTGGTTCTTCTCATGCTCCTGACTTCTAGAAAGGGGAGTTCCCTTTGTCCTTTCCCCTGATCCTCTTCTCTACTAGACTTACTTCCTTGGGTATCAGCTATCTGCTCAGGACCCATCTCTGCTCATGTCACCATCCAGAATGCTCTCCCAAGTTCATATTTAACTAACCATCTGCCTGCCGAACATCTCTACCAGGCTTTTTACCATGCATAGTAAACCTTATTTTTGTGTGAAATCTGTCTCTCCTCGTGGAGATGGGGGCAGATGCACCCACATTCACCCACCTACATCTCATTTTAAACTTTCCTTTTTTCAATCCAAAAAGATTTGTTTCTCGCCACCCCCAACACTGCTTCCTTGATCGAGTCAACACTCGGTCCCTGAGCCACCACAGCTGAGCTTACACACCGACCCTGCCTCACTTTCGCTCTCTACAGTGAATTCTCTGGAGGAGAACGGACACCCTGTCTAAAGCTAACTAGGTTTGCCACTCGGCTTTCTCAAAAACCCCCAGTGGTTATAAAGAGCTCCTCACAACACCTGAACTACAAGAGACAGCCGGGGACGACGTCGGGAATGGTTGGATGTCAAAGATTATTTATCTAGCACAGAAAGGTCAACGGATAGACCCCAAGTACCGCAAAAACGAAACAACACGTGTGCGCATACATCACCACCACCACCACCACCACCACCACCATCACCACCACCACCACCACCACCATCACCACCACCACCACCATCACCACCACCACCACCATCACCACCACCACCACCACCACCATCACCACCACCACCACCACCACCACCACCACCACCACCACCATCACCACCACCACCACCACCACCACCACCACCACCACCACCACCATCACCACCATCACCACCATCACCACCACCACCACCAACACCACCAACACCACCACCACCACCACCACCATTACCACCACCACCACCGGTAAGGGGTCGCTGGTCTCTGCTCACGGTGACACCATCTCCTACTACTCCTGGCCTCACTCGGTTATTTGCAAGTACTTCTTTCTGTTCCTTAAATACGACAAACATACTCCTGCTCTCCCTGTCCCCACGTCTGTGGGTCACTCTTCTCTACTCCCCTACTTCATTCAGGTCTCTGCGTAAGCATCCTCTGAGGCCTTCACTGACCATTCTAGCTGGAAGAGCGCCTCTGATCCCCTGCCATTTATACCTTTTGCTGGGCCACATACACTGCATGACAGTACCTGACTTTTTAAATTTTTATTATTTATTTATTTATTTTAAGACAAGGTCTCACTATGTAACCCTGACTGACCTGGAACTTACTACATAGACCAGGCTGGCCTTAAACTCAGAGATCTGCTTGCCTCTGCCTCCTGAGTGCTGGGAATAAAGATGTGCACTACTGTACCCAGCATGACATTGTATCCTGCATTTACTCAGTCTGTTCTATGCTTCCATACAGAATCCACAAAGGAAGAGGCATGACCTTTGTTAGACATGACCTTATTCACTGAGCACTGACTAGTATGTAGTAAGAACTTCATCCTTACGTATATGCACAGACACATGTACTCACAAAGTTGGGAAAGTACAAGATTAAAAAACAGATAAGGCAGGAACTTGGAAAAACCACTCAGTAAGACAAACCCTGGCACAGTGACCCAGTGCTAAATGTTAACATTGCTCACACCTTGGTGAGCTTAACAAAGCTGTGACCCTAAATGAAGCACAGATATTTTTCTAAATACCCAAAGTAATGGGTTCATTACGGCATTTTGATATACATGAGAAAACATGAGACCCAGGTTTTGGGAGACCTTGCCTCAAAGGAATGGGCAGAGAGTGACAGGAAGGACACTACATGGACAAGCACACACACATGCATACACTCAGCAGGCAGGCGGGCACACACGCACACACCTCTTGAAAACATTTCTTCTGGCTCACAGCTCTGATGGTTTCTTGCTATGGCTGCTTGCCCCTATCAGCTCAGGTCTATGCTGAGGCAGGACATCATAGCGGAAGTGGTGTAGTGAAGCATGGTTGCTCACTTCAGGGTGGCTGGGAAACAGATAGACAGAAGGGGCTGGGGACAGGAAAGTACCACCAGTGAGGGACCAAGAATTCTGGAGGACAATATACATTCATAACATAACACCACCTATAATACGGAATAATAGTATCTGCCCCCCACCAAAGTTCTGATGAGGATTGAGTTAATATATAGAAAAATCACCAGGACAGCTACAGCGCAAAATATAAATGCTCTATGAATGGTACCTATGATTATCTTTAGCATTGTTATTGATCGACGCCATCTGTCAAGGCTTCAAACACCTTGAGGACAAAAAGCGTGTCTTGCCTATATTCCCAGCAGTTAGCCTACTGCCTGGTATCCAGAAAGTATTGCCTGAATTTAACAGCTTACTCTCAACTAAAACAGGTTTCAAGTTACAGTATATAAAGGGAATGAACAAGATAATCAGCAGAGGTGGAGATAAATGAGTCAATGAAAAAAAAGAAAAGAAAAAGAAAAAAGCCCCCACAATTTTACAGCAGCCAAACCTGCTTCTTCAATGGCTTTATAAGGACAGGCTCTTAATGGACACCTTGCATTAGGGGAATTTGTTGGCTTTCTGAGGTAACAGTGGATCTAATCTCAACCCTTGATCTAGAATTACAGATTTAATATGAAATTTGAGATGTTCCCCCCATACATTTCATCATGCAGTTTACACCAGAATTAATTAACTTTTTCCAACCACTAAACAAGTGAGACGGCCTTAACTCCTTCCTATCTCCCACTGCTTTTACAATTTCCCAGCAGCGTGTCCCATCTGGGGTAATTAGGCCCTCCAGATGGAAACTTTCCTGTACACTGTTCCACTCCCGGCCATTTAGAAAGCACTGCTTGCGTCAGGCCCTGCTCTCTGGTTGGATAAGGGCTGTTACTTCAAACCCCATTTTTCTTGGCACCCCCTTGTCACACCTCAGCGAGTGCACAGGGTACATGCCTTCTAATGACCTTTCAAAGCAGAGCGCTTTCTGCAGCCCACCAGGCCAGGGCTTTGCCTTTCCTCTGAGTCCAGTGAAGTCCCTACAGGCTCCACTTCCTTCACCCTCCAGTGACCGCAAGAACAGTAATAAAATGCACAATTATTGGGGATGCTCTGTACTCATATAATTATTCCTAGAACCTTGCCATGAAAAGACTATCACTAATCCCATTTTACTAGTCAGAATATTGAGATTTTAAAAGGTAACTAACATTCCTGGGTTTCTCTTCTCTTCCTTTCTTCAAAGGACTCTAACAAATCAGTCAAAATAGTTTCTTCATATAAAATAAAGTGCTGCAATTTCCATACTTACTTTATAAAATCAGAGGAAGAGGGTATAGCTAAGCTGTATAGGCCAATCATGCTTGATGTCCAAAGTTCTATCCTCAGCCACTCTCTCCCTCTCTCACACATGCTCTCACACATGCGCACACACATCCAAGGAGTATATGGCTAAGAAATAAAAAGAATTAGAATTCAGGCAGTTCCTAATGCACACCGTTGCTTTGTTTGACTGTTCTAGTTAGACATTTAATGAGGCTTTCCACTGAACCCCCTTCCACTCTTGACTAAAGAAAATCCTGCTTGAGAGGCTCCGTTTCATATCGTACTTCTTGGTTGATGTCTGAAGGCAGCTAAGGAAAAGAAAGAGAAGACAGAAAAGCCAAGGCAAACTGTCTCTCCAAAAGGCCTTACATTTCTCTTCTCAACAGACTGCACCTTCAAACTGTCCCAGTCACAATGAACTATGAGTTAAGTGCTGAATCTTTTCTAGAAGATTCTCCAGTGCTTTGAAAATTTACTGCCAGTGACTAATTCCAGCCTTTTCTTTTCCAATCCAAGATTTTTTAAAAAAAAGTATACATGTCATGTCATGTCATTTGTCCTTGGAGCCGGTTCCCACAGGTTCCTCTGCTACATACACCGCACCGAGCTCTGCCCCACTCAGAATGTGTATTTTGAGATGAGATCTACGTTGCTGAGGCCGGCCCTAAACTCCTGGGCTCAAGCAACCTTCCTGCCTCAGCTTCCTGAGAGGCTGGGCCTATAGCATGCTCCTCCACACCAGGTACTCAGCTTAGTTTCAATCAATGAAATTTCACTCATCTTTACAGATGTTCATTCTATAATTCTCACTAGTAAGAATTATTTTCATATTTAAACCTAGTGTCCAATGCTCAGTTTCACTCACTTTAAAGAGATGCATTTATACCAGATTATTTTATTTTTATTTTTATTTTCTGTCTGAGTATTTACCTGCTTCTATGTCTATGTACCACATGTGTGCAATGTCCTTGAAGGCCAAAAGAGGGCACAGATACCCCGGGACTAGAGTTGAGAGACTCACGAGCCAGTCACCTCATGAGTGTTGTGAATTGAACCTAGGTCCTCTGTAAGAGCCATCTCTCCAGCCCCCCAGGTTCTCCCCCCAGCCCAAACAGGGTTTCTCTGTATAGCCCTGGCTGTCCTGGAACTCACTCTGTAGACCAGGTTGGCCTCAAACTCAGAGATCCACCTGCCTCTGCCTCCTGAGTGCTGGAATTAAAGGTATGTGCCACCACCAGCCGGCCCCAGACTATTTCTAAATGATGGCACCTCTACCTGCCTCTTAATTTTTTTTTAAAAAAAAAGGCCTTGGTTTAAAACACAAGGAACATTCATATATTCAGAAATCAAAATCTCAAGTTCACTAAACCATATCAACTAAAAATTGTATTAAGTATTCCTTACTTGAAGATTGAACTATACATTTTAATCTTACGTTAAAAATTATATAACCGTCTAATTTACAGCTTAGAATGATATGAAATTAAGTCCTGCTCATGCCCTAATGGCAGAAGTAAGCACATTCCTCCCTAATGCAGGAAATAACCGGGATGAATGTATTTTACCAAGTAAATAATTTATTGAGAACTGCACAAATAACCCTACCACAAATCGGTTAAAGATCACTGAAAACAGTTGTCCTGTAACTGAACATGCCTTGTACCTGCTCTGCAGAAGAAGGACAAAACCAGGCGTGTTTTTCCGTGACTTCAACATTCGATAGGTTCCACCCATCCTCACATTTAAAGGGGGGTATGAAATATGAAATACTGTTTTACTGGCACGCCTCCAGTTATCAGGGAGATTTAACAGTCTCCCCTTAAGTGGCCGCTGGTGTTTTTTCCTTTATTTATATCTTGAATCTTTCCTGATGTGCATTTAAAGATATTTCATTTACAAGTTCTTTATAAATTAAAGGCTCTGTGCTACCATTTGTTTTGCAAATATTGATTCTGATCTGTGGCTGCCTTTTCACATAGTTCATGGATTACAGCCAAACCTGCCACTCTTTCCTTTCATGAATAATGGATTTTTTTACTCTTCCCAATTGGGATTATAGTAATATATTCTCCTACAAATGATCGATCCGGGTTTCATTCCAGTATAAGTGGCCACCTGCTCTTTTGAATGTTCCACGTAGCCCTATGTTCTAAAACTCTTAAGATAATCTATCTGTTCATAAGAAAGCTCATGTGTGGAACTCATGATTTTATAAACTTGGTTGTTTGACCTTCCTAAGTTTTCATTTGTCTTTCCAAAAGGAAACTTACATTTTAGTCCAAGTCATCCTTCAAATGTTTTAAATTGTCCTTTACTTATCCAATCATCTCCCCCCACCCCATATTACACATGCATGGCAAATACCAGCTTTTCAGATACAACAACTGTCTTGGACAGTGTTCTATTGCTGCGAAGAGACACCATGACCAAGGCAACTCTTATAAAGAAAAACATTTCATTGGGGCTGGCTTACAGTTTCAGAAGTTTAGTCCACTGTCCTCAAGGCAGGCAGCATCGCATCATGCAGGCAGACATGAAGCTGAGTTCTACATCCAGATCCATAGCAAGCAGGAAGAGAGACACTGGGCCTGGCATGGGCTTTTGAGACCTCAAAGCCCACCCACAGTGATACGTGTTCTCCAAGAAGGCCACATTCCCTAATACTTACAAACAGTACCACTCCCTGGTGACCAAGCATTCAAACCTATGAGCCTATGGGGGGCATTGTTATTCAAACCACCACAATGCTATAAAGATGCTAAGCCAAGGCATATTGTCAGACTTCCCTGTTCCTTCTTCACAATGTCCAGGATTTCCGTCACCAAATTACAATAAACCTTAGACACAAGTATACTCTTTATTCTTGTCCACAATGGTGCCCATTGGTTATGTAGACATGGTGGTTAAATGATTACCAATCATATCTCAGAAATTATAACTTTTATATATTGCTGGTGGGAATGCTAGTTACCGTAACATTATTGAAGGGCAATTTACCCCAATCTAACAAATTGCTGATATAGGCTTAGATCTGGAATGTTCCACAAAGACTCATGTGGGTTCATCCTTAACGTGTCATTATTAGGAGGTGGCAGAATATTAAGTGAGGCCAGGGAATGTAGAGCGGTGATAGAGTGCTGGTCATGTATGCACAGGGCCCTGGGTTCAACCCCCAGCAGCACAGATTTTTAAAGCCAGACAGGTTTGTTACTGTTCCTTTTTAATGTATATATGTGTGTGTGACTGTGCATGTGAGTGAGCACATGCATGTCATGACACTCACGTGGAGGTCAGAAAGCAATCCCAGACGACAGTCTTTGCTGTCTACATGGTTGGAGGCAGGGCCTTTGCTGTTTACCATCTTACACCCCAAGAGCTTCCAGGGAAATCCAGTACCACTTCCAATCTCACCATAGCACAGGTACACTGGAATTACAGGTGAGCGATACTGCATCCAGCTTCACTGGGGGTCTAGGGACCCAAACTCAAGTCCTCACCTACGCTCAGTAAGTGTTTTAGCCATTGAGACGTCTCCTGAGTCCCCACTGGGAGGCTTTAGAGTAACTGAGGGCATATCCTTGAGGGCATATCCTTGAAGGGACTGTGGGACCCCAGTCTTTTCCTCTTTTCCTTTTGCAGCCTTGAGGTAAGTGTCCCAATTGTGGGGTGTGTGACTTTGTCCCCTCACTTGCTCCTGTCATGCTGCTGCTCCACCAGAGACCCAAAAGCCACAGGGTCAACATGATGAACAAAAAGCTCCACAACAGAGCCAACGTCAACTCCTTCTCTTTACAAGTTGATTATCTCAGGAATTCCATTCCGGTTTTCCAAAGCTAACAAAATTGCAAACATAGGTATACCTTGTTTGAAAAATTCTACTTCTGGGACTGATTACACAAGGATAAAAAGAATTTTTGAACAAGGAAATTATTTGCTACATTGTTAACAGTATAAGTAGTTTGGAAACAATGTAAATATTCCAAGAATAGTTAAGTTGATGCTAATATAGCCATACTAAAAACACTAAGCAGCCACAATGAAGAATGCAAGTGAAGCTGGTCTTTTATATTCCAGTAAGCAATTATCGCTATGGCTCAGCAGTTAAGAGCCCTGGTTGCTCTTCCAGAGGACCCAGGTTCAATTCCCAGCACCTACATAGTAGCTTACAGATGTCTGTAGCTCCAGCTACAGGAGATCCAACACTTTCATACAGACATCCATGCAGACAAAACAACAATGCACATAAAATAAGAAAAGAAACTATCTCTAAAAAACTGTGTATGGAGGTGGTGAAGGGGCAGAGATGTATATATATAGTATGATATATGCATGGAGAACAGTAGGGAGGTACACAAATTAGAACAAAGTACAATGACATCTGTATGAAAATGCTATAAAGAAACTCATTACTTTCTATGAGAACTTAAAACTATATTCTAAAAATGACGAGGCCAGGGAGAAGGCTCAGCCAGTAAGAGTACCTGCTGTACAAGTCCAATGACCTGAGTTCTACCCCCAGAATCTAAGAAAGTAAGATGCAAGGGGGAACACTCGTAAGCCCAGCACTCCTATGGCAAGGTGGTGGAGCAGTACTTCCTGGACACTCACAGGACAGCCAGCCTACAATATTCAGCAGCAGAAACAAGAGACAAGGTGGTAGGCAAGAATGACTCTTGAAAATTGTTCTGACCTCCACATGGGCAGCAAAGCTCATGTACATTTACACCCATATCATACACACACACACACACACACACACACACACACACACACACACACACACAAATTAAGGAACTTAAGAAATGGCATATACAATGAAGGGAGGGAAATAGTAATTACATATATATTCGTTATTGCTCTCCTAAGGATGTACAAGAATTAGTAACACGTTTTCATCCAGGATTAGAGTGCTGAAATGGGCAAGAATCTTCACTATAAATCCTTCTGTATTCTCAAAAAACAATTGTACAAAGTCAGGTGTAGTGGTACATAACTATTATCCCACTGCTGGAGAAGCAGAGGTAGGAAAATTCCAAGTTCAAGACCAGCCTGGTTAACTCAGGCAGCCCAAGTTACATAGTGAGAGACCCTGTCTCAAAAAGAGAAATGTAGGCAGTTTTCCTGTGCTGAGAGCCGCTTCCAAATTACCACACAGAGGCTTATATTAATTATAGATGCTCAGCCAATAGCTCAGGCTTATTACTAACTAGCTCCTACATTTTAATTTAACCCATATTCCTTATTTACACTCTCCATGCAGTGGTATCTTTATTGGCATGGCACATTCATCTGGCTTCTCCTTGTCTCCTCTCATCTCCTGATTCCGCCCTTCTTTCTCCCTGTATCCAGTTTGATCACCTGCCTACACTTTTTGCCTGGCTATTGGTCAATCAGCATTTATTATCCAATAAGAGTAATACATACTCATAGTGTACAAAAGGATTGTTTCACAGCAGAGAAACAACCTTCTCACACTGAAAATACTGCATATGCAAAAGAAAAACATTTTTAAAGTTTCTATCTGGTGTTTCTGACTTTTCTAACTTATGTCTACACAGCCTCACTGCAATCAAGACAAATGGTCAGCACAAGACCTGTGAGGCTGCCACTGGGACAGCAGGGTATACTGTTCACAGTATAATTCCTGCAAGTAGGAATACACTGTAATGATAAAAAGTAATACGCGAACCAGTAAGTCTCTTATTATCAGGTGAAGTAGCTGCATGTGATGTATTTTTACATTGGTGTGATGAAGTTTGCTCATGACAGCATTATCCCACGCAAGTGACACATTGCACAATAGATGACAGACAGGTGCAATGTCACAAGACAGCAGGGACTGTTACTCTCCATTATAATCTATGTGACTACTGTTGTGCATGTAGTCTCCCCTTAACCAAAAGGTCATACAGTAGATGACTAGTTTCTCTCATCCAGAACAAGGAATATAGGCTTTTCACTTAAAAAAAAACTTGAAAATACTTTAAAAAACATGAAACCTAATGAAAACAAAAATCACATTTAATTCCACTAACCAAGAGACAGTTGTTTTTTTACTTTTATGTATTTTTCTTACTTTTATGTATTTATGTGTATGGTTGGGCTTTTTTTAAGGGGCTAATGGTAGGTTGCCCATGCTATGGTGGAAGGTCCACACCCATGTATATGCTGGCAGCACTAACTGATTACTTTAAAAAAAAAAAAAAAAAAGGACTTGAAGGTGTGAGGGGGACTTGGTGTGGGAATTGGAGGAGTGAGAAGAGATTTGGGAGGGGATAAAGATGTACTGTATACATGTATGAACCTGTCAAAGAATAAATAAATATTCTAAAGAAAGGTCCTTATTCCAATGTCAAATGGTTTACTGCAAACGTAGAAACACCAATGATATCTGCATATTCCTCATGTATCTGCTTCCTGCTGACTCTTTATTCCTTCTTATCATTTTCACTTGGGTCCTTAGCATTTTCCATATATGAGACCATGGTGTCTCTAAGCAAGGATAGTTTTTACGGCTTCCTTTCCAGTACAGGTGTTTTTTCCCTTCAGAGCTATGCATTATTCACTCTACTACAGTCACACAGACGACGTCAAAAACCCACACGGCTCGGAGGCACGCCAATGTTTCTCAAGTCTCTTAAGTTAACAAACCTAAACAAACTTAGAGAGCATGCACACATGAAGGATCTGTAACAGAACAGTAGCCAGAGATAATGCTTTACAGTCCACCCTCACATGGCGGTCCACCCATGTGATGGCTGAGCAAAGTGGAAAAGTACTCATCTTTCAAGTACTGGGTAGCTGGTCAATTATACATAGTGATGTGGTCAGCTAGGCCATTCTAACTTCCTTTGCCAACTATCCAACAAAGCCCAGAGGGGCTTCCTGGCCCTAGATGCAGGAGACTGGCTAGCAAATGTAAGGAGTGAGCACTGAACCAACCAACTGCTTCAAGTCCTAATTGCATGGGAATAACCATAAACAAGGCTTGGGGAATCTGCAGGGCTAATCCTGCTTTTACCGACAGAGACACAAGTGCCTATGAAAACTTTGTAAAACTGCCTCCCTGGGTGGGGGAAACATAATGTGACCTCAGAACAGATTTTACAGACTGACTTGAGCAGCAGATGAAACTGTCTGAATGTGGACTAAGGGTGGCTATGGTGTGGATCCAGGTCAGTGCAGCCATGTCACACACAGTGGATTTTGGTGTGGGAGTTGGTCCTCTCCTTCCACCATGATGGTTTACCAGGCTTGGCAGAGACACCTCTAACTTTCTAAGCTGTCTCACTGGCCCAAACCTCCATTCATAAAAAACAGACTTTACAGACACCTCAGATTTCAATAGTTTACAGCATGTGACCTCTACGTTTTAGACAAATGCTCTAAATATTAAAACCAAGAAGCCAGGCAGCACATTTGTTTACGTATATTTACACAATGAGACTGACAGCACATTTGAACTCACAAAGACTGAGGCAGCATGCTCAGGGCTGACACAGGTCAAGCCAGCTGAGGTCCCAGTACTGACAGGGAAAGTAGACACAACCCCATCCCTAGCCCAGAAGCTATCTCCAACCGATAATCGCTTGCAAAGGAAAACTTAGTTTTCTCTAACAGAGTCTCACTGGGCATACAAACCACATTTAAAGGTAGATCCCATGCCCAGAGGTAGATGACTAACACACAATGAATTCAATAGTATTTTTTACCTCATAGTGCTTTTTGGTTTTGTTTTGTTTTGTTTTTTACCTTACAGATCTTTTGCTTATTATGGGTGATTTGAATAAGAATGATCCCCATAGGCTCATACATTTGAATGTTTAGTCACAGGGAGTGGAACTCTTTGGTAGGATTAGAAAGACTATGAGGTGTGGCCTTGTTAGAGGAAGTATGTCACTGGGGATGGGCTTTGAGGTTTCAGAAGCCCAAGCCAGGCCCAGTGTCTCTCCTTCTCTCTGCCTCTGAATCAGGTCGTAGCTCTCAGCTACTGTTCCAGTGTCTGCCTGTATGCCATCATGCTGTCCACCATGATGATCACGGACTCACCCTCTGAAACTGTAAGCAAGCCCCCAATTAAATGTTCTCTTTTATAAGAGTTGTTTTGGTTATGGTGTCCCTTCATAGCAATAGAACATTGACTAAGATGCTTATGTTTTCCTGTTTTGTTTTTATGGGTTTTCTGTGTGTGCAAATGTGTGTGTATCAGCATCTGTGTGTATTTCTTATAGTTTTTAAATATGCAGGTATTTACATGATACACATACATACATGCACTCACACACATAAAACAAAAATAAATCTTTTTAAAGTGGTCATCTGTTCACACTGTGTTTACACCCTTCTCCTCTTCCACAAGCAGGCCCAGGATAAGAAACTGCTCAGGAACCAGGACTGGCTCCATGGTTCATGAAATCTAAGTGTTCCAATGCTGAGGGGACGGGGTGGAGCTTGGGGAGGAGGGTGGTATTTGAAAGAGGGCCTCATGTAGCTGAGGCTAGCTCAGACTCTAAGCAGCCAAGGATGATCTCAGACTCTCGATCCTCCTGCTCTCATCTCCCAGGTGCTTAGATCACAGGCGCACACCAGCAGCAGTAGAGGAAAAGTGTCAGCAGGCAGGGTCCAAACCAGCGCGTGCTTCTCCCCATCATGGAGGAGAGTCTAGTCCTTCCCTGGAGTCTGAGCTCACCCTGCTGGCTTCGCTGGTAGCCAGCACGATGGCAGCGATGATGCAGCACCTCCACCTTGGCTCTCAGTTCACTGACCTTTGGCTAGCATCTCCCCACACCCTACACCCCCACACCCCACACCGCCACACCCCACATCCCACACCCCCAGCCAATGTGCTGTAGGTGCACAAGTTACCAATGTGTTATAGGTGCCCAAGTTATATGCAGGGCCGTCATGGAGGTCCTCTGATGAGTCACAGGTTGAGTCCAGCATTCAAGACCCCCAGCCCAGTCACTCGTAACAAGAAGTCTCCAGATCCCATCCCCAGTTGCTTGGCTCCTCCCAGCTCTTCAAGTTTTCTCAGCTGAGTCCCCAGACGTCAAGGTATGGAGCAAACCACCTATGGGGTTCCCTGTTTTAAGTACAAGGAATCTTCCAGCAAAATGGATGTTTATAAACCACTAACTTTGGGGGTAGATTGTTACACAGGAATCAGTAATTATGGCAGAGTTCCAACAGCCAATCATGAGTTCCAGAATGAGACAAGGAGAATATCAAAGTGGTATGGGGACAGGAGACATCATCTTCCAGCTACAACTGCTTTCTAACCACCAACCAAGTTAAAAGTCCTCAAGACACACTGGTAAGTCTTCAACACACCAAGCACAGAGGTCAAGCTATCCAGTGAGACCTGGTTGAAAGGAAAGGAGAGAGGATTCTTTGTGTTTTCTCTACATCTTTCCTTAGGGTGGTCCTTAAGGCTATGTTCCATCAAAGCCACAGGGTCTATGAAGAAAGGAGAGGACCTGGGAGCCAAAAGACAGTCCAGGAACACCACCATTGGAAGCTGCATGACGACGGCTCTGGAAAGGGGCTGTGGAGAAGGCAGGCCAGCGTGGAACAGAAGCAGGTTTGGGGGGGGTTGGGGGTTTAGCTCAGTAGTAGAGTGCTTGCCTAGCAAGCCCAAGGCCCTGGGTTCAGCCCTTAGCTGAGGAAGGGGGGGGGCAAGATTTGAGGGTAGACTATATTATAATACAGTAGGAGCATACCAAAGCAATTAAGGACATAAAAATGTAAATACTTCAAGGGGGGAGGCAATTGGGAAAATGCTATGTAAGAAAGGACACGTAGTCAACTTTATTTTTTAATTTTGAGACAGGTTCTCATTAAGTTGATGGCACAGCCTTCACTTCATGCTGTAGCCCTGGGCCTTGAACTTGTGGGCCTCCTGAGTATCTGGTATGCACGTGTGTGCTCCCAGGTCCCGTTTGAAGTGAACATTTATATATATACAACAATATAAGTAGTTTTCAACTGGTACGTTCAATCTTTATACAAAGCAAAGAAGTCTTAACCAAAGTAAATTACAGAATAAAATTTCATCAACTCTCATAATTTTTAAAAATCCCCTGGGAAGTAAAAAGAAATATGACAGAACCCAGAAAAAAAGAGGAGACATGAAATAAGCAGAAAGGATCAAGGGTGCTCTGGCCGTGACCTCCGTCACCACACTGAGTGTCAGGCGGATTTAACTGATCTGGCTGACTAGGTTGGTACCCTGGTTCTCGGTGCCCCGTGTACATTCCTGTCAGAGCTGAGTGTCAGATGGCAACCTTCCAACCTGGGGGCTGTTCTTCCATTGTTCTTCTATCTGAAGTGTGGCAGGATATTCCTTTACACTGTGTGAAGCTGTGTCACTGTGATTGGTTTAATAAAGAGCTGCATGGCCAACAGCTAGGCAGGAAGGGGGGGACTTCTGGGGACAGAGAGGACTGGGGAGGAAGAAAGTTGGAGTCACCAGCCAGAGGCAGAGAAGGCAGCATGAGCAGGGTGGAGAGATGAGGTAACGAGCCACGTGACAGAACGTAGATTAAAATAAATGAGTGAATTTAAGTTATAGAGCTAGTGGGACAAGCCTGAGCTAAGGCCAAGCTTTCATAATTAATAATAAGTCTCCATGTCATTAGCTGGGAGCTGGCGGGACAGAGAAAGACTTACTACACAGAAGTGTACAAGCAGCAGAACCCTAAAACAGTAGAGGAACTACTCTTTCTTCCTCTCTGGTTTGCTTTTCAAAAGCTAAGAATAAATGAAGCCAAACTTTGGATCTCTAAAAAATGTCAAGTTGAAAAGTCTCTAGAAAGACTAACAAAAAGAGACATAATACAAATTATACTGTCAAGAATACAAGAGGCGTAACGACAGATCCCAGACACCGGAAAGGACAGACAGTACCACAAACAATTCTATACACACAAATTCAAGCCAGACAATTGTTTTGGAGGTCTTCTGCTTTTTTATTTTGGTGCGTTTGTTGCCCAGGCTGGCCTCAAACCTACAGTGATTCTCAGTCTTCTCCACCTCTGCTGGGATTACAAGGGTGAACCACCAGGCCCAAGTGGTTGGTGTTTAAAGAAGTGGTGTATCAAAACGCATCTGAGATGGATGGAATTTGCAACATGAACTATATTAATAATAATTTAACTGAAGTTAAAAGCCATTTCAGGGGGAAAAAGTTCCAGGCCCAGATGGTCACACTGGTAAATTTTACCAAGTGTTTTAATTTATTAATCAGACAGGGTCTATGTAGTCCAGGTTATCCTGAAGCTTTTATGTAGATCAGGCTGGCCTGGAACCCAGAAATCTGCCTGCTTCCCTCCAGAGTGCTGTGATTAAAGGCGTGTGTCACCATGCCCATTCACCAAATGTTTTTAAAGAACTAACATCAAACAATCTGTCTAGGAAATAGAAGGCTCCCAACCCGTGGGGTCAGCTAACATGATACCTAGCCAGACAGAACGTAAGAAAACTGCAGAACAAATAAGGAAACAAAAAACAGAGCCTAGTCTTGCCTATCAACGCATGCACAAAATATCTCAACACGGGCACTAGCAAACTAAAGCCAGCAATATGTGCAGACAACATACCGTGACTCGGTGGAACTGACGCGGAGAATACAAGTCTTGTTCAAGCGTCCCATGATGTCAATAGTCCAAAGAAACCCACATGACTGTATCACTAGATGCTAAGATAGTTGGCCAAACCCCAAACATTAACGTTAGAAAGAAAAAAGCCGCAGCCAACTGGGAAGAACTTGCTCCCCTGCCCCCTCAGATACTGCTAAAAACCTTCTAAGTAACATCCAATTTCAGGTGACTGAATGCATCCCCTCAAGACTGGGAAGACTGCTAGGGTGTTCACCAATACTTCTTGCTTATTGCTGAAGAATTTCTTCAATTTAGTAAGAAAAAGAAAAACAAAAAACAAAAAACGCGCAGCTTGGAAGGACAAAACCAATTGTCCCTATGCAGAAGAACAACATTATCTACAGAGAATCTATAATACAAGCAGAACAGACTACAGTGGGTAGATCGACTGTAAGGGACAGCCAGAGGCAGTGCTAAACATCTGTACCCCGATCCTGAGAGCCATTAGTCACATCTGCAACTCTGTTTAATTCATAACCTTGGGGACCGGGCCCAGCATGGTGGTTCACAGATCTCTGTGAGTCCGGGACATCCAGGACTACTTAGTGAATACAAAACAACAAACAAAAAAGCCAAGCTGGTGCTGCACACCTTTAATCCCAGCACTCAAGAGGCAGAGGCAGGTGCATCTCTGAGTTTGAGGACAATCTGGTCTACAGAGTGAGTTCCAGGACAGCCAGGGTTACACCAAAACATTCATAGTGTAGCAAATAAAGTCAGTTTCACTGCGTGTTAAATAAATTACATTCCTTCTATAGTGCATCACTCAAGCATGCTGTCCAAAAGAGTCAGTACACAGAACTATATTCTAAAAACCTGAAGTCAAGGTAATGACTGTCATTATTCCAGTCCCCACCCCCAGCAGGTGTAACACACTTCTAACAAGCTAAGGAAAATGATACAGTTCATTAAGAAGCTGCAAACTGCCAGGCGGCAGTGGTGCACACCTTCAATCCCAGCACTGGGGAGGAAGAGCCAGGTGGATCTCTGTGAATTCAAGGCCAGCCTGGGCCACAGAGTGAGATCCAGGACAGGCTCCAAAGCTACACAGAAAAACCCTGTCTCGGGAAGAAAAAAAAAAAAAAAAAGTGGAAGTTGCCAACTAGAGACATCTAAATCTGACAGGATATGGTCTACATGACCTGAAATTGTAAGTCTGTATGGAAGCCAGCCAGATGTGACAGTCCACGCCTGTAATCCCAGCACGTGGGAAGAAGAGGCAGGAGGATCAGAAACTGAAAGTGAGGATGGGCAAGAGACCTTGTCTCAAACAAAACAAAACAAAAATTATAATGAAAGCAAATTAAAATAGTTTCAACATTATTCTAAGTTACATCAGCAAAAAGGAGGAGATCTGGGGGCCAGAGAAGCAGAGACAGGTGTGCTCAGCCTTTCCAGAGCTAAGTGAGATCCTCACCCACCACAGGGAGTTAAACAAAGAATAAGGAAGAAAACATGGTGTGGGGAGCTCTGCTCTGTCCTTCAGAGACTGGGAAATTAAAAGTGGTATTTTTGGGCTAGGAGATAACTCAGTCTATAAGGTGCTTGCCTTAAACATATGAAGTTTTGGGGTGGGGGGAAGGCTGAGTGGATGTGGTGGCACATTTGTAACCCCAGCACTGTGAAGTCAGAGACGCTCGTATCCCTGGAGCTTGCTGGCCAGCCAGCCTAGCTATGTGGTGAATTCCAGGCCAGGGAAAGATCCTGTTCCAAAATGAAAAAAAAAAAAATTAACAGTAGATGGTACCTGAAGAATAACACCCAGGACTGTCCCCACCTTCCACGTGGACATCCACATATGTACGTCTATGTACACATATGTGCCCACACCCACATACATACACAGAAGTTCCATTTCCCAGCACTTTGCAGCTAAGAGCTAAAATTTTTGGTGTAGTTAGGCCCACGAATCCCATGTACTTGAATCCCATGAAATCAAAGGCCAGCTTCTGCTACTTGGGCAAATGGGCACAGCCATGATATCTGATGTTTCTGCAGAATCCTGAGTGCACTATACAGCGCCTAGGAACTAGCTCTATATCAAGATGTGTGGGGTATGACCTCAGTGTGGACCGACACGGACATGATTCTCAGACTCAGAGTGACAGGGAAAACATAGGGATCCCAGAGACGAAGCTCCTCTGGGGACAGGGTGTGTGGGGAAGGGAGCAGTTCTGGAACCCAGCCCACAGCAATAGGAGACAGAATTCACTATAAGCAAATGCAATAGACAAAACAAAGAAATCAAACTCCAGAGTTATCAGGTGGCAGAACTCTTTTGGAAGAAAGTTGATGAGAAGCTATAGCAGCCCCCAAACACCTGAACAATTAAAGGTTGAAATGGGATCAACCAACCCTGCTAATGTATAACTAAAAACCAAGCTCTTAAGCTTTTTCCCGGAAAAGTCACATTCAGAAAATCAGATAGCAATGCAAAGGAAGTCTGGAAACTCTCAGCAGCCAAACTAGATCAATAATGCACTGTGAGCACTGGATATGAACCAGATATCATGCTCCGAGAAAACCTAATGCCACTATCTCAAAGGAGAGATGCACCAGCCACTCCTTCATGAAGGCTTCCTGAGCATCAAGATCTGCAAGATAAGTGCGACAGGGACAAGAGACTACAACAGAGTGAGGAAACACTGTGTATGGCACTCTCTTGGCCAAAGGGCTCTGTTCAGAAAGACCCATGGGAGAAGAACAAAGTCATCTGTCTACCCATGCTGTCAGGCAAGAACCCATTTACCTCCTGGTGCGTGCTCACCCTGGTGAAGCTGTAATTATGGCCCCATTTTCTGGAGGAACATAAAGCTGGGAGAGATTATCTTGATTTACTCACAGCTGTGGAATGATAGAGCCAAAGCTCTATCAAAGGGCTTTTACAGGCTGAGGTACACACATGGCAGGCTGCAGAATTGGGATGGCCATGGAATCACATTCCCACTCGCAGGCAGGCAGGCAGGCAGGCAGGCAGGCACAGCTCAACCTCTCAGCAGAATTTCCTCTCAGCTCCCAGGAAAAGGTTGATGCCCCACCCCGACCCCCCAAGAGGTACAGCACCTGAGCAATCTTTAGCTAATGTGTTTACTTTGGGAGCAAAGAAAGAATGCCCAAGAAGGAAAGTTCTGCCCTCTAAAAGCTTCATCGGCTTTAGACATAAAGATTATTTGCTCAAATCGCCCACAGTCATTTGCTCAGGAATTATGATATAGATGCACATGCAATATGTGTGTACAGCAGAAATAACAGTGGTAGACTTATACATTCATGGGGGGAGGAAAGCTGAGTTAAATTTATCTTTATGGAGAAAATGGTTTGCTAATAACAGAGTTCGACTATCACTTTAAAATTAAGAGTTACCAATGCCATCTGTGGTGGTGGATGCTTACACCCTAACATCAGGAGGCTAAGGAGAGAGGGCCCAGAGTTTGAGGCAGCTAACACAATGACACCCTCTCTAAAAAAGTTGGGGAAAGTGCAGCTCATTTAAAAATGTAATATATAATTAAGAAATACAGATTAATAGTCATCTACAACAGTCAAACTTATAGTCATGTTAGGTATGTTTTCAAGGTCATACACAGATATATTTAGATAGATAGGTGATCTTCAAACACTTTAAAGAGCTACAGAATATGGCATTTAATGTGTTTAATAACCTAAGGCTTTTCATGACAGTGAGACACATCTGCTCCTGGCAGCACCAATCTACTTCAGGGAAGATGATGGGCATCAAAGATCCTCTATATGGAGTTTGCTTTCTTTATGGCAAAATGTAGCCACTGGGCAAAGAAACTGCCCTTGCCTCAATTGCTGACAGTATACCATCTAAACTGGACCAGCAGGACACAAGAAAGTCAACTGCCGAATTTTGCCAAGACAAGATAGGACAGTCCTTCAGAATTCTCTGCTTCACAGGAAAGTCTGTCAGCTATGCTAGGCCTGTAGGCCAAAGTTGGATGCCCAAACATTGCAGAGGAACTTTGGGTGACTGTCCAGGCAGCCTGATGCCTCTATCATTAGGTAACATTTCTTCTTTCTGGGGTCTTTGGTGAAGTTAAAAACTAAATAGTTAAACTTATAGTTTTCCTTAGTTATGATAGAAATCAAATTAGGTATAAAACTTTCAACTCACAAAGATAGGATAGATACTGGAATATTTTCTCTGATTTTGCCAAGTGTAAATGGACTAGATATTATGACTGTGATTCATATTTGATAGCTGTTTTTCTTGTATATAATTTTACTGTGTTAAAATTAAAATCTTCCTTTTTAATTGGACAAAAGGGAGAAATGCTGTGGAATAATCTTTGTACACTGTAAATATGTATTGCTCTCATTGTTAATAAAAAGGTGATTGGCTGATAGCTGGTCAGGAAGAGATTGGGCAAGACAGCCTGACAGAGAGAATGCTGGGAGAAAGAAGGGCAAGATCAGGAGTTTCCAGCAGACGCAGAGAGAAGCAAGATGGGCATGCTATACTGAGAAAAGGTAGCAAGCCACGTGGCAAAACATAGATAAGAAATATGGGTTAATTTAGATGTAAGAGTTAGCTAGTAACAAGCATGAGCTATTGGCTGAGCATTTACAATTAATATTAAGTCTTTGTGTGGTTACTTGGGAGCAGCTTGTGGGACAAAAAATGTTCACCTACAGGAGAGCATACCACCAGTTAAACAGCTAAGAACTTTTTCTAACAATGCAGTGGTGGCACACGCCTTTAATCCCAGTACTCTTGAGGCAAAGGTAGACGTATCTCTACATTCAAAGCCAGCCTGGTCTATAGAGTGAGTTCTAGAACAACCAGGGCTACACAGAGAAACCCTGCCTCAAAAAACCAAAATAAATAAATTAATAATAATAATAATAATAATAATAATAATAATAATAATAAAGAACTTTTCTAAGTAGCTCCAAGTACTTGCATCAAAATTGTTCTCTCCCATCCCTTGCACTGGCCCTCTCTACTTGAAAGTTTAGTGGAAACAGAAGGTGCTGCCAGGATTGTCAATGAAAGGACACTGGTCCTGTGGTCACTAGTCACTACAAAGCACCAGAAACTATAATGAAATGGGTGACGAGGACATCAAAAGGCAATGCTTTGGACTGGAGACATGGCTCAGAGGTTAAAAGCACTTACTGCTGTTGCAGAGGACCCATGCTCAGTTTCCAGCACCCACATGGCAGCTTTCAATGGCTTGTAACTCCAGCTCCAGGGAACCCGATGCCCTTCTCCAACGCAAACAGGCTTCTGCATGCATGTGGTGCACATACACACACCCATTATACTCAGGCACACACATACACACAGCCATACAATTTTTTAACCCCAATACTTAAGAGAACTATTGTTTAAGCAGAGTTAGTCATAATTCACTCCAAGAACCTATATAAATCAAGTATCTTCTCTAACTTACAAAGCAAGACCAAAAAAAACTTTATTTACTGAAGTAATCCTCCCCTCCCACCTCACCACCTCCCACCCCCCAAAAAAGGACAAAAAGAAAGACAACCACATTTAAGTGCTTAGAAAAGACCACAGCTACTTGCCAAAGAGTAATCAAGACTTTAGTAGTTCGAGATCAAAGACAATGCTATCTGAACTATTTAGAACTAGTGGACGGCCAAGAAGGTAATGGAAGGTTCCCCTGCTCCTCCTGACCTACTTGCCAGGGCATGAGAGCAGAAGCCTGATTACCTAGACAGGCAGAAGCTGCTTGTGAAGGCAGACTTGCTCCTCTCCACCCAGTGGAACGAGGTATCCTGTCCTGTACACTCAGGAAGCCAAGAAAATAAGAAAAAACAGACAGTATCTTACTACAAAAGCCAGTGTTACCTGACGCCCAGAGTCGGCATTAGGTGCTCACTCTACATTTTATACCTCATGCCCTGATCTGCTTACTTTCTTTAGAACTCAAAAACCTTCCCTTTTGAAAATACCCATTCATGGGTGACTTCTGGAGCAGTTGAGGGGAAAGCTGGTGGCCAACATTACTAAGTCTTGATTCCTAGAAATCAAGTTCACTGACCAACATACCATTGTGGCTTCCAAACTGGATTTAATACTCTCATTCTCGATTATGGATGGAATAATTTAATGTTAGTTAAATGTTTAATGTTAGTTAGTATAGTAACTGCAAAGAGAAAAAGTGCATTTATGAAAGAGTGTTTTAATCAAATTCACTTTTGTAAGTCAGAAATCATGAGCTAAGTCTACCAGACCCTGTCTGTGCTACAGAACCTGGTTAGTCCCTAACTGTAGCCAACGTGTCTCCGTGTGCACACAAGACTGCATTTTTTTTTTCAAGGAAAAGTACGTGTTTTGTTTAAGATTCTCGAAATAATATATAAACAAAGGGGGCTAGAGAGATGGCTCAGTGGTTAAGAGCTGGCAGCTCTTCCAAAGGATCCAGGTTCGATTCCCAGCACCCACAGCAGCTCACACCTGTTTGCAACTCCAGTTCCTAGGGATGCAGCTCTGGCTTCTGGCCTCCGCAGGCACTACTCTGCTCAAATGTGGGGTGTAGACTACACACAGGAAAGACTCCTATATACATAAAATAATAAAAAGTGAATGATAGGGAAACCAACTTTTCTATAGACCACAGATTTAGGCAGGGATGTCCAGCCTTTGGACACTGTGATATGAGGGTGTCATCTACGATGTGTCTGGTGGGCCACATTCACAGCTATGCTGGGACACCTGTGGGCTACCTGTCACAGTTGGACATGGCTGATAGAGGATTTCCTTATAGCCAAATGAAGCCACTTTTGCAACATGTATGCTAATTTCCATTAGAGCAGGTTTATGTCCAAATGTATCAACAACTGATTATAGTAATTTCCATATCAAATAAGGTAATAAATGCAGTAGCTTCCAGAATTACCCATGGCCATGCTGCTAGCCTACATCCCGAGTCCTTGGAGAAGACAATGGCTGCTGCCCAACTCCTGTTTTACTCTTTTTAGACCTTCAGGTTCCTCTGTGTTTGAGAACAGTATCTGTCCCACATTTCGTGGAATTATTGGCGGCAGTGACAATGTTGAACCAAAGAAGCTAACGTTTGCAAGGTACCAGGCCATCTTAGTGCCATTCTTAGCACAGTGACAAATAGTATCAACGCCCCCCACCCCCCCCACCCCCACCCCACCCCCCCACCCCCACCCCCCCCCGCAAAAAAAAAAAAAAACCAAAAACCCAAACACCCAGGGCTGGTGAGATGGCTCAATTCATAAAAGCACTTGCTACACTAGCATGAGACCTGAGTTCAGATCCCAGCACTACGTAGAAGGAGGGGTGTGTCCACATACTGAGTCCCCAGCACTGTAGGAGTGGAAATGGGGAAGATAGCTGTGGCTTACTGGCCACCAGCCTGGCCCCAGGTTCAGTGAGAGACCTTGTCGCAACTGAATAAGGCAGAGTGATAGAGCAGGACACCCAGTGTCACCCTCCAGCCTCTGCGTATACCTGTACATGTACACTCACATGCATGCACACACACACACACACACACACACACACACACACACACACACACACACACGGAGGGGGGAGGAGAGAGAGGGAGGAAACTGAAAACAAAGCCAGACGGGCCTTTAATCCCAGGAACTCTGCAGGTCCAAGCCCCGCCTGGTCTACATAGTGAGTTCCAGGATAGCCAAAGCTATGTAGGGAGACCCTGTCTCAAAAACAAAAGCCAGCCCCTTACAGGAGAGCACACAACACACACAGTGCAGGGCACTGGGACCTTGAAATCCTCATACATCAGCACCCATGAAGCCCACACTTCTCAGTGTTAACGCCTTGATTTCTTCCCACAGGCTGACTCCAGCTAATTTGCCTCGTCTCCCTCCTTTCCTCCTCCAAGTCTTTTTTCCCCCGAGTGTGCTCAGCTAACTATTTCAACCACTCTCTTCCTCAGGCTCATTTAACACAAACTGAGGCAGATACCAATTCCCCATGTCAAAGAGGGAGTGAAGCTATTATTACACACTGCGATTTCGTCTCCTCCTTCGGTTACATGTATACAGCTCTGATCTTTTCAAACTTACAAATCACCACATACAACGACATTACATTTTTTAAAAATTAACTCTGGAGCCCTAATACTGAATGGGCAGCCTTCCACTGACTCTCCTTACGGCAGAATTATTCTGCACCAAACAACCAGAAACTCACTCAAATGCAGTGTTTGTCACATTCCGTGTCGGAGCTATGACTACACCCCACAGCTTGCTATTTGCAAGACACCAACCTATGGGCCACGCCTGCATTAATCCTCGCCTAGCAGTTTCTTCAGGGCAGACCTGCCCTTGGTCACGTGTCCCTCACTCAGCCCATCTGTAAGACGTGAACGCTGAGGCTGTGTCTCCTCCTTTTCCTCTCTTCCAGGCCTTGTCACTTCCAAAGAGATCTCCTTTCTGAAGCAGAGGTCTCCTGGCACATCTTTGAGTCTCCAGCACGTGACTCAGGCGAGCACTTGAGGTCCGCCAGTAACAGATGCCATCTACTCTCCTCGGAGATGCTGGGTAAACTGCTCTTTGACAAGGTCTGCATGGACGCCATTATTTCTAAACCTTCTCTGGCTGATCTCAGCTGTACCAATCCCTCAGCTGCTACTTCGGCATCTCCACCCTCCTTTGACTCATACTTGAGTCCCACAAGGGCCTGCTCTTGGCTCTGGAAATGGCTACCCAGGTGAGAAGTGCCTGCCCTCATAGGGCTTACATCCTAATAGGGTGTACACTCATATTCAATGCAAGCTTCACTCGGAATCTATCTGATTCTTATTTTGATTCTATATTGATTGAAGTGACTGGATGCCTGTGACAGATCATCTGGGAAGATAACTACCACCACTCCTCCCCCCACACCTTGTCAGCATACAACGGTTCATGGAAAAAACGGTTTATTTGTCCCCCCTCCGCCCTGAGCTGAACCGGCAGCTTGCTTTTATCTCAAGAATCAGCAAGTCTGGGCATGGTGGCACATGCCTTTTATCCTAGCACTCAGGAGGCAAAGGCAGGCAGATCTCTGAGTTCAGGACCTGGTTTACATAATGCGTTCCAGACCAGCCAGGGCTACATGGTGACATCCTATTTCAAGAGGAAAAAAAAAAATCAACAGAAGTGACTTCGGTGCCAACTCCAGGCTAGACAGTCCACGGCATCAGAGAGTCCTCTCTCTTAAAAGCAGAAACCATGTAAAAACGAACGTCCAGCCATCTCGTTAGAGAAAGTCATAAGGAGAAAAGACCTCGAGGAGCTGGCCCATGTGGCAAGGGAGGACCACAGGGAGGTGACCCACGTCATGGCCAGCATGAGGGCCTCTGCTGTGTAAGGTCATCACGGTCCTTCCGGCCCTTTCTAGCTGAAGGCAGCCACCTGAGTGTGCCCAGCACACCAGCAGGAGCAGGACAAGCCAGCCATCTTCGATAATGCCCTGAACTACTGAATCAGGACCAGTGAGGTGGCTGCTCTTCTGGCCATGCCCCTGAGAGCATTTGTTAGGCAGGAAGAACCAGACTCTATTCTTAACCAAAGCCAGGGACCCAACATCTACACTTTAAGATACAGCTTTTAGCCAGGCAGTGGTAGCACACACCTTTAATCCCAGCACTTGGGAGGCAGAGGCAGGCGGATCTCTGTGAGTTCGAGGCCAGCCTGGTCTACACAGTGAGTTCTAGGACAGGCTCTAAAGCTACACAGAGAAACCCTGCCTCAAAAACATTTAGAAAAAAAAAAGATACAGCTTTTGTTAATCCATTATGGTTAGGCAGAAGTAAACATCCAGTGTAAGTACAGAAGATCAGAGTGTTTTTAGAATAAGTCTCAAGCCATTTTTGTCTATGTGTACAAGTGCTGGACACACATCATACTGAACACAGGTATCATCATGAAATACACAAGCAAATTTTTGTATCATGTATCTATATGGCCATTCGTGAGCCCTGCTGCCTCTCAGTGGTTAGCTGTGTGTGCAACTTCCTCGGGGACTCTGCCACCCTGACTCCTCTCCTGGCACTGGGTCTCTAAACTACCCTGATTTTCTCCTTGGACTCTTCTGCAGCAGATCTACCTCCTGCTCCCATCTTTAAACATAGCTGTCACACTTGCCACTCTGCTCCTAGGTGTCCACTCTGCCTTAGCACTATCATTGCGTCACTGACCCTTGCCCCAAATCCCACATCCTCATGCTCTGTGCTGGCTAGTCTGAAGGTCCCCCACAAGCTTGTGTTCTGAATGCTTGTCCCCCAGCTGGCACTGTTGTGGCTGTGGAGCCTTTAGGGGGTGGACCTCTCTGGCTAGGTCTCTCAAGGTTAGAGCTGCCTCTGCTAGCGGCTGTACTGTGCCTTCTGGTCCACCGCCGCCATGTGAAGAGTCTCGGCCACATTCTCCCCAAACCTTGCACTAAAACTGCCTGCTATGACTTTCCCACCAAGATAATAAAAACCTTCCAGCTCTGAACCAAAATCAATTCTTCCTCCCGTAAGTTGCTTAAGACTTGGTCACAGCAATGGGAAAGTAACTGGTGCTTTCTCTGTCTACAATTACTAGGCATTTTACATGAGATTTAAAAAGCTTTTTGTTGTGTATACATGGAGCCAGCCCTATTCCCCTTTTTTACGTGTAACTGGAATTACAGACAGGTGTGAGCTGTGATGTGGTGCTGGGATTTGAACTCAGGTCCCCTGGAAGAGCAGTCAGTGCCTTTAACCACTGAACCATCTCTCCAGCCCCCATTCCCCTTTCAATGTCTACACAAAATCTCTACTAATTTCTTGACCAGCTTCTACCAAATCACTTTCTACCCACCGGGGACAACACAGAACATATCCACCTTACGTTGCTGCAACTGAGTTCTCACTAACTTCTACAGCAGCTGAGTTGACTGCTGGTGGGGGAGGGGCCCACAAAGTGCCCCCAACCCACTCATACTGAAGGCTAAACACCGCACTAGTCTTTGTACTCTGGGAAACCTTATTGGCAATGTAGGTGTGACCACCGGGACCAGCTTGTTCCGCCTGTGAGCCGACACAGCACTGAAGAGCATGGCACATCAGGCCAGGAGAGGCTGCTGCCTAGCGGGGAGACACATGGAGGGAAAGCATCTGCAAAGGACTGTGGTCTCTAGGCTGACCTCCAGTACTCAGAGCCTGAGTGTACCAACCATCAGGAGGGCCCCACAGGTGGCAGGACCTGTTTGCTCTCTGGCTAGAAGACTCAGAAGGCCCTCCACGCTGGAGAGATGGCTGGTGCCCTTACACGGGTTCCCAGCACCCACATGGTGGTTCACAACCATCTGTAATTCCAGCTCCCGGGGATCCGATGCCTCTCCTGATCTCCTTAAGAACCTGGCACACATGTGGTGAACAGACATACACACAGGGAAAACACTCACACACATAAAATAAATAATAGCTGGGCGGTGGTGGCACACACCTTTAATACCAGCGCTTAGGAGGCAGAGGCAGGCAGATCTCTGAGCTCAAGGCCAGCCTGGTCTACAGAGTGAGTTCCAGGACATCTGGGGCTACATAGAGAAACCCTGTCTCAAAAAAAACCAAAATTAATAATTAATTAAATTAATTAAATCTAAACGAGGGAGAGAAATCTAGTTCTATCCCAGTTCTTTCTTTCGGTGTTTTTTTAAAGACTTATTTACTAACTTCATTAATGTTAATTTTTTATACATCCCAAGGTTTACTCTGTAATATAAATGTACTGAACGTAAATTGAAGTCACAAAACTAGACTCCAGTGTCGGAGTAAGCTTGAACTGATTCCCTAAACACTGCAAGTGCTGCCATCTAGTTCTGAACACAAATGTTCATGCACACAAGAAGAATTCTTGTTTCCAGCTGCTCAGACGCCTCAGAGTCAAAATCAGTATACTGATGCAAACAGCTGGCTAGCAAGCCCTGAAGCCAGACAACCAGCTCCTAACCGAAGCTCTGGTCCTGGAGACAAGGCAGCAGAACAGAGCCAGGCCCTCCCGGGGCTCCAGGGGAGCTGCTCCCCTCCTGAAAATGGGCCGTGGTCCGCGCTTTTCCTCCCTCCGCCGCGTCTTTACGGGAATTTGCTTGCCATACAAAGCCCAATAAAAAATCCTTCACCTTCCGGAGATGGAATCATCGAAGTCATCCTGTGACAAGTACTCGTGTGATTAGTACGGCAGGCTGCGGGCTAACCCGAGGGACACACATGGTCCTTGTCTTTGTGAACTCAGTCTAGTGAGATGGGCCATAAACAACAACCACCAGTGCACTAGGAAAGAAGAGCAACAGGCTGCTAGCAGATGAGACTCAGGGAAGGCCTGCCGTAGCAAAGGACCTGGGATGGTGGCATCTGCAGGGACAGCTGAAGGACACTACAACTCTGAAGGCTTTTCCCTTTTTCCTGTACATTTATTTGCACAGATAATTGATTTTTGGTCAAATAGGTTGAAAACAGTTCCAAAATGTGTCTTAGTATGTAGCTGGCATGTTTAATATAAGAAAAACATGTATTTCCACTTGCCCTCTACCCTCACAATGAGGCTGCCCTTGAGACAAAGCAAAGCCAGGTCACCTCAGTCATCCCATCCTAGATCAGCTGATCGGCAGCCACCCTCCAACCAAGATCAGCAGAGCCCTCAGCTCACCACCCCATATGTGTGACCAATAAACACGTGTAATGTGCAACCAAGGTTTCTCTCCACGTGTAATGTGCAACCAAGGTTTCTCTCCACGTGTAATGTGCAACCAAGGTTTCTCTCCACGTGTAATGTGCAACCAAGGTTTCTCTGATACCGACGTGCAATGTCTGATGGGTGACCGACCAGCACACAAGTGTTTGAAGAAGTACAACTTCTGCTCAGTTTCTTCGGGAAGTACAGGAGCATATGTCGTCCAAGAACAACGGAGAACCAATAAATGACACAGGGTTCCAAACAGCAGGATTCCACGGAAAAGTAGGCCTTCTGATGGTACAATCCCAACAAGAGCAATGCACAGGCCAGAACAGGGTACAGTTCTAGAAACTGCTTCCCGAACAGCCTGGAGAGCACACAACCTGATGCTGCTGACCGTGGAATTCTGGCAAAGCGTGTGGGGCTAATGCAATGACGGGAACCAAACACACTTTAGGGCCAGCAAGATGGCTCCAAGGGGAGGGGCACTTGTCACACAAGCCTAACAACCTGGTTCGATGCCCACAATGTTGGAATGAGAGAAGTTACTTCCCAAAGTTGTCCTCTAACTTCCATACATACGCATGGCACGTGTACTTATGCACTCACATATACATATCATACACATGGGAGGCGATAACATAAATTTAATTACAAAAAGCCAGATGCGGTGTTACTGTCTGTAACCCAGCACCCTGGCGGAAGCAACAAGAGAGATGCCTCCTCAAAAGCGCGGCAGGAGGAGCGGACGGCTCCAGACTGCACTCTGCTGACCTCCAGCCACAGGCCGGAGTTATGTATGCGCGTCAGTGAGTTGTAGTACACAGTATAAAGCCAAAGAGGCCTTGACTCTGGATCCTCCTGCTTCTAGCTCCTAAGTGCCGGGAGTAGTTGCATATGCCACCATTCCAGCAAAGTTAACTTTTTTGTGAGGAGAAAAAGAAAATTCCCAAAGTTAAGACGGGCAAACACCCCAGACACTTTAAAACACCAACAGGAAACTGAAGACACAGCACTCCACTTCGTGAGATCAGCAGCACCTGTTGACAACTATCCCTCTGTTCCCATGAGCACTCTGTTCTAGTCCAGTGATCGGATTAGTCTCTGGAGTCTTCAGGTACAAAGACAACAGCCTACTAAGTCCCATTTCCACTAAACAACAGTCACGAGAGTGTGCCTGCCACTGACCCAAACGGCAGCCTCTGTGACCTGCAATCATGTATATTATAGTTGTATTAATCCTGCAGGATTACTGAGATGAGCACAATTTAATTTTTCTTCACAAGGAAACACAAAGATCCTTAGAGGAAGTCACCAAACCCCCACAGAGCTACAGTCTGAGGACAAACTATGCCCAGTTGACATATACTATCCACAAGAGAGAAGCTAATGGGAGCTGGGCATACTTCAGCCATCTGATGCTCTACAAGCTAGTCAGATGGGAACAGCTCCTCGGGGACCTGTGGATGGAGTTCACAGCCCTCGCTTCTTAATCTTCTTAGTATGGAGAATAGTACAAGAGCCTCCTTTTACCCCAAATCCAAAGACAACCAATCAAAAGTATACATTTAGCTCAGTCAATAGAAGGCATGCCTAGTGGTTCTCAACCTTGGGTCATGATTCATAACAGTGGCAAAATTACAGTCACAAAGTAGCTATGACGTGATTTTATGGGTGGGGTCACGGCATTAGGAGGGCTGAGAACCACTGCTTAGCATGCACGAAGCCCCAGATTCGATCCCCAGTACAGCATAAACCAGGTGTGATGGTGTGTGCCTGGAATCCCGGCATTCTGGAGCTAGAGGTAGGAGAATCAGGAGTTTTCAGTCATCCTCGGCTACATACTAAGTTCAAGGCCAATCTGAGACACAAGAGCATAGATGAGGCTGGTGGTTGTTGTTGTTGTTGTTTTAAATGAAATTTTAATTAACAGCCCTGGCAAGTTGTAAAATGAGGTTCCCAACATCTCAAAACGCCAAAAGTGACACAACGGGGGAGGAGGTCAGGGCTTCCCACTTAGCTTTTTGACAAATCCTTAGTATCGTTCTAACACTGACTCAGAGACAGACATGGTCCCTGCCTCCTGGCAGCTTACACTGAAACCCACACTGTAGCGGGGTTCCAAGGTGGGCACCTAACGCACACCTGAGGGTTTGTAGGAATCTGCCCACCTTCAGTTCTGCGTGGACCTACAAAGTTCTTTCACTGATCTCAAGCTTCTTTTTACTTTGCCCCACCCCCGCCCCACCCGCTTTAATCCACAGTCTTTCTGATGATTTTGCAGCATGTTTTAGCCTATTTGGGGATCAGATTGCTCCAATATCCTTCTCTGCCTCTAAAGCCTCAATCTGCGGATGACTTTATGTACACCACTCTGTTCTCATTGATCGCTCCCTTCTGAATTTCCCTCCTCTCAAGAACGTCAATATTTCAGAGGGCTTCTTTCAAAAGGAGTGGAATTTAAGGCTGGAAATGGCCCAGGGTGCCACCGGAGAGGTGCCAGGAGTCTCTTCTCTCCCACAGTGAAAATATATTGCAAACTGGTAGCTTAGTCATAATTATGATCCTCAAAGCAGTGGCTAAATTCCAGAGGGACCAATTACAATCCACTCGATGTTCTCATCATTTTAACTGGCCATACTTTGCCTCTCTTACTCTATAACCCTAAACTACAGCCTGCTATTTCTTACAAGATGACATACCAAAGACCTTTACAGTTGGAGAGAATCCTTGCAGATTAGTCATTTGGTGCAGTGGTTTGCAGACCATGATCCAGAAAGTGCTGATACAAGACTCAGATTTTGTGTGCTGAAGAGTTAGGTCAATTCATGAAGACCTTAGCAGAGAGCTCCTCCTGCTTGCCACATGCTTGTGTTTTTGCTCGTGTCAATCACTGTGCTGTCACTCTGTGAAGGGCCTGTCTGTCTAATTCCAGATCACAGAGTCCATTGGGGCAAACCTGCTCCAGTCGGCACACTGCACGTTCATAATCACCCGTCTGTCCAGTTCAACTCCAAGCACAGCTGAGGGGCATCTACACTCAGGCTCAGCCGCACAACGGCAAACTCGAGAAACAGCATGTCCCTGTCAATACAGCGTGTTAAAATTTGAGAGCCAATCTAAAGAGTTCTGATTGACAGCTATTAGTCCCTCCCCATTACTACCCATTGTGTGTTCAACTAAGGGCTGCACACCTCCAGTGACAGAGAATTTAGCATCTTTCATGCTGTCATAGGACTTCCATGGTCAACTGTGTCTTAACACACACATACACATGCACACACACACACACACACACACACACAGTGGCTTCCATCCACAAGGCACAAATCCTTCTTTACAACTCTTTGACGACTTGCTCCTATCCTCACTCAAGCCCCGGGCTCTCCACAGCAAACTTTGTTTTTCCCCAAGTGGCTTCTTGTCCTTTCTCTACCTCTAGACACATGGCAAAACCCCTGTCCTAGAACTCACTTCCACAGTTATCTCCACCTCAGTGTAGAACAGCACAGAACTACTGGCCCTTCCAACTCTAGATGCAATGAGATGTAATTTTTTTTTTTTGTTGACACATCACTACTGACCCACATTTGGTTGGGGACCAACACCCCCAAATGCTACTTCTAAGCCGCATACCCCGCAGCAGCATCTAGTGCTTACTTATGCAATAGGTTCTATGATCAAAACAACTTACATTCATACCATTAATTAAAACTCATTTTATAGTAACTAGTCCATCATTTTGGTTTGACCAAAATACAACTGAGTTCCAGTTTAGACATGGAGCTGCCCTCTAGGTCTCAGTTTCATCACACACACACACACACACACACACACACACACACACACACACACAAACACACACAGAGGCACACACACACACACACACAGGCACACACACACACACACACACATACACACACACACACACACACACCCCACCCTGCAGCCAGGGTAAAAGCCTAGTCAGGCTTTCTGCGTGGGGACACAAACACTACCACACACTCCAACTCCTCTATTCAAGTCATCGAAAACCATTGAACACATAGCCCTCTAGAATTCAGTTCTTCTCCAAAGCAACAATAATGAGGCGGCTCACAACCCCCTGTAACTCGAGTTCCAGGGGATCTAACACCCTCTTCTGATCTCCATGGGCAGCAGGCACAAACATGCATGCAGGCAAAACCCTCATACATACCAAATAAAATAATAACCCTTTAAAAATGATTTTGAAAAGTTATCTCGCAGAGACTTAATCAAAAACACCATTTGGAAGGTTAATCTGGCATCGCATAGAAATAAAGCTGGACAGGGAAACAGACAGAAGTGCACTCAGGACCATAAAGGCCTTTTTCTTTCTTTGTGCTGAGACACTCCAGACACAAAAGTGAGGAGCAAATTATCCACATTTTACTGACTAAGACAAGATGAACCACTACCACTACGCACTCAGAGGGTTGCCAAATAAACCAGGGCTAGCATCTCAGTTCCACAGACAGAAGCGTAACTCTGACAATCAACAAAACATTGCAGCAGCCTTGAGTTTAACATGACTCCAAACCAGACACTTGGTTGTTTGGAGGCACAAAACCCAGCAGTTTCCTGACCAGCTACACCCCATCTCTCCAACTCTCTCCATCTGCAGAAGAACATAGTGAACACGGTGAACCAGCCACGCCCTTCCTGGTCTCAAAGAGAAAAATCATAGCTCCAACTGGAAAGCAGCAATGGAATCTGCTTTCCTTGTACAGTATATCTGTAAACAGAGCTTTTCAGTATGTTTTGTTTGAGACAGGGTCTCACTATGTAGGAACTCACAGATTATCTGCCTGCCTCTGCCTTCAGCTACAGTTCTACTCAGAATCAACAGGAAGTTGCTATTTCTCCCTTCAAAACAAAACAAAACACACCACAGATTTAGGCCTTCACAATGATCCGCCAAGAGAGCGTGCCTCACTTGGAAACTAATGTCTGTACTGAAAGCAGTTCTCAAGATGAGAGATTGTAACCCCGGTACTGAGGGTGCTGAGGCAGAGTGGACAAGTCTGAGGCCAGCCTGGACTACATATAGAACTGAAACAAAAGCATAACACTTTGAGTTGTCCTGATGCCTCCTGATAAGGGTCATTGAGTTAGGAGATAAGCTCACTCAAAGCATGGAGACCCTTTCTAAGCAATTCCAAGGCCAAGAGCTAGAAGCGTTAGAACTGATAACACAAAATGTAAAACCTTCTGTAAGGAAAACACTGTAAACGTGAAAACCATGGAAATGAGGAGACACTTGCATACTAAGCATCAGTGTCTACAGGTATACCTGTATCAGAAAGAAGACAGCAACAATCCCAAAAAGGAAAATAAGGAACCACATAAAACCTCGTAACATACCAGCAGCCAACACACGGTCACGCTCACAGAAGAACAACAGTTACGACAATGAATGTGTTTCCTGTGTCAAATGGGCAAAAATGATAAAGATGAAGATACTTGACGCACATGAGCATCACTGAAGAGTCTAAAACATCACCAACAGCTGTAGGCACGAAGGAGGTGAATCTGTATAGATGCATACTCCCTAGCAAAGCTTCAAAATTTAGAACATATACACTTCCATTTTTGAAAAACCAAGCACACTCTGAATCTAGGAATGTGTATATTTGCACAGAAAAGGGGGTAAAATCAGATTAAATTCCTAACAGTGACAACCACAGCCAGAATCTATAGAAAGAGTGAGTGATGGACTCAACTGTACTGGAATGTCTGTTCCCATTTTTATAGGAGCACTTTATTCCCAACAAATTTAAAGTCTGTTGTCCAGTGTCACTTTCCACACTTAACACAAACAGTTGACATGCCACCTTGTCTGGGAAAAATCCGTTTTTCCTCCCCTTTTTTTTCTGAGAGCTTTTCCTGGAAGTTCCCACAGACCAACTAATTCTTACCCCTTCTAACTAGAACCACCAGACAACCCCACAAGAACTCCTCCATTTCAGTCTCTTCGCTTCCAGGGGAACACTTTGCAAAAACAGAACTGAAAGGCTAGCTCACTAGGAACCCTTTTTAGAGCCAAGGTCGTGACAGGCATACCTACAGTAAAAGTGGGCATGCAGTTCTTGTAAAGATCCAAGTAGCAAATCATTTTCTCTTTGCAGACCATACTGTCTCTGTCAAAACCACCCAACCCTTGACTATCACAGTACAAGCAGCCATAGATGTATGTAGGCATGTGTGTGCTGCGTTCTGATAGTTCAAGCTCATAAATTTTTTATCTGTACCTAGATACTGTTCTTTGATCTTTTTTTCACTGTTTGAAAAACAATACAATTTTATTTATTTATTTATTATTTTGTGGCAATGAGAGTACACCACATGGCAGGCAAATGCTAAGCTACATCTCAAAAAACATCTTGTGGGGAGAAGACATTCTTTACACCTGGGGTACATGAAAGCAGGTGACAAGCCCAGATGCCATCAACAGGGTAGAAACACTGTGGGATGGAGCTGGAGAATTTTTCTCCAGCTCCCACCGCCAAGTCCCGCCAGTCCCGGAGCCCACTTATAAAATAAACACACAGACTCTTACATTATTTAAACTGCTTGGCCATTAGCTCAGGCCTATCATTGTCTAGCTCTCACTCTTATATTCAGCCCACTTCTATTAATCTTTACTTTGCCACGTGGCTTGTGGCTTACCGGTACTTTACATCTTCCTTGTCTTGGCGGTGGCTCCAGCCGGTCTCTCTTTCCTTCCTCCTTCCTCAATTCTCCTCTCTCCTTGTCCCACCTATATTTCCTGCCTGGTCACTGGCCAATCAGTGCTTTATTTACATAGAGCGATATCCACAGCACTTCCCCTTTTTTTTCTTTTTCAAAAAGGAAGGTTTTAACTTGTACGGCCATACAGTTTGTAAGCAATATAAGTCTCTGTGTTTACTTGGTTGGGTCTGAGTGGCTGTGGGACTGGCAGGTGAGAGAGATTTGTCCTGACTGTGGGCCAGGCAGGAAAACTCTAGCTACAGTGAGATATAACACAATGGAACTTCACTCAGCTGTAAAGAATATTATCTATGTTATTTGGATGAAAACAGATGAAACTACAGATCATGTTAAGTGAAACAAGATAGATTCAAAAGACAAATTCTTCATGTTTTTTCTATGAAATCTAGACTTAAATATATATATACACATATAAATATTGTCATACTAATATATAATGCCATGCTAATATATGTCATACAACATTTCATGTCACATACACATACATGTACATATATACCTATTATATGTGTATGTGTACATATAATGTACATATATACAACATGAAGACTGAAGGGGACTATAGGGGAAGAAGAGATCCAAAAGGAGAGAGAGAAGAACAAACTGATAGTGAGGGAAGAAAGTGAAAATATTGCATGTTTTCTCTCATGCAGGATCTAGAGTTAAATATAAATACACATGATATGAGAGCAAGAGAGACTCTGGGTGGAAAAGAAACAGAAAGAGGAGGGGAGGAAACATCAGGATAAAGGAAAGAAAGACTAATGTGTTTCTCTCATGCTCAGAACCTCGATTTCACACACACACACACACACACACACACACACACACACACACACACCACATAGCATGAAAGCAGGAAGACTATTTGGGGGTAAGAAGGGGACAATGGAGCAGTAGGAAAAGGTAGCCAGGATGTGAATATGAGTAAGGGACACTGATATGTGTAAAAATGTCATACCCAGGTGTGGTGGCACCTGCCTTGAATCCCAGCACTCCAGAGGCAGAGGCAGGTAGATCTCTAAATTTAAGGCCAGCCTGGTCTACACAGTAAGTTACAGGCCAGCAAGAGTTACATAATGAGACCCTGCCTCAATAACTAAGTAAACACATCATAATGAAGCCTATTAGTTGGTAAGCTAACTAGAAATAAATTTAAGCTAAGAAAAATAAAAGCAGGTGGTAGATCTCAGGCAGTTTCCACTGGAGGTTAACTTTTTAAAGGTATGAAGATAAGGAAACAGTCTAGTAGAATACTACCTGGGTCCTTTTACAAAGACTTTAAAGGTTTTAAAGCTAGTCGGCCACAGCAGCAATCTAACTATTACAGAGGGGCTTTCTCTGAAACAGCTCGTAAAATCCACAACACTAATTCCAGCACTTGGGAGTGGAGGTCAGATAAGGGGTCCAAGGTCATCCGTGGCTACACAGTGAGTTTGAATCCGGTCCGGGCTACTTGAGACCCTGGCTCAAAGGGGGTGAAAAAAAGACTTTACAATATTAAAATGGGTCCTCAGGTGCTGAGCGGGTGGCTCGGTGGCACAGCACCCGCCTAGTATTAAGAAGCCTTGGATTCAATCTCCAGGACTGGGGACAAGCAGGGATTCCCAGTCATTAAACAAATAGTAAAACTACAATCCGACAGCACTATACTGCCATTGGACTGGTCATAATGTAAAAGTTGGCAAGAACTGAGTTGTTGACAAGGGGGAGGAAAAACCAGAGCTCTGCAGCATTGCTGTCTTGGAAAATGGTACAGCCACTTTGAAAGCTTGCTTCCCAAAAACGTGAACCACAGACATACTGTAGACCTACAATTTTACTCATAGACACCGTCCCACGAGAGATGAAAACCTATCTACCCCAACGTTTATGCAGATGTCCACAGGAGCATTCTTCAAAACAGCTCCCAACCTGGAAACAACACAAACCCCATCAACTAGCAAATGGGGAAATGGAAAGTGCCTGATCTACAGGACAGAGCTAACCAGGGAAAGGAATAACTCACCACTGGCACTTCTTAAACATACCTTAGCCCTAAACCACTGCACCTAGTGAGGGAGCCAGATAGAAAAGACTGTATTTACAGGAAGCTTCTAGAGAACTGAGTCTATAGCAACAGCTGGCCAATGATTGCTTGGGGCTGGAGATGCAAGCAGTTTGGCTATAAGCCAAGAGAAGGGACTTCCAGAAACACAGCAAACGCTCCCATGCAGGGTTGGTGGGATAGCTGCACAACTCCATAATTTACCGTAAATTGGATAATGGAAAGGGGTGGATTTTATGGTATGTAAATATTACTTCAATTTAAAGAGAGGAGGGGGACTCCAGGGCTGGGCAGTTCCCTGTATTCTTCAGGCACTTCCTTGATTCTGGAACTCTGAGAAGACAACTTTCTTGGCCAATCACCTCCTAGAACCTCCCCAAGCACAGCTGGTTCCACTTCCTGGCCTCTCAAGGTAATGTGCCTACCTTTGAAGTTTCTAGGACTATGTGTATAGGTATCTTGGTCTTCTTTACTCCTAATCTGATTAGTCTGATGAATTCCTTATCAGTCTCTTCTTTACTACATCCCCACATGCAAAACCATTGTAATACTGTAAAACTTCATCAGGGTTTCTGTCACTGTGACCAAAAGCAAGTTGGGGAGGGAAGGGTTTCTTTGGTTTACACTTCCATATCACTGTTCATCATCAAAGGAAGTCAGGACAGGCACCTGAAGGTGGACTGCTGCTTGCTCTTCATGACTCGGCTCAGCCTGCTTTCTTATAGAACCTATGGCCACCAGTCCAGGGATGGCAACACCCACAATGGGTGGGCCCTCGCACATCAATCACTGATTAAGAAAATGCTCTATAGGCTTGCCTACAGCCTGATCTTATAGAGGCATTTTCTCAGTCAAGGTTCCTTCCTCTCAGATGACTATACATTGGGTCAACTTGACATAAAACTAGCCAGCACAAATACTGAGTCACAAAAACTATACAGAAAGGCACCATTTAAACAAGATTCAATTCCAAGTTAACAGGAACAATGGCAAAAATGCATACTTTTAAAATTCCCAGGGCCAACAAGATGACAAAGGCATCTGTGAAGCTTGAAGAGACCTAAGTTCAATCCCCAGGTCCTACAGGAAAGACTGGCTCCCACGAGTTGTCCTTGACCTACACACATACATGCATATACAAAATAAAATGTAATTTTTAAAAATGTAAGTCCTTCTCCCCTACCATCCTCTCATCTAAATAATTATCTAATTCCCTAACAATTTTTCAGAAAACATTTTAGCTTATTAATTCCAGGGGTTTCCTTCAATTTAAGCAGGCATGTACAGATGTCACATACTATATTTTAATGCTAAACACAAACATTTGACATGTGAACAAGAAATCTTCAAGCTGCTGGAACTTATGAGACGTGAGAACATATGGCTCCATATACCTCAATCCAATTCCTAATTCAACCAACACAACCCCCCCTAGAAATATTATTCCAAGCAGGCCTTCTGGTGGCACTCAGTTTAGAATGAAGCCTCCTGCTATGACTGTGGTACCTGTTGATCTTCCGTAACAGAGACAGCACAGACTACAGGCTTAGGAAATGCTCGAGAAACTCAGCAACCTCAAACTGTGGACATTACTTTCCTGCTTCTTAACTCCTGGACGTTACTGTTCTTATTTTCAAAGAAAACTGCAATTTATCTTCAAGCAAAAAAGACTCAGAGATAGAACATATCAAGGCGCACCATAAAACTGCCGACTCGTCACTTCAGGAAAACAAGCTTCAGGACAACAGTGCCAATGCTACAGGGAATTCGATGCCATTCGAAGCCATCTCTAATGAAGCAGACACTGAGATTAATAAGCTCGGTTGAGGGGGACAGCAGTATTAATTATTAAAGCAATGAGGGGGCACACAAACACGGGGCAGGGGTACCACTCTTCTTCTGATTTAGACTTCAAAAAAAAATAGATAATACAAAATGTCTATAATTTTATTAAATATAAACCTTCTCAACTTGACAGTAAGAGGGCCACCATACAGAAGAAGAGGTGCTGTGCTTTCATTTTTAATGGCTGCTCTTGGGGGTGGGTGGGAGGAGGAGGGCTGGAGCACAGCAGGACACCTCCTTAGCTGAGAACTACACATCAGATGCTCTGCACACATCTTGGTCTGTGCTACTGTAAAGGCAATTTGGAAAGAACAAAAACTTACTCCGGTGGTTCTAGAAGCCATGGTGTCCGCGCTCAAGAGAGCAGCAAGGTCCGAATCCAGCAAAAGCCACAGTCTCCACTTTGAGGAAGTCAGTGCATCCCAGAGAAAGGAGGGCTGGGCCTCACACGGCAGAAGGGCAGACAGGTGGCAGCTGGTAAAGGAAGGCCCTTATAAGAACCCTCATCCCACCAGCAAACCCTGTGACCAATGACCCCTTAAGGGCGCCACCTGTTAATATTCTCAGGACCAACCTTTCCATTTCATTGCCTGAAGTTTGAAGGTGGCATATTTAAACCCTGGCAACACATACCAACTCATCTAATCTAACAAGAATCCTCCTAGGCATGTAAAAAGTGGGAGACTAAGAACGGACAAGAAAGTCAACTTAACCCGGCTCAGAACTATTAACAGACAAACTTGGTAATTCTATCAGTTTACATCTCCTAGGCTGAGTTTGTCAAATTAACGAGCCCCAGCAAATGGTCAATTACAGGACACCTGGCAAAAGACCACTGTCATTTCTCAATTAACATCTAATTAGCCCTAATTAACTGGATATGTCAAGTAATTTTAATGTAACATTATGTTGTTTACAAAATTACCCTTCATTAAAGTTGGCAAACTGTAAAGCCCTTGGGGCAGACTCAACAAACACTTGCAGAATACTGTTTAAAAAATTGAGACTTTGACATTCACTACTTGCAGGAAAGATTGATAAATATTTGTCTTTTTCTGTCATTGAAAGCAAAGTAAGGGCTTATTTATTTAATTTATAAGAGACAGCTCCAAGAACAGAAATAGCTGGTCCTCTGAGTTCCCACATTTGTCCCTGTCCCTGTGAGCGTTGGTAGTTAAACCTTTTCGTGTGTGCTATATGACATGAAGGAACTTCAATATGCTCCTTAGCATCCAGTATAGACTCCACAGAATGTTTGATAAAAACGACCTCTTTCCCCTACATTTCTGCCCCACAGATGCTCAAAATCCACTTGGCTAATTAAAAAAAATAAAAGAAATAAATACAAATGTCTGCAGTAAGAATAAGATTCTCCGGCCACAATCAGCCTCGAATCAAAGCTGACTTCTGTCATCAGGTTCTAATTAAGAACGGCAGATAAAGCAGATGGAGGACAGCTTCAATCCTCACGCTAAGTTGATACTGCTCTGGTGAAAACACAGAAAAATTGTTTGGACAAGCCAACTGAACAAACACGATATTGGATGTCTAGAGGAAAGCGGGTCTTAAAGAGTCTACTTTCCAGTAGACGGCTAGCTGGACCTGGACTGATAACTGGTTGAAGGGGAAGGGATCACAATGTTGCTGACATTCCAGCCAGGCCGGGGAGGGGTGGGAGTGGGGGGCTGCCAGGGTGGGGGAGGGGTTGCTCTCCCCCCTCCTTTAAAAAATATTTTCTTATTTTATGTGTACGGGTGTTTCGGCTGCACTTGTACATGCACACCACATGCATGCCTGGTGCCCACAGAGGCCAGAGGAGAGCGCTGGATTCCCTGGAGCTGGAGTTACAGACAGGTGTGAGCTGCCCTGTGAATACTAAGAATCGAACCCAGGTCCTCTGCAAGAGCAACCAGTGCTCTTAACCTCCAGCCCTCTTTTAAAAGTTTCTTCTTTTGGAGCTGCTCAGTCTTCATCCCATTTGACTCACTCTTAACACTTATTCTACAATATAAAGATATTTTCACAGAACACTGTTACACAGAGAGAGACACACAAACAAGCACACACAGGCACCCACTAAATAAATAAACTAATAAATAAGTAAATAAAGTCATAAAGATATTTGAAGTTTCATGTTTGGATTTTTGGATTTCAGTAATGCTCAACCAGTAAAGTCTATGGAAATATTTCATATTTCATATAAATTTGAGAAACTCCAAAACCTGAACCCCTTCAGTCCCAAGCATTTTGGATAATGGATAGCCAACCTATAATGTTCCTTAAATTGTACCAAAATCAACACAAAAAATAGTGTCTTAAAAAGATGGGTTTCTTTGGTTAGTGCCTAATTCCTTAGATGTTTAAGGAGTCCCAAAACAAAGGAGGCTAGCAAGAGCTGATGTTGGTGAGAAGAAAAGCCACACAATTCTCAAAACCAGAGTCTGCTGATATGCTATAAAAATGTAACTGAACATGATACAGTCAGAGTCATTGCCTACTGGTGCCATGCAAGTGTTAAAGGAAAAATATTACAAAGGTCAAAGTTCAAACTACAGGCCCTAGCACTCAGAACCTAGCCTTTGTAGATCTGTCTGGCTTTCTGGTCTTCTCCAAATTCTCTCACCACTTTGGCTTTGCTCACTCATTTCACAAGAAAGGAAACTGAAGCTTTATCACCAGCAGATACCTTGTCCATCCTTCGAGGCGCTCCTCAGAAACTGTACAATCCAACCCCACAGGGTTCTCTGTCTCAAAATATCAGTTGGGACAGTAAAAACTGGCAGGCTCTTTCTCCCCACAAATGAAGACGATGCTGTCAGTTCCTGGAGCACACAGGGGATCAGAGCTTCCTTGTCTCTGCGTCATCCACATGTCTCAGCACAGCGGCACACAGCACACAGCAGTTGAGCAGGTGCCTCGGAACAGTTCTGCAGCACCAACTGAGGAGGAAGCCACATCAGGTCCCTCGCTATCTCACGGGCTTTTGTTAATGGATTCACAAACTTACAAAAACACATTCATTACAGATAACTAAAATTCCGTTTTAAACTGGGGGTGGTGTGCTGCATGTCTGCAATCCCAGGCAGAGGTAAGCAGATCTCTGTGAATTCGAGACCAGCCAGGGCTACAGAGTAAGACCCTATCTCAACATCAACAACAACAAATAATAATACACTTTTATCTACAGAACTGCAGAAGGGCCATTTCTAACAATGCACCCCGCTGAGTAACCCTGAGTGGGTGACTTGGTCTTTGTAAGCTTCGGTTTCCTGACTGTAAACCATGGGACTTCTGTCAAGTCAAATGAAATAGCAGGTAAACATGCATTCCAAGGAGCTCAGTACCTAAAAACTCTTCCCTTTCACCAGGTTAAAAGTTATACGTAATAATCGAAGTAGTACCTGAAACCAGTATTGTTTCATAGACTTCTATTTCCCAAAATTCTTCATAGAAAAATCTCATGCCTCAGCAAATAACTGGCAGGTAGAATAGTGACATTGTAAAGTTTATCCAATTTCCTCAGGATACATGGGTAACTCAAGACATACCAGTGGGGCTGGAGAGATGGCTCAGAGGTGAAGAGCACCGACTGCTCTTCCAGGGGTCCTGAGTTCAATTCCCAGAATCCACATAGTGGCTCACAACCATCTGTAATGAGATCTAGCACCCTCTTCTGTATACATAATAAATAAATAAATCTTAAAAAAAAAAAAAAGACATTCCAGTGTTGTATCTTCTCATCTGCATGGTGTCAGTAGTCAATGACTCCAACCGTAATTTCCAGTTGTTCCCATGTAATACAGCTACCAACCTGGCCACGGCATCACCATCATATTACCAGCCCCTACTGGCAAACCTTACAGACTTCCAGCCGAGCTCCTGTTCAAGTGCAGGCTGATGTCTTAGTCACAGTCGTACTGACTAGAGACTATATAACACGTCCCGGGCTCCTGCCAGAGGCCACACATACTATGTCACTTAGACATGGTTCCTTGGGCAACCAGCATTCATGTTCCCCAGTGATACACCAGTGAATCCCAGCAGGCCTAGTGAAAAGGATCCCATTGAATATTTTAAAAAATATTAAAAATTATTTATAAGAAGTTTGGATAAATAACTACAGAACATAACAACGTAACGCCACTACCCCAAGAGAAACTAATAAGAATACTGCAGGAGAGAAAAGGCACATGGCCCACGTCACTGAAAGGCATATTCTAATGAGTTTCTGTGGGGAAAAAAAAAAAAAAAAAAAAAAGGACTGAGAAGTGATGTGTCTGATACAATGCCCGAGTTATAATTGGTTGGGCTGGAAAAACCAACAACAAACATCTCCTTTGCATTAGAGCTGAGTTTCCCAAATCGCTCTCAAAAGAACACACTAGCTTTCTGACAAATATCAATAGCATACCAAATAATTACATGGTGCTAACATGAAAGACAAGTACCCAGCTGAGGAGGGCGAAGCTGCTCGAACGGTTTCTGGGAGGCGGTGCTTGGGGCAACTTAGCTGATTTATCAACCGGAAACATCGATACTTATGAATTTTTCATTCTTACCTTAGTATTTTCCTTCTACCAAATTAATGAACAACTGAGTGCATTCTAGACACTTTTGCCTAGCAACATCTATAGTCCTCTTATTCATAAAATATCACCACATAATGAGTGAAATGGCCACTGTCTACTTAGAACTGACAGCCTAAAGCTCTCCCTCAGGGCTCTCCCAGCATCCTGCAGGTACCTCCCCACCAAAGTCACCACGTAAGTGTCTCAAAACTGTATGCTCTATGAGACAGTGAGTGCCACACGGCCATACTTCAGGCACCTCTGGCACTAAGACATGACTGGACAGGATATGCTCAACTTCACTATTATAAGCAGACTGGTCAACTGGGACCTTCCTCACAGGCCTATCCTCAAACGGGATGAGACATCAGTAAAGTGACATCTAGGGAGCCTGTGGTGATATAGTGTCCCCCAATATATTGTGTACCCTAATTGATAAAATTTATCTGGGGTCAGAGAAAGAAGAGTCACTATATTAGACACAGAGGCCAGAAAATGGTGGCACACAGGCCTTTAATCCTATCACTTGGGAGGCAGAGATCCGCCTGGATCTCTGTGAGTTCAAGGCCACACTGGAAACAGAGCCAGGCAGTGGTGGCACACATCTTTAATCCCAGCACTTGAGATCTCATGTCTTTGCTTGGAAAAAACACATGCCTTTAATCCCAGGAAGTGATGGCAGGAAGCAGAAAGGTACATAAGGGGTGAGGACCAGGAACTAGAGGCTTTTAAGCTTTCAGGCTTTTAGCAGCAGTTCAGCTGAGACACTTTGAGGTGAGGATTCAGAGGCATTCAGAGGATTCTGAGGATTCGTGAAAACAAGATCAGCAGAGGAGTTGGTGAGGTGAGGTTGCCTGTGGCTTGTCCTATTCCTCTGATCTTTCAGCTTTCACCCCAATATCTGGCTCCAGGTTTTGTTTTTGTTTTTATTAATAAGACCATTTAGCAATTCATGTTACAGGAGCCTGATGAGGCATGTTCAGTGTCAGATAGGACTTGTCTCTGTTCAGCTTTAATGCAAAGAGCTGGGCACTCTAGTTGGCAGGCAGTCAGCAGTCAGTTAACTGAGTTCTCCAGACTGACACCCTAGCTCCTAGAAAGACGGTGTGCCATACATGTGCACAATACTGTCATACATCCACACATTAGTGCCATACATCTGCACATTTGTGATATACACCTATACACTAGTTCCACATATCTGCACACCAGTGCCCCGCATCTGCACACCAGTGCCCCGCGTCTGCATACCAGTGCCCTGTGTCTGCACACCAGTGCCATGAGCACTAACTCTTGCAGTGGAGTTCCAAAGAAACTGCCGATGCCTTTCGGGGTCAGCAGAGGGAGGGTCTGTGTCAGTGTTCAGAGTCAGCCCACCTCCCCAAATCACGCCAAAACAGCTCTCGGCTGACTTCGGCAGACTTGTCACTTGCATCCCTTCTCTCCAGCAGTTTTTCCACAAGAGAAAAACAGACCTTTCCAAAAGGTAAATTAGTCATCCCATGTTCACAGGCCCTTCAAAACTTCCAAACAACTCTTTGCTGCTCTTAGGAGAACTACTGGGACCCTTAGCACTGCCTCAAGAGGCTTCTCTCCTCCCAGCTCTCCTGACACACTGTATCATGTCCACACCCTACCTCCCAGTACCGTGCCCAGCCATCACACTAATGTTCCTGCCACGGACAATGACACTTCTCACTTTATCACATCTCCCTGTAACTGTTTATTTCCCACACCCTAACTCCCCTAGTTAACACCTACTTCACTGTCAAACCCCAGCTCACCCGAACACTGCTTCCCTCCTCCCTTCCCCCCATCTCATCTACCAGAGCTTCCAAGGCACACCCCACGCAGGTGCTGTTTACCTGTGTAACATTTGCTTAGTGTCTATCTCATCATCCCATCCTACCCCCAAACCACATGTGCCCTGAAAACAACTGTGCTCAACAAAAAGAATCACTTGTTTTCAAAAAAGAAATGATTTCTAAGCTTAGTAATAGAAAACTATGAAAAACCAATGGTTTTAGCTGGGTGCTAAAACCCATTTAGTGTGTGTGTGTGTGTGTGTGTGTGTGTGTGTGTGTGTGTGTGTGTGTGTGTGTTTCATTACTTTACAAGTTTTTTTTCATTCATTTTTTTAAAAAACTCAAATGAAAATTTAAAAACATCCTGGTGAAAGAACACTAGAGGACTGATGCATTTTTCTAAGGCATAGAAACAAAGGCATTCTAAATCAACAGCTTTGCCAGAACCTAGAGCAACCTGAACTGTGGCTTTAAATATAGAACTGAAGCCCTTCCTCATTATTTTAAAACCCAGGGAACTATAAAAGGATTACAGCACCTATGGAGCAGTGAGAAAAAGATTAAAATGTACGCCAGAAGAGGGATTACAAAACAGACTGAACTCACGGCTGTGAGTTAGTAGATGCAGCGGAGCAAGCCAGTAACCAGGAAAGAAAATCAGCTCCTTAGTAGCTTGGAGACATTTCCCACCCTACCAACACTTACTGTGAGCAGGATGGCATTTGGTGAAGAAGTCTGTGTGTGTGTGTGTACATATATATGTGTGTGTGTGTGTGTGTATATATATATATATATATATATATTCACTAGGTATTTTAAAGAAAAAGAGAGATTTTATATATTAAATGTGACATATGTGCATTTCTTTCTCAGAAGACAATACCGTTTTCTTCACGTTGGTACCTGTGTTAGCATGTTGTAGGGTTTTTCTCCTTGTGTGAAAAGTAAATATATGGAAAATAAGACCTAAGTCAAAGTCCCCAGCCCTTTCCCAACGGTGCCTAAAGTCCCAGCTCCAGTTATAAATCAAAGTAGTTAAGTGAGTCCTGCAGGCTACAGAAAACACTGACGTGCAGAACTGAAGCCGCAATGCCTCCTGGGTGTTCAATTATTAATGTACTTCCCCTAAGACTTAACCCACCTAGCACATCTGGCAAGAACTCGGCTCAGTGGAGCAGCACAGGCTGGGGTGAACAGACATTAAAAAGCATCCTTTTGTTAGGACAATGACAAATGCAGAGCTTTTAAAAGTCTTCTGCGGTGAGTGGCCCGGGGCCTACGAGAGACTGCTCTGTCAATGCGGATGTCCAGCTAGTGTCACTGCATGCTTTCAGGTATCCAGAAAAGCAAAAGCGCGCTGGACAACAATCAATATACAAAAAGACGGCCAAATGTGTCCATTGCGTGGAGGACAAGGACTCCCTAAAACAGTCCCCACCCTGCCCTCCGCGGTATTGCTCCCTCCTGCTGAGATGCCCTGACCCCCAGCACAGCCTTTGCCCTCTTTCAGGACTGTCCTGAGGACACCTCCCTCCTCCATGGCTAACGCCCTGCGGAATACTCCCTCTAGCACCAATGAACTCATCCTGCTTTTCATAACCACTACTAGGACTTTTCCTCCGCTCCTTGAGGTCTTGCACAACAGGTAGGAAAGCTTTCCATTGTCTACACTGCTGTATGTACTTTGGGCCAGAAATTATTGAAGCTGTCAAGACCTGGAAAGACTCAAAGGCCTGAGACTCAGCCTTGTCAGTCTGGGAAAGCAGTTGATGACCACAGAGCTGGCATGGTTGAGCTGATACAGCAGGCGTTTATCAAGAAGCCCCAGCAGCAAACCCAGAGGTGAGCTAGACAAGATTCCTGCCTCTGAGCTGACAATCCAGTAGAAGAGGATACCAACGAAAACAACGGTTACCCACAGGAACAACGACAGATCTGCACCGTGCTATCTAAGGTATGAGCAGGGTCCTGTTGCCACACCGAAGACGGAACAAACTCAGCCTGAAGGTTGGTGGGAAAGGCCTCCACTGAGAATCCCGCTCATGTAATAGTCAGGAAAAAGAACAAGAAGAGGAAGGAAGAGTGTAAGCAGCCAAGAAAACAGCACATAAGGAGGCAGGAGAGATAAGCACCAAGAACCCCACACCAGTGGGACCGGAGTTTGAAGGACAGGTGAGAGGCTAGTGAGGGGCTGCTGAGCTCTCCTGAATAGAAGGAAAGCTACCCTCTAGTGAGCTAATAAGTATTTGTTTTACATTCTTGGTCAAAAAGAGGCAGCCGGCGTGGTGATGGAGCTCAGTAGTAGAGTACTTGCCTACCATACATAAGGCCCAAGGCTCCATCCCCAACACTGCCCCTGCCCCCCTCAAAAAAAAATCATGAAATACAGCACCTAGTACTAACTTTGTCACTAACTACCCAATTCCTCTTGGGCACAAATGCTCACCTGGAAAACGAGATGCATGGACTGCATCCACCACATTCCCTTCCCCCATCCCTTTCCCACTAGAGTAGAGAAGCCCCAAGTTCATTTAGATAAGGGCAGAGAAGGGAAACTTAACGAAGTGGCACTTTTTTTACAGAAAAAAAAAAAAGGCCCAAATCACTGGAGAAAAGTTTGTGGGGTTGTGTTCAATCTCAAACTGTCATCCCAAAATTATTGACTTAGGAAGAAGGGGCTACTGAGATGGTTCAGCAGGTAAAGGCACTTGCCACCAAAGCTGGTGACCTGAGTTCAATCCCATATGGTGGGAGAGAACCTGACCTCCAAATTCACGGGCGTGCACACACATACACACACTAAATGTAATAATTTTTTAAGAGAGCAGATACTTTATAATGTGGTATTCCTGGAAACAAACAAAAAACCCTTAATTCTAATTGTAAGAAAACAGTCACAACTCCAGACTGCAGAACCTTATACAAATTAACTAGCCTGGATTCTACAAATCAGCATGCCAGTGCCACCCCTACCACCACAAGAGAGACAGACAGACAGACAGACAGACAGACAGATGAGAAGGGGGGAAGGAGGTAAAGGGAAGAATGTATTAAAAGAAAAAAGGCAAGGAACTTTTCTAGATTAAAAAGCCATCAAAGAGCCAGGCAGGGGTGGCGCACGCCTTTAATCCCAGCACTGGGGAGGCGGAGCCAGGCGAATCTCTGTGAGTTCAAGACCAGCCTGGTCTACAGAGCAAGTTCCAGGACAGGCTCCAAAACTACACAGAGAAACCTTGTCTTGAAAAAAAAAAAAAAGCCATCAAAGAGACACGACAATTAAAGGAATATGGACTGAATATTAGATAATATGCAAATATTGATGTTAAATTTGTTGATTGTGTAAAAATACAGGGATTAGTCTGGAGAACCTCTTAGACTTAAGTTTTTATTTTACATTTATTGTGTGTGTACGTCAGAACAACATGCAGGACTCAGTTCTCTCCTTCCACCACGTTGGCAGCAAATGCTCTTACCGCCTGAGGGGGCCGTCAGCCCTGTCCTTCCACTTACTAAAACATACATGCTAAAGTATTTAGGAGTAAGGTGTCCTAATGTCTACAATCTACATTTAAATGAGCGTGGTTCGGGAAAGAAAGACACATGTATTTGCACACACACACACACACATATGGAGACACCTGACAAAATCTTAACAAGTGGTGAGCCTAGGTGAATGGTTTATAGGAATTCACTCTGTTACTAAACTTTGGTTGCAGAGGAGGGTAAGAGAATAACGTTGAAAAGTGCAAAGGAATCTTTCGGGTAAATATAATAGTTATGAAAACAGGAAGACTTTAAAGCCTGAAGAAAATTAAGAAATACCAAGTTTTCATTTTAGGACATAGAGGAAAGGATGTAAGTTCCAGGATCATTTCAGGGGAAAAGGAATTTTTTTTCCCCATTTTTATTTATTTATTTATTTTTCTATTATCAGCTTGATACAGTACAAATTCTTATCCTAAAAGTGAAATGTTTCATTGAGGCTTGCCCAGTGATTGAGTAAAACCAAAACTTATTATAAGCCACAGTCATCCTAGGATCCCCCCTGCTATATAGCCTCCATGGTTCTGTGGGTTGCAGACTGATTGTTCTTTACTTTATATCTAGTATCCACTTATGAGTGAGTACACACCATGTTTGTCCTTCTGCGTTTGGGTTACCTCACTCAGGATGATTTTTTCTAGTTCTATCCATTTGCCTGCAAATTCCATGCTGTCATTGTTTTTCTCTGCTGAGTAGTACTCCGTTGTGCATATGTACCACAGGGAAAAGGGAATTTTAACAAGAAATTAAAGGCTGAGCAGTTTCAGATGGACAGGAACATGAGCAGGTGTTAGCCAGACGTGTGGGTACTGACACCTATGTACCATATGAGCATGGAGTAACTGCTCTGGCCAGCAGATAAAGGCAGGGGCTGGAGCCAGAGAGTGAGGAACTCTTCAAATTTCTCAGCAGCATCTAGAGTCTATGCAGGAGATGATAGAAATGCTAGGAATATTTACTAATTTTCTTCCAAATAATCAAAGAAATGCCTGCTTAATTTAGGGAGTACAGACAAGCATACAATGAATTTAATGACTGTCACAGTTAAGGTGTCTATTGCTGTAATAAAAGACCATGACCAAAAGCAGCTTGAGAAGGAAAGGGATTACTTCATTTTATAGTTTGTATTCCATCATTGAGGGAAATCAGGGCATGAACTCAAGGCAGGAACCTGGAGGCAGGAGCTGAGGCAGAGGCCCTGGAGGGATGCTGCTTACTGACCTGCTCATCATGGCTTGCTCAGCCTGCTCTCTTATAGAACCCAGGACTGCCAGCCCAGAGGTAGCACCACCCACAGTTGGGCTGCGCCCTTCCACCAATCACTAAGTAAGGAAATTCCTTACAGCCTGATCTTATGAAGACATTTTCTCAACTAAGGTTCCCTCATTCTCAGATAACTGTAGCTTGTGTCAAGATGACATAAAACTAGCCAGTACAACAATCACCTCATTTTTAACATTTCAGAATATTTTAGACTTTTTTTCATTTAAAAATATATATTTATTTATTGTGGGAGTACACATGTGGAGGTCAAGAGACAAGTTACAGGAATCAATTCTCTGCTTCCACACGTAAGTCCTGGGCTCGAACTCAGGCTTCAGACTTGACAGCAAGCGCTTTTACCCACGGAGCCATCTCTCTGACTCCTCCTCTTCTTCTCCTCCTTTTTTAATAAAACACAGGGTCTCTCTCGGCTGCCCAAAGTGGGCTCAAGAAATCCTCATGCTTTGGCCTCCTGAGTAGCTGGGACCACAGACGCATGCCACCTTAGGGAACTTTAACTAAACTTGTTCTATCATGTGTATATACTCGGAGATGCTTAACCAATCCTCAATGCTGACTTTTAGACTAATGTTCTCAACTATGGAGCCATCTCTCCAGTTCCTATTTTACACACGCACACACACACACACACACACACACACACACACACACACACACACACAGCTATTAAAATATTTAGTGAGGCTGGTGATACGGCTCAGCCACTGAAAGTGCCTAATGCTTTCGCAGAGGACCCAGGTTCACAACCACATGTAACTCTAGTTCCTAGGGATCTACCCTCTTCTTCTGGCCTCCAAGGGCTCTTGCACACATGTGGTGCACATAAACTCACAAAGGTAAACACATTTACACATTAAATAAATAAATAAATGAATAAATAAATAAATCTTTTTTTAAAAAATCCAGGGCCAGCAAGATGGCTCATTGGGTAAAGGTGCTTGCTGCCAAACTTGGCATCCTGCATTTGATGCCCAAGATCCTTGGGGTAGAGGAGATAATAGACTCCCTTGAGTTGTCCACTGACCTCCACTTGTGCCTCACACACAGTAAATAAATTAATTTAAAATATATATTTAATCTGGGTGAGGTGGCGCATGCCTTTAATCCCAGCACTCAGAAGGCAGAGGCAGGAGGATCTCTGTGAGTCTGATTACAGGGATTGCCAGCCTGATCTATACAGTCAGTTCCAGGCCAGCCAGAGTTACATGGTGGTGAGACTGTGTGTGTGTGTGTGTGTGTGTGTGTGTGTGTGTGTGTGTGTGTATGTGTGTGTGTGTATCTGGGTGTGTATCTCACAGAGCTGAAAGCAGAGGTTCAGATACTTGAACACCCATGTTCATGGACATAGCAGAGGTAACCAGTGTCCATCGAAAGACGAGCAGACACACCAAAGGTGTCATACACATGAAACAAAATACATTCAGTTAATTTTGATACATGCCATAACACTGATGAGCTTCAAGGACATGAAGGAACGTGGAATAAGTCACATACAGAAGGACCAATACTATCTAGTGCCACTGTAAGATCCCTAGAATGGTTACAGTCAGAGACAGACGGTAGGACTGGGCGTAGTGGAACATGCATTTAATCCCAGACAGAGACAGGTGGGTCTAGGCTAGCCTGGACTACACAGCAAGTTCCAGGCCAGCCAAATCTATATAGTAAGACTTTCTCTCTCAAAAAAAAAAAAAATCCAAAAACAAAGACACTGAAAGTAGAATAGTGGTTTTCAGCAGAGCCTGTGGGGAGCGATCACCTGGAACAGCAACTCAGCATTCAATGGATACGCAGTTTGCACTTGGAAAGATTCAAAAAGTTTTACAAGGGTTGCAAAGCCTTGTAAAAAGCCTTTAACATTCCTGACTTGCACATCTAAAATGTAAAACTTAATGCTATGGATATTTCACCATAATTTTTAAATAATTAAAATTTTTAGAAAATTTTTGGATGAGCACTCTGTGTTTTCCGTTGTAACTGGTTCCTGAGACCACAGACATCTGGAGTGGAGCCAATAGGGAAAGGCTAGAGAAGAAAATTCTGGTTCCTAAACATATGGCTATTACCTTCTGGAACAATTATACCACTAGCCTTGGTATTACAAAGAGCTCTCGAATCACACCACATGTCAATAATATTCCCTCAGCAATTCCCTCCCTCTATGCCAGGTCCTCATGTGAAAAGAGACAAAATAAAAAGGACAGGGACAGATAAGTGTTTGGGGGAAGGGACTGGAATTTTAGGTGGGAATGTCACAGCCTTATTAAAGTGGCCTCTGAATAAAAACCTGACCTGCGAAAGGCGGACAGGCACAATGTTCTCGCAGGCAAGGACACTCCGGGGAAAGTGAGCAGTGGCCACAAGGCCACAGGAGCATGCTGGAGTATCTGCTGGAGTATCTGCTGGAGTATCTGCAGCGGTGGCCAAAATGCAGGAGGCCAGAGTGCAGGAGCCGTGAGTCAGATGCAAAAGGAAGGACGGAGCCAGAGGGGTCTGCACCTCATGGGCCCCCAACAGCTCTGCATTACTCTTCTCTATCTCGGTTCTGTTGACATTAAAAGAAGGGCACTGTCATGTTACTGTAACGAGAGGAGGCTTTTCACTGTCTGTCTGGTCCAACACTACATTCAAGGATGTTCATCCTGGCTAAGGTATGCTTTATGAAACAAAGTGAAGAAGACCATCTTAGAAGTTGTACAGTGGTGAAGGGGGGAGGGAGGGAGGGACGAGAAGACAGACAGACAGACAGAGAGAGAGAGAGAGAGAGAGAGAGAGAGAGAGAGAGAGACCCTCACTAATTCATTTTAAACAGACTAATGAGATGAGCATATAGACACATACCTATAATCCCAGCCTTTGTGAGACAGAGGCAAGGACATCACTAGTTCAAGGTCAGCCTAAGCTACACTGCAAGCCTTTGTGGCAAAATACAGAAGGAAAAAAAAAGCCACACTAATTTAATTTGAAAATAAAATGCACTTGTGGAGCATATAGAACATAGCAGGCACAAATAAAAGAATTCCAAGGGTCTAGGTGATAGCAGTAGGAATTAAAACAAAACTAAAAACCCTTAGGAAGCATTTCAAAAGCAAATCACTAACAAGATACAAAGAGAAAAACAGTATCAATTCATATGTATAACACATGACAGAACAGAAATGGGTCGAATTTAACTTTGTGTCACCCACAGTTCTTTATTAGAACACGAATAAAGCTTACTGATTAAAAATGAATCAAAGAAAGCTTTCTGAAGACGGAGAAAGCTCAAGACAAGGACAAAAGTCTCAGGAAAGGCTGACTAGGAATGAAGAGAAATTCAGGAGGAGAGGGAAAAAGAGAGAGCCAGGCTGGAGGAGAGCAGAGGCACGGTGAGAGCCAGGCTGGAGGGGAGGGTGGTCCACAGCCACTGCCGAGCTCTGCCAAGGAGCCCAACAGCGAGGACGCCTGACACCCGAGATGTCAGTGCTGTCACCCAAGCGACTCTGAAGTCAGGCTGTTGAGAATTCAAGCTGAAGATTCAACGAAAGGAAGTCACGATTCTTCTTCAGAAATCTTGCAGTGAAAAAAGAACAAAAGAATGGGTAACGATTGCCCTATTATCCAAAACTCTGCCAGAAATACCTCCATTTACCTTTGAACAGGTGACGGGACCAAGTAACCTTTATGGAAATATTTATAACATTCAGTAAGGCTAGGGCCTCAAGCTACCAGGCTGGGTGAATGAGTGCAGGAAAAGGACATTGCTGCCATCTGTGGAAAGGACAGCAAACCTTCACACCTTCTCTAACATCTAGCTTGGAGAGGGACCTTCTGAGGTCACAGCGAAAGCATGATCCCACTGACTTGTTGGATATTTAGCTAATGGGAGCTAAGCCAGCTTAAACCAATTAAGGTTCTTCCGCCAGCATGTTACACATCCTCAAGCACCAAGAGAAATCACAGCCCGTGCCTGCTCCAGAGGGAGGCACAAAGATGCTGCCGGCAGTCTGCACTAACTGGTGGGCTTCACCATTCAGTAATCAGGTCAGACCTGGTAGATACTTTGAAATACCCAGGAACGGAGTAAATAATCTTTGTGCAACACACTTGGCACAATGCTGTCTGTCAGCAGGGCAAACATCAACTTCTCTTCCAAAATGCTTGTTTTCCTGAAGTTAGCTAACAGAATAGACACAGTCTATTTGTCGTCATCTTGCATTACTTTAAGACAGAGACACTAGGTGATTTTGTCATTATGCAAACATCCTGAATAGCACACAACAGGGTATGTACACACACACACACACACACACACACACACACACACACACACAGTATATCCTATTGCTTTTTTGGGTCATGAACAAGCAAAATGAAATCAAACCTTGCTAAACTATTGACTACTGATGGATTTGGGGAGGGGCAACCATCGTGTTCAGTTGAGTGCCACTGATGAAGCCACTAGGCTCGAATGAAAAGCTTCAAACCCATTGTCTGTCACACGGATGGCCCTGGCTAAACTCAGCGGGTCACAAAATAAAATAAAAAGAAATAAATGAGCAAAAGGACTAGAGAGAAGGGCGGGGAACAAGGGGGTAGGAGTGACAGTGACTACAACGGATGATATCCATGTGTGAATCTGTCAAAGAACCAATGTAATCAAAGTTACGAAGAAAGCATACCGCAATCTAGAAACAAGAAATGTGAGACGAGAGAGGCTGACAGCAGAACAGCAGAACAGCAGAATGCTTTATGGTACATTGTTTTACAAGGAAGAATACACTGCCGTAGCTGGGCGGTGCACACACATTAATCCCAGCAGAGGCAGAAGCAGGCAGATTTCTAAGTTCAAGCCCAGCCTGGTCTACAAATTGAGTTCTGCAACAGCCAGGGCTACACAAAGAAACACTGCCTTGGGGGGAAAAAAAAAGAATACACTCTAAACGAGTATATGTATAATATATAATAAAAGAGTGAAATATAATAGATGCATAAGCCGATACCCTAGTCACCCATTATCAGACAGCGCTGTATGTTGACGTGCCATGCTTTCCTATGATTGGCAGTGCAGTGGGCACATCTGTACCACCATCGCCACAAACACGACTAATGCACTCCACTCCAACATACAACCTAAGCAGCAACAGTTTTTCTGCTCCACCATAGTCCGATGGGACCACCATTCTGTGTTCTTTCACACTCACCAAAATGTTGTAGTTGGAGAGTTTTCTCTCCAAATTCCACCAAGCCCTGGCAGTCTGACAGCCCACTTATAAAATAAACACACAGATGCTTATATTATTTAAACTGGCCTAATGGCTCAGGCTTCTAGTTATCTAGTTCTTACATCTTAAATTAATCCATTTCTATAAATCTATACCTTGCCACGTGGCTCATGGCTTACAGGCATCTTCACATGCTGCTTGTCATGGTGGCAGCTGGCAGTGTCTCCCTCTGCCTTCCTGTTCTCTCAGTTCTCCTCTCTGTTAGTCCCACCTATACTTCCTGCCTGGCTAATGGCTATTTATTGACCAATCAGAGCAACACATTTGACATACAGACCATCCCACAGAACTTCCCCTTTTCTTTTTTTTTTTTTAAAAAAAGGAAGGTTTTAACTTTTACACATGTCCAAAGCCAGCTTGGTATATTTGGGAATTTGGGCATAGCTTCCTTACTACTTCCTGCTGGAGGGGGGCGCTGTATCTTATGGGGACACAAAGAAAATTTTAGGATTATAGAGTAGTCTGTGAGGGTGTATTGTCTGAGCCAGTTGCCTTGAAACAGTTCTGGATGTTGGACATCTGGGCCTTGGTGTCATCGGAGACCTTTCAGGGGGTCTTGGCTGGTCAAACCTGATGTATCTTAATCTGGAACAAATCCATAGCCTCTGGCTTTCTGTGGAAACAAGCAGAGCCTCCTTTCCAAAGCAACATATCCTTACATCCAAATTTTGAAGTCAAGATATCTTTAAAATATACATATTGGTTTAACTCAACATCTTTTACGATCAAATGTTTTTCTTCAGTTACGAATATCAAAGAGAACATAATCCATATTCTCTGTGTGGTAGCCATCTTTACGTGGCTTATTTTTTTATATTACCTTGAACCTATTGCTTTAAACTGTAGCATTCTAAGACTGAAACGGCACTGGCACTGTGGCTGCTGGCTCTGCCCACTTCAGCTTCCCAACATGGCGGTGGTACATTTTCTGACAGCTCTGGGAGCCATCAATTCTCAGAAATAGTGGGTCTATGCTTCTATCAAAGCAGCGTGTAGCCCAGAAACCTCTTTTTTTTGTTTTGTACTAGCAAAGGCTAAATCCACCACGCAGCTTAATGTGTCACTTGCAGAGGCCCAGCTTAATGTGCCACTTGCAGAGGCCTCATTCCCACCATACTTCAGGTCAAGCATGCATGCCAGGAACCCACCATAGTAGCTCAAACACACAGGCTGCTGCTAACCTGAGAGAGACAACTAGGAACTGTTTTTAGCTCCGCTTTAGAATCTTTTTTCTCAGGTTTTAGGTAGAAACTCTTGCCAACACGTTGGGCGCCAAAATGTCTTACGTGGTATGACTGCAACTGTTAGAGTGTTTCTATGTGAGTCAGAAAAAAATCACATTGTTTATCTGAGGCCATTCAAAATTTTATAGAACGAAACTAATACCTGATCCTTACCAAAGTTAAAAAGTCCTCTTATTTTAGTAATCAGTATAAGACAGTCTAGAAACTTCTAAGTACACTTCAAGTACAGGGTTCCAGCTCTTATTCTTCTGTCTCTTTTTGACAATCTTGATTGGGTTTGCAGTGGCCATTACTACAGACACATGGAAGCACCAGTTCCCAGAATCTCAACTGTCCCCTTCAGAACTGCACCTTTGTGCTTAAAGTACACATCTAGCTGGAGCTGAACCCCATCACCAACCTTTCATTTCATCAGAGCTATCATCAAAAAGCTGTATTCTCGCAGGCTACCAACAACTCCAATAAACTGGAAGATGCTCATCTGAGAACATGAAATCAAATGCAACCCCCAAGCCCCAAGTTCCTTTATTTCATACACACAAAGAGCAGGAGGTTTCACTGTATTTCTCTGGTTTCCCAGAACTCCAAGTCTTCAAGGCCATAATGATGGTGACGGTACACAACGCAGAGACAATGGGAAGCTGGGGTCTCTACTCAGGAATCAATTCTACAGAGATGTTATTCTTGATAAGCTTTAAATCAAGGACACCCATGGGTGACAAAAGAAAGCACACCATAGAAGAGATGGTGGAGCACATTGTTTTGTTGTCTTCATAATTTTCCGTCACAAAGGCCACTCAAACAGTCCCGAGTCTTGCCTGAGTCTCAGGACTATCTAAACACCAAATGCCATTCTACAGAGGCTCAGAGTCAATCAGCACATTGCTTTTAGGATCAGACGGGCAAACGGAAAAACTGAGGCTTTGCACACTCCGGTAAAGATCACAAGATGCCCTCAGCTGTCTTAGCTGCAAGGGAAAACAGTGATCCTCTCAGATTACCACTCTGCACATGCCAGTATTTAAAATGAAAGAAGGAAAGAAGAGAGGGAAGGAGGGAGGAAGGGAGGGAGGGAGGGAGGGAGGGAGGGAGGGAGGGAGGAAGGGAGGATGAGGGGGCTGGGATGTAGCTCCAAGAACACTGGCCTGGTGTGCATGAGGCCTAGATTCCACTCAGTACTGCAGAGATCCATTCTCTTTTCTAGTGACTTGGAAACTGGTGGTGGTACTCTGGAAGGTGCTAACTAAAGGCCAGGCCTCCTCTAGCCTCTGCAGAGAACACCCTTGGGGAGTGATCTTCTGAAGAAGGCACTGTCAAACAATTTAGATATTAGCTGGATTGCTTTCTGAACTCCTCACATATCCCTGCTCTGCTACAAAACCATAAAAACTGTCCAAATTCTAGCCAGTCCCATAACCCAGGCTGGCCTCAAAACTGCTATGAAGCTAAGGATGAGTTTGAACTTCTGATCCTCCTGCCTCCACCTCTGAGTACAAGAATTACAGGAATTACCACCACACCTGTTTTACCCAGTGCTGGAGAGCTAACCCAAGATTTCATGTATGTTAACTACCCTATCACTTATGCAACATTCCCAGCTCCCCCATGGCTCATGTTTTACTGAAAAATACAAAATCTACTATAATCTAATGAAACAAATCAATAAAATAATCCCAAGGAATACAGATGTTTTTCAAAAATTTTTGTTTTATTTTTGTTTTTTTGGGTTTTTTTTGTTTTTTTGTTTTTCAAGACAAGGTTTCTCTGTGTAACAGCACTGGCTATCCTGGAACCCCCTTTGTAGACCAGGCTGGCCTCGAACTCAGAGAGATCTGCCTGCCTCTGCCTCCCAAGTGCTAGGATTAAAGGTGTGCACCACCACCGCCTGGCTTTCAAAAATACTTTAAAGGTTTTATTTTTAAGTGTATGAGTGTTTGCCTGCATCTATGTATATACATGCCTGGTGCCCAAGGCCAGAAGACAGCACTATCAGATGCCTTAGAACTAGAGTTAGAGTAGCCTGTGAGCCTCCAAACGGGAGCTAGGAACCAAACCCAGATCCTCTGTGAGAACAGCAAATACTCCTAACCACTGAACCATGTCTCTAGGCCAAGAAGTTCATATGATGGTTTTTTGGGTTTTTTGGGTTTTTTTCTTGGTTTTTCAAGACAGGGTTTCTCTGTGTAGCCCTGGCTATCCTAGAACTTTCTCTGTAGACCAGGCTGGCTTCACAAGTTCATGTGTTTTTAAAAACATTTTTCTATTTTAAGAACCATTTTTATCTAATAAGTTCAACAGGTTGCAGAATATAAGATCAATGTACAAAAACACTTGTATCTCTATACATTAGCTATGAACAATTGGAAAACAAAATTAATAAAGGAATTCCATTATACTGTGGTATAAAAAACAAATTAAATACTTAGGAATAAACTCAACAAACAGAAATTACTTGCTATTATCAATGTTACAACACTCTCCAAAGGGAACTAAAGATGCACTGAGTCCCTACCGCTTATAGAAATGCACAAGTTGATCCATGAAAACTGAAAGGTGCATACTTCCCAATTTAAAAACTCATTACAAAGCTACATGAACCAAGAAAGTGTGGTATCAGCCTAAGAATATCAAGAAGAATGTAAGGCTCAGAAATAAGCCTTCATTTTTATGGCCCACTGATATTTGACAGGATGTCAAGACAACGCAATAGAGAAAGAAGATCTTCTTCAACAAATGTACTGTGACAACCGGACAGTCACACTCAAGAGAATGACACTGAACCCTACCTAACATTGTGTACATTAGCTCCGAATGGATTAAGGACCTGAGTGTATGTGAGTGTAAGAACTAAAACTGTAAAACTCAAAGACAAGACATAAGCATAAATCTTCATGACTGTGGACCTGGCAACTGTGCTTTAGACATGACCAAAGAAAAATGATAAATTGGCTTTACTGACTTTAAGACTTTCCCTTTTCAAAGCAAAAAGATAACTCACAGAATGGGATTATATTTACACATCATATATCTGATACCTGACTAGCATTCCCCATATAAAAAAGAGCTCTTAAAATTCAAAGGGAGATGGCTCAGCAGTTAAGAATACATACTGCTCTTGCAGAGGGCTGGAGTTCAGTTCCCAGCACCCATGTCAAGCAGATCACAATACCAGTTATTGCAGCTCCAAGGGATCTGATGCTGACCCCTGTGAGCACCTGCATTCACATATACACACCAACACACAGATGTACACATACATTATTATACAATTTAAATATATAAATAAAGAAATGGGCAAAGGAACTACACAGACATCCCCCAAAGATATAGCAGCGGCCGTAAACACGAGAAGAGATGTTCAACATCTTTACAACTGCAAAAATGCAAATCAAAGCCACAGGAAATATCACTTCACATTGTCTAGCATGTCTATAAAGGGTGTGTGAGTAAGAGTGTGTGTGTGTGTGTGTGTGTGTGTGTGTGTGTGTGTGTGTATGAAGAGACTGGAACCTCGTACACAGCTGGTAAGAATATAAAATGGGACAGTCACTTTGGAAAAGAACTTAGAAATTTCTCAGAAAGTTAACAACTGAGTAACCATGTGACTCCTACATAGTTACCTAAGAGAACTGAAAAGCTATTTCCACACAAAAACCTGTGCATCAACATTCACAGCAACATTATTCAAAAGGCAAAAAATGCAAATAACACAGATGTCTATCCATAAGTAAATGCATGAACAAGATGTGTTAAATCCTTGAGATGAACTGAGCCATGGTGACCCATGTCTTTAATCTCAACCCTCAGAAGGCAGAAGCAGGAGGATCTCTGTGAGTTCAAGGCCAGCCTGGTCTACAGAGCGAGTTCCAGGACAGCCAAGACTGCACAGAGAAACCCTGTCTCAAAAAATAAAAAAAATCCTTGAGATGAGATATTTGGCCATCAAAAAGAGTGAGGTGCTGATTCACTCTGTATTGTGAACAAACCATAAATACAGTTCTGCTGAGAAAAAGGAGCCAGCCCTGAGGCTGCACTTCATCCAGATGTAATATCCAGAATAGGATCACCCAGAGATAGGCAGAAAACAGATAGGGGGAGCAGAGACTGTGGGAGCAGGAAGTGGGGAGTGATTGCTTCCAGGTGGAGGGGCTCTTTGGGGAGGGGATGAAAACCATTACAGTAGTCATGGTTGCACAACCTTGAGAATACACTAAATTCACCAGCCCATGTGCTTTAAAGGGCTAAATTGCATCCCTATTTTTAAAATTTGTTAAAAAAAAAAAAAAAAAAAAAAACTATTTGTGTCAGCAATAAAATCCTCCCAGGGGAAATGAAGTAATATTGAGTTCCCTAGCATGAGCAAAGGTGAGTTTTTCCAAGATCAGGACACATAACGTTCTTAGCAGATCTGAATTTTTTCCAAGTGTATCCTTGTACAAAGTTAACAAGTAGATTTCTGCAAAGGTCAGCTGTGGTCACCCCACCCATACCCACCAACTACTTGTACTTTTTTCACATTCCCGTCTAGTCTAGGCATGTGCGTATTTTTACAAGTCTATAATCCTTACAAATAATCACCCTACATTTCCCAAACAGCCTTCAAAATTATCATTAAATGATTGTAATTAGCTGACAGCTCTAATTCCCTTAACGTCTCCTCTGTGCCCTATCTTCATGTGTTATTTCACCATTCATAGGTAATGTTACAACATACACGAATATGAAGGCCAACATGACCCTTTTCTTTCCTTGAATTGCTGAATAAAGATTTCAGGAAACTGCTAACCCAAAGGACAGTTGTAGGAGTCCTGAATGCCTCTCAAAAGTGTCACAACTACACTGCTCCAAGTGATACAAAACTTGCTATATTAACATCACTGTTTTTACACTTCTGATATAATCAATGCTGAAACCATTTTATCAGAGTAATCTGAGAATTTCCTTTTGTATTCAATCCTGGGACATTCAAGGGCTTTCAAAATCCATGGAAACTTGCTGTAGACATTTTCATTCTTGTTGTCCCTTCCTGTCGCCTATAGTTACAAAGTGATCTTGTAATCCTCGTACTTGTACTTTAGAGAAATTAGAACATGTAATCAATTGTAATCAGGTTGTCAAGTCAGCAAACAGTCGGGAAAGGGCGGGCCCAGAATTCAACCACACTGAAGAGGGCTGGTGAGACAGCCAGTGGATGAGACAGCCAGTGGATGGAGGGGCTTGCCACCAAGCGATCCCAATTCAATTCCCAGTACCCACGTGGAGGAAGGTGAAGACCAGCTTTTCTAACTGCCACATTTGCACCAGGGCACACATATACAAATACCAATAATGATAACAAATAAAGAAAAACTGTTCCATAGAAGAGAATGGGAGCGGGGGGGGGGGGGGAGGCACACCAATTAGTCTCTTATAAGATTCTAACATTTACAACCAGGATAAGCCCCTGACTGTCAATCTCCAGTCCGGACTGAGAACTGCTACTGTGAACTGGTCCATGAAAAATCCATGTTGAAACCTAATCCCCACCATGGGGGTACTAAGAGCTGGGGCCCTCAGGGCAGGCCAGGTCATGAGGGTGGCCTCAAAAATGACTCAGGCCCTTATCGCCAGGCTGGAGGGAACCGGCCCAAGGCTCTTTTTGATCTGTCACTTTCTGTCATATGAGGACAAGGTAAGAAAGCCTTTACTAGACACCAAATCCCCGATCTTGAACTTCCCAGCCTCTAGACTGGGGAAAACATGTTCCTCTTATGTACAAATTACCCAGTGTCTGGAATTTTGTTTCAGTAGTATGACCTTAATCTGTTCTTGCCACTACATGCAACTGTCAATAAAGCACTGTTAGAATATAAAAATAACTAACTAGGCATTAACTTCCAAGTTCTGTTAGGAACATGTTTGTATTTATTTTCACTTTTTTTTTTTTCTTTTTCTGAGACAAGGTCTTGCTGTGTTTCCCAAGTTGGCTTTGAAATCACCATCCTCCTGCCTCAGCCTCCCAAGCACTAGGATTACAGGTGTGCACCACCCTGCCTGGCTCACATTAGTTCTTACTGTATGTTATATGAGTTAGAAACCATCTCCATTTTCTACTAGGATCAAAGAGGTAAGTTACTATCCAAAGCAGATCCAAGGGAAGCCTACTTTTCTTAACTATGTTAACCAGCCGCATCCTTCCTGCAGCATGCGAAGTCAAAAAGAATCACCCTGGCCAGGTCTGACAGTCCATCAGTATGAAGACACCAAGTGTGAGAGATGAAGACCCCAGTCAGTACAGTATTTATGATCAGTGGAAGCACTGATACGAAACAGGGGAAGGCTGCGGGCAGTTAAGCCAACAGGGTTTCTTTCCTCACATGGAGGGCATGGGACAGTATGCAATAGCTACAAACTGCAGCCTCCTTGGTAGTACATACATCCTGTTGCTTGCACAGGTCCCCCAAGGAACCCTGGAGAGTTTTCTGCTGGATGTGCATGTATCTGACCTTAATGCTCTGCCCAACCTAGACTCCAGACAGGTATGTGGGTGCCACTGGAAAGCCCCAGGGCATGTGACTTGACCAGGTCATCAGGTCCATCTGCACCAAGCTGTGGAGTAAGGAACATGTGATTGAGGTTCTGTGTAAAGCCAAGTGCAAGGTCCCTGGCCACCAGAAGATCCACATCTCAGAGAAGTAGGGCTTCACCATTGAATACAGATGAATTTGAAGACATGGGAGCTGAGAGGCAGCTCACATAGGGTCAAATACATCCCCAGCTGTGGCCCTGGACAAGGGGCAGACTCTGTACCCCTGACGGCTTGCACTGTGTGGAGTCACACACCCCATCAGTCGTGTTTACTAAGAAATCTCACATCAAGTCTGAAAATAGATAGATAAGTAAATAAAATCAAAAGAGGGGAAGTGGTTGACGCCGCCATTGTCCATTTCCACCTAATCTGGCCTAAGAGCATATATTCCATCCACAAAGGTCACTTGCTGTTAGCCCCCCACCTCCCTGTTCTCAAGCCAGCCACCCCAAATTTCCATCAGTGTAGATGTTCTAGAATTGTCAATCCACGTGATGTCAAACCAAAGAACTTCTTGGTGGCTCTCCTTCAATGCTCACAGCATTTGGGGGTTCCTGTTTGAGTGTTCTGAGCAAAGGGGGCTGAAAACAAATACTAAACTAAATTGTGTGCAGCTGGACATGGTGGTGCACATCTATAATCCCAGAACTTAGGCAGCTAAGGCAGTGGGATTTCAAGTTCAAGGTCAGCCCGGGTTGCATAGTCAGACACCATCTCAAGAAGAGCAAAAATAAGTAACTGGCAGTATTCCATCTATTTAATTCAATTGTAGACAATCTCAGTGATCCCTTTCTATGTATTTAAGTTTGATAAATATTCTTTCTATGCCAAACAAGTCTTAATAGAATTAAAGTTCACTACCAATAATATAACAATATAAAAAACATATTTTACATTGTTTTATTACATATTTACTTTTTTATATTGATGCTACTTTATTCAAAACCATAGTAAACATCTAATTGTTCTTTAAAATTTTAAATAATTCGGGGATGAAGAGATGGCTCAGCAGTTAAGAGCACTCACTGGCTGCCCTTCCAGAGGACCCGGTTTCAATTCCCAGCACCCACATGGCAGCTCACGCTTGTCTGTAATTCCAGTTCCAGGGGATCTGACACCCTCATACAGACATACATGCAGGCAAAACACTAATGAACATAAAATAAAAATAAATTAAAAAAATTTTTAAACAATTCAACAGCAAATAAAAACATAAAAATGATGTTGCCTCAGTGTGTTCTGTGGGGTTTCTTGGTTAATGTTATTTTAATTGTACCTAAATTTCCTAACCATTAAAATTAACTGGCCCTCACAAGCATATGGAATGTTTCAGGACCTGAATGACTCTGAGGCCCTTTGCGGGGAGGGGCCAGCACTATATGGAAATCCCACAAAACCCAAGAAAAAACGCCTGACAAGGTCCTTGCCTGATTTATCCAGGCTGTACCCAGTCCAACTCTAGGCACTATTTACACAAAAACTTCTAAAAATCAAGGATGATTTCTATCAGAATTTGGCTTACATTGTGCATTTCAAAAATTCAAAGGAAGTCGGCAGCAGTGGCTCACACCTTTAATCCCAGCACTCAGGAGGCAGAGGCAGGCGGATCTCTGTGAGTTCGAGGCCAGCCTGGTCTGTGGAGAGAGTTCCAGAAAAGCAAGGGCTGCACAGAGAAACCCTGTCTCAAAAAAAGGGGCAGGGGGTGAAGTAAAGTGCATACAATAATCACAAAGAGGAGCGAGCTTCAATGCACTCAGGAACATGCTCTGCCACTGTGGGACACTCCAGCCCTGATGAACACCTCAACAGAAATGTCAGTGGGCAGAAATGAAGAGAGTCAAGGAACTGCTACCCTGCAGACCCAAACCAACCTTCACCACTCTAAAAAGAAAACCAGCTAATGAGAAATGAGAAAATACGTCACTAAATCAAAAGGTGTACTTGTATTTAACAACTGAAGGCTTTGAGCAATCTACAAAGCAATACCCACGTCCCCAAACACACTCCCACTCTGATCATAATAAAATCTCAATATCAACTAAGCTAAAGTAAAACACAACATAAAATCCGATCACACAATCAGACCTATTATCTACGTAACAAAATGCCAGTTGACGATTGTTTGAGCGCGAGATATCTAAAATACTGACATCAAAGTCACAAGATAAAAACCAATGAGAACCTGAAAACTCCATTTCTCAATGATGTGGCTAACCTTTAACTCTGAATTGGGGAAGGGAGGGTTGGTCCCTTAGTATGGAAAGAATGCCAGTCTAGAAGTCAGGGGCATGAGTTCTGGTCTAGTGGATGCGCCAAGGTAGTAGGGCATGGCCCCAAACACATCCTTCCTCTCCAGGGGTCACTTTCCTTGTTCAGGCGTTGAGGAACTGTTTGCCACAGAGGCCTTGCCCTATGAACATCCTCAGGGTAGCTTAACAATGGTGGATTCCACAGCCCATTCCCCAGAGCCTACAGTCACGAAGTCTCTGAGTGACACTGAGGATCTTATAAGTGACCCAAAAGAGTCTTGTCACCTGGTGAAAACATCGGCAAACACTGGACTAGAAAATCTTCAGGCTGCACACCTTCTCACTCCGATTCTATACTCTTTTGACTTCTCAATTATGTTAGAAAAGCATGCAAAATTACAATAGCTTAATGTATGGTACTGCACACAAAAAGATTAGATGATAGAAATATACGGATCCACTCCCTTTGATACCATTCACACCTTTTTAAAAACATTCTCCTACATTCTAGACAAGTAGAACATCAAATTTGGTGAGGGGAAAAAATATTTCCATATTAAGTGCTTAACATAGTCATAGGGAAAGACTTACTGAGTTACAGAAACAGAGAATTATGTACCTAATGGGTTTTTTTGTTTGTTTGTTTTTTGTTTTGAGATAGAGTCCCACATACCCCAGACTGGGCTCAAACTTACTACGTAGCTAAGGATGACCTTGAACTCCTGACCCTTCTGTCTCCACCTCCCAAGTGCTAAGACGACAAATATGTGCCACCATGCCCAATTTATGTGGTGCTGGGATTGAAACCAGGGTTGTGTACGTGCCAGATGAGCACCGTACCAACTGAGCTACCTCCACAGTCCATACCAATGTTTGAAATGGAAATTATACACGCATCCTTGCTCTGAAGAATACTAGATGTTCACCTATTTCTAACTAAATCACAGGCAGACGAGAACCCCACCAAGTAAGTCCTAAACAGCTATAAACCATATGTCCTGCAATACTGGAATGTAACTGTTACAAAGGAGGAGGAAAAGAAAGGAAAAAAAACCCAATAACTGGTTACTAATTCTTCAGATCACCTCGGTGTAGACAACTGGGTGGCTAGAGTCCACAATCTTTTGATAAGAAGGTGATAACAGGAAAAGGAGGGGCCTGACATGCTTTCTGAACACCAAACAAGCAGCTTTTTGTTGAGTCTTTCTTCCCACTACATTGTTTTGCTTTAGACAGTTTTCTTGGGTTCTCATCATCTTCTGTTGTGACTTACTGAGCTTCTTTTCTTATTTGGATTTATCAGCAACTACAAAACTAATGACCTGTGGAGCTGTGAGGAGAGGGCTTGAAAAGGATGGCCATTAGCAACCAAGTATTAATATGGCAGCTACAAAAAAAAGGAGAGAAAACCAAGGCTGAAACAGAAAACTCGGGTTGACAAATTATTATGTGACTCAAAAGGGAAACAGGGAAGGAAGCAGGTGAAACGCTGTTATATAACTTAACCATTAGAAACCAGTTGTAGGGGTGGAGGGCTGGCTCCATGGTTAAGAGCGCTTGTTGTTTCGAAGGAGCCAGGTTAGATCCCAGCACCCACCTGGTGGCTCACCACCTCCTGGGCACCAGGCATGCATGTGGTGCACAGACCTACATGCAGACAAAACACTCATATACAGGACAGGCACCAAAACTACACAGAGAAACCCTATCTCGAAGGGAAAACAACACTCATATACACAAAACCATAAAAAGAAAGCAGTTGTAAACCAGCACACTAGAGCAGTACAATGTCACTGCAAAACAGCCTCAAAGGAACCTCGGGGCTGGGTGTGTAACTCTCAAAAAACAATTTCTTGGTATTAGGGTCATACAAGCAAAAGCTTGGGCAAATTACAATATTTAAAAAGAGGGCACCAACCTCTCTCTATCCACTATCACCAAAGCATCGGCTCTAAAAGCAACAAAAACACATTTCATATAAACACATGTAGAGGCCTATTGCCCAAAAAGCTCTGAGGCAATGTTTTGATAAAAGCCCAGATCAATCTCACACTCATTAAAACAGAAATACTGGGGCTGAAGAGATGGCTCAGTGCTCAGGGGCACTTGCTGCTCTTGTACAAGATCCAGGTTCAGTTCCCAGCACCCACTCGGTGGTTCACAACCATCCTTAACTCCATTTCCAGGGCATCTGACACCCTCTTCTGACTTCCACAGGCACCAGGTATAAGCATAGTGCCCATACATACTCAAACATGAAATAAAAATAAATTTAAAATAACGCAAATATCAGTATTCGAAACTAGTATAAGAGAATGATTAAGAGAGTGAGTTCTGGAGCTAGAGGTGTAGCTCAGCCCATGGAATAAACAAGCAAACAAAAAACAAAAACAGCTAATTCTGATGTCACACAGACATAAGTTAAAACCCCAAATCAGTGAATTACTATGTGACCTCGAACAAATCAATTCAATCCAAGCCTCAGTTGTGGTCATTGGTAACAGAGCAATAACACTGCATTCAGACATGAGATTTCAACAGGGTTCTTCACAGAAGCCTTCGGCCCTGTGCCTGGCAGACAGTAACAGCACAAAACCATCTTTATCACCACCATGATGATCAAATTATAACATTAGTACCATTACTACCTTCCACTCTCAAGCAAAACTACATGTTACCTACAGACAGTTTAAAAGTCCTGGCCACAGCAGGGGGGGGGGGTGGTAGCGGCGGCGGCGGCGGCGGCAGCGGCGCTGCACGCCTTTAATCCCAGCACTCAGGAGGCAGAGGCAGGCGGATCTCTGTGAGTTCGAGGCCAGCCTGGGCTACAGAGTGTGTTCCAGGAAAATTGCAAAGTTACACAGAGAAACCCTGTCTTGAGAAAAACCAAAAAAAAGAAAGAAAGTCCTGGCCACTAGAAAGGAGACACTCAAGATGCTTACATAAAGGGAGCATCTCTTTCCAATTCCCAAACCTTTTATTCCTACCACCTTGGTGAAGACTAAACCAGACTGATTATCAACATCGACAAGAAAAGCTTCAACAGAAACCAGCTCAATTATGCAGGGAATTTCCAATGAGATTTGGGTTAATGATCTAACCAGTTTGGGGTTACAGGGGGATTGTGGAGTGTTTGTTTTGTTCTCTTTCTGTTTTTTAGAAATGGAGATAAGAGGGGAGAGGAAGAGGAAGAGCATTTTCAAAGCATCCCACACACCATGTGTTATTTATCACAAATGACAGCAGGATCTGGTGAGGTGCTGCCAAGCCTGACCCCTGAGTTTCATCTCTGCGATGAAAGGAGAGAACCTGTTGTAGAATATTATTTTAAGGTGTGTTACTTTTGTTTATGCTCTGGAACATTTGTTTAATGATGTGAGATGTGTTACCTTTGTTTGATTAAATAAAATTCACCTGCAGTCAGGAGGCTGAGTCAGCAACTAGCTGGCAGAAGTGGTAAGGAGAAGCCAGGTGGAGAATGGCTTTTAAGTGGGGGTGAGGAGAAGGACGAGGGCTTTTTGTGAGACTCGAGCAAAGAGAGGAGGTGAGCAACTTGCTATTCTGCCTCTCTGAGGAGCAGAATTCTTGAGTTCTTTAGAAGGACAGAGATTTAGATTAAGTCCCTTGGTAGCTTTGAAAGAGTCGGTTCCTGAGGGGACAGAGTCCCCTCAGACTGTGGCCTTTGCAGCCTAACTGCTGCTGGCAGTGGCAGAGTTGCAGTTGCTGATTAGGACAGCCATGGCTTAAAAGGCAGCAACAGTTTAAAAGAAGGACAACAATTGGCACCCCATGTGGGGCGCCAAAATGTTATTGGTAGTTTTGCTCTTTTGGAGGCCCACCACCCAGCTTCCAAATAAATCACACATGGAGGCTTATTCTTAATTATAAATGCCTGGCCTTAGCTTGGTTTGTTTCTTGCCAGCTTTTCTTAACTTTAAATTATTCCGTCTACCTTTTACCTCTAGGCTTTACCTTTTTCTACTTCTGTATATCTTTCTTACTCTGTTGCTGGCTGTGTAGCTGGGTGGCTGGCCTCCTACATCTTCCTCCTACTTTCCTCCTCCCAGATTTTCTCCTTCTATTTCTTCTCTCTGCATGCCAGCCCCACCTATCCTTTCTCCTAACTTGCTATTGGCTGTTCAGCTCTCTGTTAGATCACCAGGTGTTTTAGACAGACAAAGTAACACAGCTTCACAGAGTTAAACAAATGCAACATACACAAAAGTAACACACCTTAAAATGATGTTCCCCAACAAGAACCAACTCCCACAAGTTGTCCTCTCATCTCTCTACACACACACACACACACACACACACACACACACACACACACACACAAATAAATAAATAAATAAACTTTAAAATTTTTTAATTATTTCTCAGAGATGAGGCAAGCCCACTGGTAAAGGGCCTGCCTACCACGGAGGCCATGAGTTCAATCCCCAATACATTAGAAAAACAGTTACATCTGAATTAGAAAATCAGGTGAACTATTTCTCATACATTAAAAAGAACTAATACCTGGGCAATATATTAATACCTGCTTTTAAAAGTACCTGTAAATTTAATTACAACTTTCTGTTAGTATGCCAAATATAGCATCATTTATAATATGTAAATGTTTATATTATTCCATTATAAAGAGTGTTGTGAATTGGTAAAACCAATACAAAATATTTTTTAATTTGTCAAAATATATTGCTATCAAAATATAAATGTCCTTGTTTCAATTTCTGTGGGTTTTTTCATTTTCTTTTCTTTTCTTTTTTTTTTTTTTTTTTGAGAGCTTGAGAGTTGAATGTGGTTTCATAACTTTTTTCTAAAAGAAAAAAACAGGGGCTGAAGGCTGCTCAGTAGTCCAGCACTTACTGTTCATGCAGAGGACCTGCATGTGGTTCCCAGCAACCACACGGCAGCTGGCTCACAACCTGACAACTCCAGTTCTAGGGGATCTGAATACTCTGCAAGTATTTGGTGCATATACACACATACACTCAGGCATACACACAAACACATAAAATTAAATAAATAATTTTAATTAAAAAAAAAAACAGAACTAATGTAAGTGATTATAAAGTTAAATTGACCAAATTCATTTTTTAAAAATCAAAGGGAATTGTTTAAGTAGCAAACAGCCATTCTGTCCTTTTAAAAATACGGCTTAAATCTCCAATTTGCCACCAACTGTCTTTGCTTTTCAGAATCAGTTACTAGACTGAACGTCTCTTCCATTTGCTCTTTTTTTTGTTTTGTTTTTTGTTTTTTTGTTTTTTCGAGACAGGGTTTCTCTGTGTAGCTTTGCGCCTTTCCTGGAACTCACTCTGTAGCCCAGGTGGGCCTCGAACTCACAGAGATCCACCTGCCTCTGCCTCCTGAGTGCTGGGATTAAAGGCGTGTGCCACCACCACCCAGCATTTGCTCTATTTCTTAACCAAACACTGCATATCTCCTTGGATAAGAACTAAAGTGAAGTCGTAGGTGTTAATATTCTAGAACATTTTATCGTTTGAAGAACACATTTCAAAAGGAACTGAGAGCCAGGCTGCGTGGTGAGCACCTGGGACCCCAACAGCTGGAAGACTGACGCAGGAGGGTCATGACTTCAAAATGGTCAATTACATAGGAACGTCTCGGCCAGACCCTGAAGAGAGGGGTACCAATAAGAGGTGATTCTGAGGGAAAACAACTCCTCCTAAAATTAAAATTAAAAAATTAAATCAGCCACAGAAAAGTGGTTCAAGCACAACCAACCAATAACAAATTTCAAAATAATATACAATTTTTTAAACTTTGAGTAGGAGTAGGAAGTAAACAACCAGTTCTAAAAGAAAAAAGATACAGAAGTAAAGAAAGCCTCTAGCAGGGAGTACAAACCAGTGGTTGTTGGGTTCGGTTTGGCTCGGTTTTAAAGAATTAGGCCTATGTGGAACTCTACTCTCAAGCAATCCTCCTGCCTCAGCCTCAGCCTCCCCTGTAGCTGGAACCACAGGTACACATCATCATGCCTGACTCAGTCTAGTATTACAAATCTATAAGGTAATTTGTAAAAACTTTAAACAACAAAACAACAAAAGAAGGACAGAAATTGTACCAGCACTGGGAATTCAGGGGCATCCTAAAGCATTCAAGACATCTTCCTGTGCTGCAGAGTGAAGGAAGACACTAGCTAGCTCTATGCTCTAATAAACAGCTTGGCAGTGAATGGATACCCCAAAAGCTCTGTAGCTAGAGATACTGGACATTTTCTTTTTCTCCTCCTGCTTTTAAATGCAAATTACTAAGCCCCGAAGCACATTCTGCTCTATTTTTTTTATATGAAAATTACTGCATTGTGGTCTTGTTCCAGAGAGGACACCATTCATCCAAGAAAAGGGAGTGAGGACAAGCACACACACTGTATGTTCAAATGACCTCATCCAGTGAACTGTCACCAGGTACACATGGCTTTTGTCAGGGGAGCGACCCCATTAGTGATCGAAATTCCATGTGAAGAATGAGAATTTAGTTTTCGGGTCATGCAAGGTTGCACACACATTGCAATGCCGGAGCATGCCAAGCACCAATGACGAAACTCAGCATCCCTTGCTTTTAACAACACTAGCTTCTTACTGGAAACTTTCAAAGTCTCAGTAATAACAGTACCGGTTGCTATTCACCTATTTAGGACAAAACAAGACAAACAATACTACAATGCAAGAAATGATGTGCTGTGAGCACTCAAACACTAGACCCGGGGCCTCTTCCCCGTTAATACCCTAGAACCCCGAGAGTTGATTTGGAAATGTACTTCACGTTACTCAATCCAGGGATTGAGATTAAAAGAACATTTTTTAAACTGAAGAAAAATCAAGATGTAAATCATCATTAAGAACGGTATTCACATCACTGTCCCAGGTTCAAGCTTTCTACAAAACCTCACTTGCTTTAGGAAATTGTACTGCTGTCAGATAAATACAGTGAAGAAAAGTAGGACAGATACAGCCGCATTGAAAGTTAACTTACCTCTAGTCTTTCCAAGTTACATGTTAATAACTAAGTTTGCTTTAAACAAAACAAAACCCCTCTTTTCCAGCTAGAGAAGTCACACCCAAATAAAGTGGGTTTTTTTTAAAATGGTACTTTCTTTACCCTTGCTCCACCCTCAAAGACCCCAGTCTCCCCTGCAGGATGCCAGATAGCCAAGAACAAAATCTACCGAGTATATACTTGCAATCTTTGAAATGTCAACGTGGATGTCTAAGGAAAAGGAAAAGGATTACACTCGGGTTTTTAAGGCTGCTTAAGTATTTTCCCTATGTCTGCATCTCGGGAGCCAGCCTGTACTTTCAACTACCTATTCGGAACCCAGACAATGAATGAAGCAGATCCCTCCAGAGAGGCCCTAAGGGGGTCAAGTTTCATGCACTGAAATTACAAAGCCTATTTTTTGAGGATGTGGGAAAAGTAACGACAGTCTGGGGCTTTTAAACCTAGAAGTGCTTACTAGTTCAATCCGTCCCCAAGTCCATGCCACCCTTTCAACTTTGCAATTAAGAGAAGGAGAAATTCCGGTCAACTCTCCTTGGGGGGTTGGTCTGGAGGTAGAGGACTCAAGGAGGGAGGAGGATGGAGACAGAAAGAGAAAAGCCAATTCAAAAGAGAGCAAAATTTCCCACCTTTCTTAAATTCTTCCAGCATAGCGTCCAACTTGGTGTCATTGAAAACAAAGTGCAAGGGGTGGTTGTAAAATTTGGTGATGGTTTTCAAGGGAGTACAGTCATCTGGATCCACGAAGGCCAAGTCTTTGACAAAGAGCAGGTCCACGATGTTGGACCGCTCTCCTTCGAACACTGGGATTCGAGTGTAGCCACTCTCCATGATTTCGGACATGGTGTTGAAGTCCAGGATAGCCTCGCCGGTGATCATGAAGCAGTCCCGGAGGGGAGTCATCACGTCCTCTACAGTCTTGGTGCGGAGCTCCAGCGCCCCTTGGATGATGTTCAGTTCCTCCTTAACGAGGTCGTTATAGGGGTCAGTGACCCGGAGCATCTCCAGCAGTTTTTCCCGGTTATAGACGGTGCCTATCTCCTGGCCCAGGACGCAGTCCAGCAGTTTGCTAACCGGGTAAGAAGCAGGGAAGGTCATCATCATGAAAAACTTGGTGAGGAAGATGGTGTTGGCCCCTACTGCCAGGCCGTGTCGGGAGCAGATGGCTTGGGGCACTATTTCCCCGAAGATGACGATGCCAATGGTGGAGACCACCACCGCCACAAGGCCTGAGCCCGCAATGTCGTCGAGCAGGATGGTGAGCGTGGTGTTGACCAGCACGTTGCCCAGCAGCAGCGAGCACAGCAGGTAGTTGCCCTGCCTGCGCACCGGCTCGATGCGCTTGGCGTAATTCTTCTCCTTCTCGGTGCCGCAGTTTTGCACGATGCGCAGCTCCATCGGGTCCAGAGCCATGAGCCCCAGGTTGAGGCCGCTGAACATGCCTGACAGGCACAGCAGCAGCGAGATGAAGATCACTTGCAGCCAGAAGGGCAGCAGGAACTTCTTCTCCTCGCCCACGATCATCTTGGTGTCCTCACCGTCGTGGTAAATCCAGGTGGTCTCGGCCCATGGGGGAGGCGGGAGTCCCGCCACCCCCGCGCCACCCTTGCCCCCGACGGCGCCACTCGCGGACCCGGAGCCGCCGGCGCCCAGTGCGGGCGTGGAGAGAGACGTGCACAGGTAATAAGACTTGCTCTTCTCCATCTTGCGCAGCGGTTTGATCTCGATCTCGATGATGCCCGATGTGCGGCGATTGAGAATGATGTGGGGCAAGATGATGATGTCTGAGGTGCGGATGCCGCAGCGCTGGGGGCCGCTGTCCGGCTCCGGAGGCGCGGGGCCCCCCAGCCCGCGCTCGCCGGGTGTGTGCCGGCGCCGCTCGTGCTCAGTGAAGGCGATGCGGGACCATGTCTCGTTGTTGATGTTCTGCCCGTACACCCGCAGCTTGACCCGGGTCCGCTCGCTCACCCGCAGCGCACCCCCTTCCATGAACGACACGTCGTTCGTGTCCTCCAGCCGCAGCCCGATGATCACGGTCTCCTCGTTCTCGCCGGCCGCTGTGCAGCCGCCCGCGCCGCAGCAGCAGCTCAGCAGTAGCAGCGGCAGCAGCCGGCCCGCAGCTGCCTGCAGGACCCCCCGACCGCGGGCACTGAGACTGCGGCGAGCCGCCATCTTCCAAGTGGGCAGTGCGGCGGCTGCCTGCCCGCCCGCCATCTTTACTTCGGGTTCACAAGCGCCACAGCCAATCATAGGGTGGCTGCTCCAGCTGAGGCTTCATCCTTCCCACCCGGCGGCGCGAGCGCAGGCACCGGCGCCCGAGCAGGACTGCAACCGCGCGCCCGCGCCCAGCACTCGGCAGTCCGCCTCTTTGAATGACACTGACTCGGACTGAGCCAGCTGAGGAACCCCTAGCTCGAGGGAGGAGGGAGGGGAGGGAGGGGAGCGCTAGCCGCTCCCGCGAGAGGCAGGTCTGCCAGCCAATCAAGAGCGGGTGCCCGCCTTCCCAGCCAGGGGGCTGGAATGGGGGCGTGGTCGCAGTCGGCGTGCCGCACCAATGGCACGGGAGGTGGGCGGAGAGACGAGGGCCACTGTCCTCCTCAGCATGCCAAGTTTCCAACTGAAAGGCGCGTGACTCTTGTGTATGCGAGGGGAGGAGGCGTGGCCATCCCGGACCCAAGAGCCAGTCAAAGATGAGCGCTGTAGGGAAAGGGGCGTGGTCTTGCTCCAGGCGGCCAATGAAAAGGAGCGGTCCGCGGGTGCGGCGCTCCCTGTGGGGTCTCTGTAGTAGATCTCCGCGCGTGGCTTGGCATCCCTGCAGTACTGCCCTGAGGCGCGAGGCGGCGGGTCCTCGCTGCGGGGCCTTGCGGGCTCCACAGGGCTCCGTGTCGGTGCAGAGAAGGCTGAGCCTCCTGCCCTGGGAGCATCAGAGCCTACTGGAGACGGCTTAGAGTGCGTGTAACCTACAATCAAATCGGGATACTGGGCAAGCCCCCAGCCCACTACTCCTGCATATCGCTCCTCGGGAGATTCGAGGTGACAGGGTGGCCCTAGCAACGCGGTGGACCCGCTGTCTGCAGGCCTGAGTGCCCTCAGCTGCTCACGATCCCGTGGCGCCACCTGCCGGCCCTCACAGATGTCCTGTAATGTTTCCTAGACCTCAGCAATCTCCCCAAAGTGTGCCCAAGTGAAGCGTGGGGAAGTTAGCGGGCGGCTTCCCAAACTTTAGTCATAGGAATTCTCATGCATTCGTGCTATAATCACAGAATGAGATGGGGCCTGTTGGTTGTTGTTGTTGTTGTTGTTGTTTTTACGGACACCCAGGCAATTTTGGAAAATAGGAAGGGGAGAAAGCTCATAAAAGCTGCTTTTGTTTTTGTTTTTCGAGACAGGGTTTCTCCGTGTAGCCCTGGCTATCCTGGAACTCACTTTGCAGATCAGGCTCAGAGATTCACCTGCCTCTGCCTCCCGAGTGCTGGAACTAAAGGCGTGCGCCACCACTTGCGTGTTGGTGGAGATAGACTCTGGAGCATAGGTCACCAAGACCCTCGAGTCCAGTGCATCGAGAATAGATGTGGCAGCAGAGTAGTTGCCAAATTGAACCTTTTGCCTCACAACTTAAGCATTTTTTAAAATGTTTCCCATTCTTACTTTGTATTCTGTAATCACAGTAGTATTTTACACCCAATGCATTTTTTATAATATCTAGGACAATTAATTCCTGGGCTCATTTCAATGGCTCCTTACCAAGCGCTCCTCTTTTATGCCTGTCCCCTTACCTTCCCCTGGGCTTGCATCTAGTGACTTGTCAAATGAGGGCCAGTCGCTCCCTTGTTTGAACACTCCCCCGAACCCTCACCCCCTGTGGAAAACGCCCAAGTACCCAGATCGCCAACAAGGTGCAGCAAGCTCTGCCCCCACCCCTACCTCTGCCCCGGCAGGCTTTCTCCTGGCTGTTTCTCAGTCACTGCAGGGGGATTCTCCCCAGGGCCTTTGTGCTTGCTGTCTGTTTCCTGTGGGTGGACTCAACTTCTTCCAGATGCCAACATAGCCCCCTTTCAAGGCTTTGCTCAAAGGCCACCATACTCCGTCTCTCCTTTATTTTTCTTCAAAGCAAAGATCTCTTACTAGTGCTATAGGTAAAGTATTCCTTTGGTTAAGAATCTGTCCTTTCTCAAGAACTGTGTCTGCATTGTGCATAATTATATCACCACGGTCTAGGACAACCATAGTCACAACATCATGTGAAAGGGGTTAAATAAAGGAACTTTAATTATTTTAAATAAATATTCAACTCTACTCCTAGCCCCCTGATTTCTGACATTTTTCTCCTACTTCCTACTTCCATATTGCTATATTGAAAAAATTAGTTCAGATGAAGAAAATGATTCTTAGGTTTCTTATGTGTGGCATTTAAGCTGCTGGTGGTGGTGGTGCACCTTTAGTCCCAGCAATAGGGGAGGGGGGTGGGGGGCGGAGTGTCTCTGTGTTTGAGGCCAGCCTGGTCTACATAGTGAATACCAGGACAACCAGAGCTACACAGAGAAACCCTGTCTCAAAAAACAAACAACAACCAAAGAAACAATGAAAGAAAAAAAAAAAAGAGTGGCATTATAGTTTATAAGTTGGGATTTGTAGGGATATTAAGGACAAATACAGTCCTTCTAAGCTAGCTGATAGAAAATGTGACCCCGAGTGTGTTCCGGGCTAAGACAGAAGGCGGTTAAAGGTTCTGGAATATTGAATGCACAGTTTGGAATGGGAGCGTAGAGAGAGGAAGAAGCACTTGCCAGACCTACAGACATTTCCTGTGCATGCAGAGAAAGCAACAGCCAGCAAAGAAGCTAGTGAGAAGCTCAGGACTTGAGAAAAACAGACAAGGACCCGCCAAGCAGACACCACAAAACAAAACACTCTCCGATTCTCCAGGGGATTGCTGAGTGATTTATGTCCTCTGTGATGGGCACAGGCTAGGACCCCGTGTGAATACTCAAGACACAAGAAACAGTGTAGACACCCACGCCAGCAGCTTTTCCCTCTGTGAGAGCTGTCCTTCGGTTTGGGGGCTTTCGGAGCTCAGCGATTTGCTTTTCCTTAGAGAAAAGCTGCTGGGTGGGTTTGTAGTGAGTAGCTCCAGTTGGGATAGAGGGTGTCCCGACCTGTCACTCTAGGGATAGAAGACAAGGTCAGTGATGTTATAGGGCGTCTCTTCTGAAATTTGGAGGGAAAAACAACACCACAAACCCCTAACTTCTCACCACATTTTACCTCCATAAAAAAGCTACTGAAGGACTGAGATTCTTAAAGAGTGGCCACGAGTGTCCAACCCTTGCTCCATTTTGACTTTGCCTGACCTTGAATGAGTCATTCAAGCAAAGTCAAAACCTCCCTGCAAACACCTTCCCTAGCTAAACTTCCCTTCCCAGAATTCTTCACTAGAAAGTAAGGGGGAAGAATGACCGCTCAATTTTCTTCTGTGCAGAAGGAAAATTCCCAAGTCTGCAGGTTCGGGAATTGGTTCTGTAGCCAGACCCAAAAGTCTCTCCAAGGTTGAGGCATGGGATTTTCTAAAAGATTGCAAAAAAATAAAAATGGTTCTCTATACATTTTGTCAACATAATGTCTAATTAATAGAGAATATTTTTGTTCTGAAGTTTGTGGGTTGTAAAAAGCATTCAAAGTTAATGCTCTCAATGGGATTTGGGGGTTGGGAGGTAGACCCCAAGGCCTTGAACATCTAAGCATATGCTCTGTTGCTAAGCTACACTCCAGCCAAGAGTGACATTTGAATGCCACCAGAACACAAAGTCTTCAGAGGAAAACCAGGAACTAAGAAAACACTAGAATTACACGAACTTGCCCTAGAATCCAATCTGTTGGCCCAGAGGGATTTCTCAGAAGCAAAACTCCGCACTTGCTTAAAAACACAGGACCCTTTTAGGCAAAAATGAGAATTTTTCATGAGTTAATGAAAATACTCAGCTAAAATAAAATCTGTGGCATACTTACTACCTTAAGAGGCCTTACAGGCTTTTGCTTAGGTATTGGTGAAATTATTAAGGCCACTCCACGTAGTTAAAAGGGAGGTTTATTTAGTGGCGTAACTTACAAGTGAAGAGATAGGTGGGTTGCAGGGTCTGGAAAGGTGTGTTGCAGTCCGTCGGTGTTCTCTGGAGAACTCTGCTCGGTCTACCTCCAGCGTCCAGGGTCCAGGCACCAAGAGAGCTCGTGCATCCGGATCTGGGGTCTTCAGGGTCCTTTCTTGGCCCCACCTTGTAGGCATGATAGTTACCAAAGCCTCAGTGGGGGTTGGAACTTCCAGATCAAGGTTGGAATGGCTACCCACTACACTTAGGACTTTCCCATTTCCCTCCTTCTAGATGTTTTCTGGCCTTGTTACTGGGAAGAAAAAGGAAAATGTGGCTTTTTGGCAGTTGTGAGAAAAGATCTCTCCTTTGAAAAGGATCTGACTTCTTTGTTAAAATCTGGTCCTCAGCTACCCAAAAGGAAGTGAGCATATGAGAAGCCTTATGCAGCCTTATGATGGCCCATCGCCTCTCCTTGCCCCGCCTCCTCCCTCCCTCTCCTTCCTCCTATCTCCCACTTCCTCTGGTCTGAGTCCATCTACAGTAAGGACTTGGCAGATGAACAGTACTCAACACTTTTTAAAATTACATTTCCAGGAGGTGGGGATGTAGCTCAATTGGTAGAGTGTTTTCCTAATATCTATGAATCTCTAGGTTCAGTTCCCAGCACCCAAAAAAACCAGGCTTGACCTAACATTGGAAGATAGAGGCAGAAGGATCAGAAGTTCAAGGTCATCATCAGTTACGTAGCAAGGCCAGCCTGGGCTGCATCAAGAGTTTGTTCCCCAGCCCACATTTGGTGGGGTGAGGGTAGAGTAGGTAAGAGATAGGGTTGGAATGGACTGAAGAGCAAGCACCAGGCCTAACTGTATGACTCCGAGCCCTCCATGAGAACCACAGCTGTGTGCCTCCAACAGCAGAGCAGGAACTAGTGTTTCTGTCAGGCTGGCTAAGTCCGCTCCCACAAGCTTTGAGTCCCATTTTCTAGGAGGAAGCCAAAACACATAGTCAGTCCATCATCTCTCCCCAGGCATAGACAAAAACGCTCACAAAATGCAAGTACAAAGTTCTGCTGCTCTCTCCAATTCCTCTAAAGCACCTGCACATTTTAACGATTACTAAGCTGCAGGTTTAACTTATTTCTTATCTCTCTCTCTCAAATCATTTGCTTCCTTACATTTCTTTTTGTCTCTGTGTATCTGTGTGTGGATATCAGCATTTCTATGCCACCACGTGTGTGGCAGTCACATGACAACCTCGTGTCAGTCCTTACCTTTCCACCTTGTTTAAGACAAGGCTTCTTGGGGGGTTGTTTGTTTTTTCCACTGCAGACACCAGGCTAGCTGGGGTGTGAGCGTTGGGCATTCTCCTGGCTTCACCTTCCAGGTCCTAGGAGAACACTGGGATCACAGACACAAGTGTCACTGTGTCACACTTACACGGCGACTTTACCCACTAAGCCATCTCCTCAGCCTTCCATTTTATTTTCTTATTTACGTATTTCTTCATTTGAGACATGTACCCCAGGGTCTCACACACCTCAGGCTGCCTTTGAACCTGCCATGTAGCTGAGGATGACCTTGAACTCCTGATCTTTACATCTCCACCTTCTGAGGACTGGAATTACAGGCATGCACAACCATACCCATGTACGTGTTGCTGGTGATCAAATCCAGGGCTTCTTGTATACTAGGCAAGCATTCTATCAGTTGAACTACATTCCTCAGGCCCTGCTTCTTGAAATTTTAAATTAAAAGTGTTATATTTATTACCCCATTTCTTTTTTCTCATGTATTGATAGATCTATCAGTTTGTGGTTATTGCTTCTCTAATGAGTTCTAAGCATAGTCCCAGGCACTGGAGAGCTACAATATTTAATTGGCAGTTGCTGATACACATCTGTAATCCTGGCACTTAGGAGTCTGAGGCAAGAAGATCCCAAGTTTGAAAGTTTGGGGCTGTCCTGGGCTATACAGTAAAACTCTACCAAATCTTACCCCCTAACAACAACAACAACAAAAACAAAAAGTTTGACAGTAAGGAAACCAGCAACCAGTGGCTACAATGATAAAGGACAGGACGTCATCTTAAAGGATGCCCAGCTACCAAGGAGGCTGAGGCTGGAGGAGCCAGAGGTCAGTGCCCGTTTAGACAACAGGGGCCTTGTCTCAAAAAACAAGGAAGATACAAATAAACTGAGGCAGGCTGGAGAGACGGATGAAGAGCACTTACTGCCCTTCCAAATCATCCCAAATTCAGTTCCCAGAAGCCACACAGGGAGCTCACAACTACCTGTAACTCAGCTCCAGGGACCCAACACCTTCTTCTGACCTCCGCAGGCACTCCCAGTGCCGTACGTTCACACAGACAAATACACATTAAAAAAAAAACAAAAACAAAAGATTTGAAATGGTTTTAAAAGCTGAGGAGAGCATCGTGGTTTTCAAGCTGCTCCTTGAGCAGTAGGGGTTTAGATCAGGTGTAGTAGAGGTCTCTGTAACCTCAGCACTTGGGAGCAGGGAGGGTTTCTGATGAGATTTTCTTCTCAGCTTGGAAACAGACACTTAGTCCTCACATACCCGTCCTCTGAGACTGTGGAGGGCGCCAGCCCTCTGGCACCCTCTCTTACAAGGACACTAATCCACTGAATCAGGATCCAACCCTTATAATTTCATTAACCTTTATTTACTTCATTATAAATTCCTCCTTGCCAGGCAGTGGTGGCACATGACTTTAATTCCAGCACTGGAACTCAGAGGCAGGTGGATCTCGCTGAGTTCAAGGCCAGCCTGGTCTACAGAGTGAGTTCCAGGATAGTCAGGACTGCACAGAGAAACCTTGTCTTGAGAAAACAAAAAAAGAAAGAAAGAAGTTCCTCCCTCCCTTCCTCCTTTCTCTCTCTCTCTCTTTCTTCTCTCTCCTCCTCAGCCTCCTTTGCTTCCTCTTCCCCTTCTTTTTCAGTTTGATGGTTTGGTTTGGTTTTGAGAAGGAGTTGTACTATTTACCTCAAGCTGGTCCCAAACTCTCAATCTTCCTGCCTCAGCCTCCCAAGTGCTGGGATTGCAGGCATGTGGTTAGAGTGTCCATTTTTAAAATATAGCCATATTAAAAAGGGGAGTTGTAAACTGAGGCTATTCTCTGTCCCACCCTGTCCCGCAGCTGCTTCCAAATAATCACTCAGAGACTTATATTAATTATAAATGTTTGACCAATGGCTCACGCTATTACTAGTTAGCTCTTACATTTTAATTAACCCGTATTTCTTATCTATGCTTTGCCATGTGGTTCATGACTTGTTACCTCATTTTCTACAGATTTTGCTTCCTCAGTGTCTGCCCCAACTCCACCCTTCTTCATCTCCAGTTAGATTGTACTATTTTGGCTACTAGCCAAAACAACTTTATTTATCAACCAATGAGAGCAACACATATTCACAGCTTGCAGAAAGAACATCCCACAGCAGGAGTGACGTAATATGAATACCTATTGAAGGGACAGAGAGAAAGATGAAAAACCATACTAGCCAATGGGAAAGTAGGGATAAGGTTGGTGAGGCAACACTAACTTTTGAACAGTTGGGAAGTCAGTTCTGTAGCCAGTGAAAAGGACCAATGGGATTGTTGGGATTTGTTGGGGTTGGTCTGTGATGGGTTGAACACCAAGTTTTAGACCTGCGGTTTTACTGCATAGGAGTCGGGAGTCATGAGAAGTTCTCAAAGAACTGTGTTATAGAAGATCGGACTGGCGGGTACCAGCACAGTGGCATCAAGGCCAATGGTTTGGGAGTTTAGGGAACTCCTGTGTGGGTGTGGGTGTGTGCGCGCGTGCATTTGATGTACATATTTATGCGGGGGTATGCACATATGACTAGAGAATATGTATGCATTTAAAGGCCAGAGGTCAACACTGGGTGTTTTCCTCTATCACACTCCACTGAACTAAGGCTCACTAATTCAGCAAGGTTGCCTGACCAATGAGCTCCAGGGATCCAGCTGTCTCCGTGTGCCCAGCACTGGGGTTACTGACCAGCTCCACCACACCTGACTTGTACAGAGGTGCTGGTGATCTGAACTCAGGTCCTCAGACTTGTGGGCGAGCACTTTACCAACTGAGCATCTGCAAGTCCAAATCTGAGGAACTCCTGCCACTGAGCAGAAACCATCTTCACGGTTTACACAGCACTTTCTCATACACAGTCCTGTGTCATTTAAGGATGTGGATACATCCTGAGTAATGAGTCACTGGGGAATTTTGTCGCTATGTAAGTGTCAAGTCACTTAAACAGACCTAGATGCTGCAGGCTAGTCACTCCATGTGGCCTCTTGTGGCAGATTTGAGAGGTGAGACGCTACCAGACTCACGTAGCATACTATCTTCCAGTAGGCTTTTTTCTTAAATAAGTAAAAGGAATACACCTCAAAATAACAACAAAAATATAGTAAAAAGCTAGGCATGGTGGCACTCAAGAAGCTGAGACAGGAGAATAATAAGTTCTAGGCCAGCTTGGATCACAAAGCAAGAGCCTGCTTCAAATATATATATGAGATCAATAAAGCCAGGAGCATAGTTATTAATTCCCATTATCAGGCATCATGTACTTCGTGAAATTGTGTGTGCTCCACTGCTCCATGAGTGGCAGGGGGTAGGTTTGCTTATTCCTGCAGCATCACAAACATGTAAGCGGTGTGCTGTCCTATGACATTTGACATGTGTTACCAAGCAATGGGAATTGTCCAGCTCCACATTATAATCTTTTTGAATGTGTGTGTATATGTGTGTGCCCATGTGAATCTGTATGCATCACATGCTTACAGATGCCCTCAGAGACCAGAGGACATTTGATCACCAGGAAATGGAGTTACAGACACTTGTGAGTCACCTGATATGGGTGTTAGGAAGCACACCCAGATCCTCTGGAAGAGAAGCACTTTCATGCTAAGCCATCTCTCTAGCCCGTCTCTATTATAATCTTATGGGGCCACCATCGTGTCTAGTACATCCTTGACTAAACTGTCACTTTAGGGTACAAAGCTCTATTACTTTAAATCGCCCCTCACAGTTAGAATACGCCCCTTCTCCAGCCACAGATAGGACAGGAACAAAGATCAGTATCGTATGCCACAAGAGTCCCCAAGAGACTAGGATGGGACACCACAGCTTCCATTCAGGAAGTCCATACTGGATCACAAGCTGCTGTCCCCAGAGTCCCAATAGGAATTAGGAATTTCAGAACAAGCATGCAGCTTCCCAGGTTGGCCTAGACTCCTGATCATAGGCCAGGGTTCCTGATATATTCCATTAACTCCTGAATATATTTAAGCTGAGGTGTTCTGCCCATGGTCCCTACACTAGGGAGACTGAGACAGGAAGATCATCTCACATAGCCTGTCTCAAAAAACAAAATAGGGGGCTGGAGGGATGACTCAGGGGGTTACAGCACTTGCAAAGGACCCAGGTTTGGTTCCCAGCACTCACATGAGGGCTCACAGCCATCAGTAACTCTAGCCCCAGAGGATCCAGTGCCCTCTTCTGGCCTCTACAGACACCAGGCACACATGGTGTTTCTGCATACACACTGACAAAACATTAATACATGTAAAAATGTACAAATGTTGAAAAATCACCCAAAAACCAGGCAATGGTGGCGCATGCCTTTAATCGCAGCACTTTGGAGACAGAAGCAAACAGATCTCTGAGTTCAAGGCCAGCCTGGTCTACAGAGTAAGTACCAGGACGGCCAGAGCTATACAGAGAAATCCTGTCTCCAAAAACCAAATAAAGAAATGAAAGAAAGAAGCATAATAGCATAATACACTGAGCTCTATCTGCTCCCCTTTGAGACAGGGTATCTCTGTGTGTACAGCCCCACCATGCAGATCATTTCCATATTCACACACTCAACTTCTCCTTCCATGAAATTTGAAAAGGCAGCACCGAGAAGGGGGAGGAAGGGAGCTGGTTCTCAGGGAAGACGTGCTTTGGCCATGTGGCATGGTTGATCCATGCAGAATAAAGAATCTCCAAGCCGGGCAGTGGTGGCACACGCCTTTAATCCACTTGGGAGACACAGCCAAGCGGATCTCTGTGAGTTCGAGGCCAGCCTGGTCTACAGAATGAGATCCAAGGTAGGCTCCAAAACTACACAGAGAAACCCTGTCTTGGAAAAAAGCACCACTTTTAACAGGTGGTACTGACTCCGTGAGTTTCTGCTACATTATTTAAAAGGAAGAATAAAGATATCTAAGATATCTCCTTCATGGTGCTTCCGTAGACAGATCCAGTTGAAAGGAATAATAAGGTTAATTGATAAAAAGGAAATAAGGAAAGTTAATAAAAGATGAATGGGGAGGCCCAGAAGCCACAGCAGTCATCCTGCACTTACTGTGCAAATCTTCCCTCCCCAGCACTTGACATTTGAGGTGTTGCATTCTAAAGGAAGCTCATTTAACATTCACAAAGGAAGCTATGTGGGAGAAGCTTGTTAACTCTGGGGACAGAGGCAAAACGGTCCAGGCCAGGTCACCCGACACAGTGAGGCTCTGAGCTATATGTCAAATTACCATGAGAGCTCGGTCCTCAGGTTCCCTCCTGTGAGCCTCCCTGCCACGCTCCACCAGCTGCTTGGCTGCTGCTTGTAATGAATTAAAGATATGTCACAGGATTGTATAATTCCAGCTTCACCTTTGCAAATGAGTTCAGTCTGGGAGCTGGGGAGATAACTCAGTGAGTAGAACGCTTGCCACACAAATATGAAGGCCTGAGTTGGATCTCTGGCACCCAGATAAAGTAAATAAATTGTGTGTGCGCACGTGCATGCGTGCGTGCATGCGTGCGTGAGTGCGTGCGTGCGTGCGTGCGTGCGTGTTAAAGCTGGGCATAGTGGCCTGGCCTACAATCTCAGCTCTGAGGTAGAGAGAAGCAGACCCCAGGAGCTCACTAGCTAGCAAGTCCAGCTTACTCAGCAAGCTCCAGATCAGTTAGAGACCCTGTCTCAAAGAAATGAAGGTGGACAGTGCCTGAGGAATGACACCCAAGGCAGACACCCAAGACCCCTCCACATACACAGAGCTCAATGAAAGCTCTCTCCTGGATCCTAGAACACAATCTACAAAAGAGCCTTTTTAACCCAAGTTGTGGTAGGTAGTTGAAGACATTTGATTATTCATAGGGGTCAAGACATGTGCCCACAGTGTTTAGAATCACACTGAGCTGTTTTAATCTTGGTCTGGACTGGGACTGGGGCTCAGTAAGTCAAGCCCTTGCTACCCCAGCAATGAGGACCCTAGTTTGAATCTCCAGTATTCACATTAAAGCTGGGCACGGTGTCACAGGTTTCTACAGCCCCAGCTGCTGCTGCTGGCTAGCTGCCTAGTGAACCAGCAAGCTCTGGGTTCAGCAAGAGACCCTGTCTCAAGGGAATAAAACAGGGATAAGAACAGGGCCCCCTCCTCTGGCTTCCACAAGCACACCAGTGCACTCCATATGCATACAAATGAATGAAAACAAACAAATACCTTTTTGAATTAAGAATGATGAGCTGGAGGGATGGCTCAGCAGTTAAGAGCACTTGCTGCTCTTGCAAAGTTTGGTTTGAGTTTGGTTTCCAGCACCCATATCAGGTGGTTCACAACCGCCTGTAGCTCCAGCTCAAGGGATCTGATGCCACCTCTGGACACACAGCATACACTCACACACACACATAAATTCTTAAAAGTACTTAAGAATGGCCCATGAAAGGTTCATTTCTCCCCCTCCTTAGTTTAGAAAAACCGATACCTCTCCGGGCTCAGGCCCCGGTCACAGTGACAGGGTTAAATACACCAAGAAAGCTGAGATCGTCAGTAAACACTAGACCACTGCGGTGCCTCCCTCAGAACGGGGGAAGAAAACTGAGATCAGCCAGCATGCCAAGTACACTGGCTCCTCCTGTGGCAAGACCAAGACGGAGAGACGGGCCGTGGGCATCGGGCACTGTGGTCGCCACATGCGAACAGTGGCGTGATGCCTGGACCTGCAACACCGCTTCTGCTGTCACAATCAAGTCTGCCACCCGAGAACCGACGGAGCTAAAAGACCAGCAGAAGCTGCCCTTTCAGACACCCCTAGCCTGCAACAAATGTGTTGTTTATGTAAAAATAAAGAAAGAAGCTGGACGGCGGTGGCGCATGCCTTTAATCTCAGCACTTGGAGGCAGAGCCAGGTGGATCTCTGTGAGTTCGAGGCCAGCCTGGTCTACAGAGCAAGATCCAGCACAGGCTCCAAAACTACACAGAGAAACCCTGTCTCAAAAACAAACAAAAAGAAAAAAGAAAAAGATGAAAGGCAGGTCTAAGCAACCTTTTCTCTTTATCGTGTCCCTCTGGAAGGATCATCCTGCACTCAGGGAGCATGCAGTGTGTTCAACCACACTGGTCTCACACTGCAGGAGGTTATAATTGGGCACATAAGGAACCCTAGAGCCAACTCAAGGTTACTGAGGCAAACAGGGCTGGGAAAAAAAAAAAAGTCTGTCAAAGTCAAGGATGAGCGCTGAACCCACTCGGAATTCTGAGACTTTCCTAGACTTTCTTTGAACTCACAGAGATCCACCTGCCTCTGCCTCTGCCTCTCAAGTGCTGGGATTAAAGGTGTGCACCACCACTGCCCAGTGAGATCTCTTTTAAAAGATGAATCTGCCCTTAGAATTCATCCCAGTGTTTTATAGGCCTAAAAATTCTTAAATTCCTAATTGAAATTTTGTGGACCATGCTAACGCCATCTCTTCCCCTGTTGCCCAAACCAGAGAATAAATCCAGAGTTCCCTGCATGCCTGGCAAGGATTCAACCAGCTCCATCTCCAGCCCCAGGCTTGTTTAAAGTCTGAATTATCAGCTCCTGATGAGAAGGACCAAGATTTCTGTGTCCCTTCAACTTACTGACATTGGTCCTTCCTTTAATGCTCATAACTTCTTTAATATGAGATCTAGAAACAAATCCTGCATTTCCCTAAAAGTTTAATCAGATATATTATTTATATATATTTATAAAGGGGTAGGAAGCTTATTCGCGTCTCTTAGTTCTCCTTTTTAAAAAAACACCAGTTAAGACAGACCAGGACAGTCACTATGATGTCAATCATCAGGGTGAACTGAGGTCAAATTTATTATTCATTTTATTCTTCATTCAATTACAGAAAGAAAGAAAAAAAGGTTAAAGACAGGGACCTGAAGAGTATTCCTATCAAACTTGACTTGACAATCTTTTGGCATAGTTAGTGTAAATTTAGTAGGGATTCTGCTTCCTGAGTAAGCACAGAAAAATCCAGATGTGTGCTGTGGTAGGCCAGAAGGAAGATGTTCTCCCACCATCCTCCTCCAATTTTAATAAGCTTCCAAGTTCTACTTCTGACCACTAGGTGGCACCAGAACTCTGAAATAGTGAAATAGAAAAACTAGTGATTTGCTGTGAACCTTAGATTAACACCTTCTAAAACTCACACTTCAAAGTAATCTAGATTGTGGCGCCTTTGCCGTCTTCCCGTAATCTCTGCACGGGGGAAGAGTGGGTTTAAAAGCCTATGTGAGCTGTTCTTTCGCTGACGCCTGCTCGCGCGTGCGGTGAGCTCCGTGCTGGCCTTCCATCTAGCAGCTTTTCTTTTTGCCACAGCAGCCTCCAGCGCCGCCAGGTGCATGTCTGGGCTTCACCTTGCCAGATTCCTCTGCAAGCTTGAATGGATCTCTGATTATAGCCTGTCAAAAGGCAAGCCAGATGAAAGGACAAAGGGGTTTGGATGTACCCAACACTGATATTTCTGTCTGATTTGGGCTGATTTCCCAAGGAGGGAGATAAAATGTTACAGTACCATCCAGACTTTGGAGGAGCATCGTCACTCTAGAATTATGACCTTTAAAGATAAGCCTGGTGGCACATAATTCTACCCCGCCCCAGCAATGGGAAGGTAGAGGCAGGATACGGACTTTAAGGCAGAGAGTTGGAGGCCAGCCTGGGCTACAAACTAAGGAACCAAAGATGGCTCTTTCAGATTTGCTCCTCCAGGGTAAATTTTACTCTAAAGACTGTTCAAGGTAGGAGGAGTTAATTCCTGTTTGTTTTTGTTTTGGAGATAGAGTTCCAATGTAGCCCAGGCTGGCCTCCAACTCACTATGATACTAAGGGATTACTGAGATTGCCCATATATGCCACTACCAATTTATGTTGTACTGGGGATTGAACCCGGGGCTCTGTGCGTGCAGACAATCACTCTACCAATTGAACTAGATCTCCAGCTCCAAAGTGGCTTTATCGTTGTTGTGTTGAGACAGGCTTACACTGTAGCCCAGGTTTACCCAGAACTCTTGGTGATCCTCCTGCCTCAGTATCCTAAGTGCTGAAGCTACCATATCCTGTTTAAAAGTAGTTTCTGCTGGACCAGGAGAGTTCAGTTCACCGGACTGATTCTGCCCTGTGAGATTCTCAGAAGCATGTGCCTTTTTACCTTTGGAATGAAAATTCTGAAATGCTAAAACTTCCCTGCCTACGCCTTAGTCTCCGGAAATATGTACATAAGACAAGAAGTGAAGCTGGAGGTACCAGTACACCCATGGATGTCCAGATTAGAGATGGCCATCCACAGTCACTCTGGCCTCAGAGCACAGAGTACAGGTCTCTGAGGAGACACAGTTGTCTTTAGTTTTCCTTTTACCTCCAAACGAGCTGCTTCTTATAGCAGCCCCAGTGGACCAGGAGCCAGCTGGGGCCAAAGATAAGGAACCAGGGGCACGAACAAGTCTCCTTAAGGGAGATAAGCTGCTAAGTTTGCACTCCCGCTACGACTGATGGGCATTCCAACAGGAGCATGTACGGCCGTTATAGACTGACAGCCTCGTTCGAATGGTGGTCACGCCCTCGCTTGCCCTCAGTTTCCACTCTTCGTTTATGTTAAGGGTTTACTTATTTTTATTTTACGAGTATGGGTGTTTTCCTTGAATGAATGTTTGTGTGCCACAAGTGTGCAATGCCTGTGGGGGCCGGAAGTCAGAGCCCCCAGAACTGGAGTTACAGGTGGTGTGAGCTGCCATGTGGGTGCTGGGAGCCAAACCTGGGTCCTCTGCTAAAGAAACAAGTGCTCTTAATTAGTGAGTCATCTGTCTGTCCATCCTATTTCCACCTTTCTAACGTCAAAAGGTCACCCTGGACCTGGGCTTTGGATCCAGCAGAACAGCAGGGCTGCTGTTCCTGCCACCACGGAGCCCTCACCTCCACGGCACGCCTTTCTCTTTGGGGTGCTGGGGGCCCTCACCTCCACGGCACACCTTTCTCTTTGGGGCACTGATGGTTCATGGTAAGCAGAGTTACCACTCTTCTCTTTGACTCATAAAAATCATTTCCAGAGACTAGGAGAAGGCTCAGTGGGAAAAGTGCTCAGCGCAGAAGCATGAGGCCTGAGTTCAGATATTAGCATCTACGTAAAAGGCCAGACATGGCTGCACATGCCTGTAACTCCAGCACTGAGCAGGGTGGAGACAGGAGGATCCCTGGAGCTCACTGGTCATCCAGTCTAGCTGAAACAATGAGCTGCAGGTTTGGTGCATGAGTCTGTCCCCCAAAATAGGGCAGAGAGTGATAGAGACAGGTACCAGACATTTACCTGTACTCTCTGCACATGCACACACAGGCATGTCCACCTGTGTGTGCATAAAAATACACACATGCACACACATGCACACACCACACAAACACACACACAAATGATTCTTCATTCCCTCCTTCCCTTTCGGTGTTCTATCTACTAATAGGAACTTATCAACATCATTTCCAAATGTGTGTTTCTGGTCCTGAAAGACTAGAATGAAATGGGAGTCGGGGGCATCTGAACAAGCATTCCTTTACAGCACAAACCCCCGTGATTCTGTAAAAAGGATGCAGGGGTGCAGCATGCTGGTTGAAGTGCCCACTCTAGAAACAGATGTGTGCTCTAACTTCTAGCTGCGTGGTCTTGGATGAGGAAATTCATCTCCCTGCATCTCAGCTTCTTCATCGGTAGGAGGAGCATCACAAAGGTCATTGTGAGGACTACACAGCACCTTGAACACGTGACTGCCCCCATAACTCTTCGCACTGCTAAATTGTTCCACTTGCTCATGTTATCACCACCATCCTACGGCTGCAGCAAAACATTCCACCATCCTATGGCTGCAGCAAGACATTCCACCATCCTACGGCTGCAGCAAGACGTTCCTGCACAGACCCGGCTTGCATCACTGCAGATGCTGCCTTGTCTTAACAATGTAACTCTTTGATTTGATACAAGGTCTCCTATAATCCAGGCTGGCCTTGAATATGTAGCTGAGGATGGCCTTGAACTCCTGATCTTCCTGCCTCCATCTCTCATTCCAGGCACATGCCCTCACACCCAGCAATAATGTAACTTTTGAAATGGCTAAACTATACTTTACTTGTCAGGATTAAAAAAAAGAAACAGGCAACATCATATGAGTTCAATCCCCAGCAACGGAAAAAAAAAAAAAGAGAGAAAAAGAAAAAAATACAGAGAGGAAGAGAGAAAAGAGGAGGAAGAGGAGGAGGTCTCAAGTCTTCCACAAGCCAATCTGTAGCAAATCAGCATCATCCACAAACCAGCATCATCCACAAACCAGCATCATCCACAAACCAGCATCATCCACAAACCAGCATCATCCACGCCTCCGTGACAGCTGCTGGAGGACAAATACAATTTCCTGCAGGCTCAGTACAGCAGGGTTTATCATCAAGTTTTTCCATAAAAATGTTAAGTATCTCCTCCTCCTCCAAGAGAGTGCAAGGCTATGTCTCTAGGTCACACAGCTGTTTCATCCTGATGCCCGGCTGGCTGCAAACAGAACCAGAAGAGTTACAACTTGAGAGAGAGAGAGAGAGTGTGTGTGTGTGTCTACCTCTTTCTACGCTTCTAACCTTACTTGAAACTGGGAAAACATGATACCAAGTAAGGTCCTAGCTTGCTGCTGGGTGGGCTGGAGGCAAAGAGTGAGATAAGAAATAGGTCCAAGCTGTTATCTTGCAGTGAGAATGGATGCGGGAGGCTAGAATACCTGGGAAGAGAGGCTTGAGGGAGAAACTGAGGCTGCTGGTGGAGGTTGGTGACTCTTTGCCTATGAGCCTTGCCTTTTCAGTTGGCCTTATCGGAGTCAAGAGGCCAGCAGAAAGGCAGAGCGTGTGCTGTGTGGGAAGGCTGTCCACTCAAGGAACCACACACTCGGTACTGTATTGATGTACAACGCATGGATCCTGCAGGCACCGTCACATTGAATCTGAAAAGTGAGAGCCTGGAACATGGAGGCTGTGACATTTCTCTGGTGAGAAATAAAGCTGAGATAATTAATAACAGTGTCAATTCATGTGGCCCTTAGGCGGCACCTGGATAGTGCCCACCACAACCAAAGAAATCCTTGTAGTACAGACTGGATCACCCTGGGCATGAGAGAGACATGGCCAAATTGGAGCGGAGGTGGGGGGAGGTGGGGGGGGACCTGCCAGGACAAAAGCACCCTGTGAGAAGCCCTGAGGAAGCCCAGGGCACTGCCTGAACTGAGCAGCAACAAAGCACTCACACCAGCATTTCAGGATCTGTGAAGGCATGCTCATGCACAGAATGGAAAACAGGTTGTCAAAAACACTCCTTGAGAACAGCATGGTCCTTTCCCACAGGTCAGGCTATTGCCAACTTGGGGCAGACTGATGTCCCAAGATGGCCAGGACAGGGTGTGATTTGTCACCAAGTCTGACAGGAAAAAGGGACAAATCAAAGTGAGAAAAAAGAAATAGAGGGCAGGTTAAGACAACAAGAAAGCATGTGTGACATGGCTTGCTTTGGGCAGCTCTCCTGGGAAGACAGACCTACAAGCTTCCGGAGTCTCACAAGGCTTTGGGAAGGACCTTAAACCTCCACGAGAGGAACAGCATTTCCTAGGAAGGTGAGCAGGTTCTATAATCCAGCATTAATGGCAAAACAAGATGGATCCACCAACTTCCTGGGGCTAGGATAGGGTTGGAGGTGCCTCATAGCAAGAGTTATAGAGAATGACCTGGGTCTCACATGGAGTTGACTAGTTCTCGAAGACAAAGATATGTGGGCACTGAAAGTATACAACTCCAAAGCAAGAATGTTCTGTGGGGTTGGGGACAGCTACTGAAGTCTGTAAGGCAAAGCCATGAGAGTAATCAGTACTGTGGGGCTGACTACTGGGAGGCGCCCCAGTCCTGGAGGGTACTAAGAGATGGCTGTTCTGTTAGGAAAGACATGCAGAGTCCTGTGGGGGAATCAGGAATCAACATTTGGGAAGCCAAGGTGGTAGTGAGAGGGGGAGCAAAATGGGACCCTGCTCACCTTTCTGCCCCTGGATGGAGAGTAGCAGGAAGCAGAACTAGCCAAGCGGTGGTGGGGCACGCCTTTAATCCCAGCACTCAGGAGGCAGAGCCAGGCGTATCTCTGTGAGTTCAAGGCCAGCCTGGTCCACAAAGCGAGATCAAGGAAAGGTGCAAAGCTACACAGAGAAATCCTGTCTCGAAAAAAAAAAGAAAAAGAAAGCAGACCGAGCTATCAGACTGACATACTGCCATCAGAGAGACAACGAAAGAATCAGAGTAGGCTGGGATGTCACTGCTTGTCCACAGCATCTCCAACAAGCCACATACAACTTGGAGAATGGGGGCTGGAGAGATTGCTCAGAGGTTAAGAGCACTGACTATGCTTCCAGAGGTCCTGAGTTCAATTCCCAGCAACCACATGGTGGCTCACAACCATCTGTAATGAGATCTGGCTCCCTCTTCTGGCCTGAAGGGATACATGAAGGCAGAACACTGTATACATAACAACTTGGAGAATGACTGTGGAGTATAGGGAGTCAATAAGGTAAGACCTAATGTCTATACTGAGGTGCCCATATCACCCAGGGACCCCGAAAAAAAGGCACATCCCCCCTAGCCTGTGTTCACACCTTTCTCAGCAATCCTACAACACCAGATTCCCAAGACCAGCTACTGTGCCCTCCCTTGGCTCTTTCTCGGGACAGCAGAGTGACTCAGGGCCCCGTTCCAAGCTGATATTATCTGGTCCCACTCTTGTAAAAGAAACCTGGGAAAAGAGGAAGGTGCAGAACACAGCAGGATGAAGGTGTATCTCTACTGACAGAGGAGATAGGTCACTGACTCCAGCAAGATCCAAGGCCCCAGGCCCCCCATGAGGTCTCTAGGGGAAGCCAGATCAGGTAAGACCCATTTGTTTCCAGACAGAGTAGGAGATAAAACACAAGCCTGAGAGCTTCCTGCGCCCCTGTGCCCCTGCACCTCCTGCCGGTAACAATATACAGACATGTATAGGGATGGCCAAGGTGCAGATTCTGGGCACTTCTCTACTAGGTTTGCCAAAGCAGCTAGATGTCACCTGTACAACAGATGGCATGAGCTGGGCTCTCCTGCAAGAACATGAGGTACTTTGCTCTAAGCTCTGGAGGGAGCTGAAACTGGATAGACATCAATTTCACGCCGTGTACAATGTCCTAGTACGAAGGTGGCAAACAGACACATTCCTCACTGGTCACGTGCAAAGTGGCATACTAGAAAGCCAGAGGGCAGACCCCCACCACGTCTAGGCAGGGGAAGGTATGGAACCTGGTTACTTACAAAGCTGCCTCCCCACCTCAGTTTATAGTGCTGGATGGGGTTTCACTTACACTGGAAATGTGAGGTGTGCAGATGGGTCGGCTGGAAACCAAAGTGTCTACACTGCAACACAACCTGCCACTGACATCATCTGGCTTTTCAGACAGGAGAAAATCAGGGCAGTCAATGGGCAAAATTCTGGATGGTATGGTTGCCAGCATGTAGGCATGACTGACGGTCAAGCACGCTGATGACTGACTGGGCAGTATACAAAGAACACACGTCACGGATGGCACAGTAGTAAGCAAAACAAGCATCTACTGGCATCACCAAGTCTTCCCTCTGAGGAAGATCACCAAAGTCTTGAGAACCTGTGCCAGACTGACAATACCAGGAGCAGCCACTTCCCAGGACATGCTGTTAGGGGTAATACCCAAACACACTGTGACATCTTTATGTGCCACAGAACCCTTATGCAGCAGGCTTGGTGGAGTGCTGTGGAACAATCTTTGTACACTGTAAATATGTATTGCTCTTATTGGTTAATAAAGAGCTGACTGGCCAATGACTAGGCAGAATAAGGTTAGGCGGGAGAACCAGACTAAGAATGCTGAGAAAAAGAAGGGTGGAGTCAGAGGAGACGCCATGAGACGCAGAGCGAGCAGGATGGGAGGAAGTACATACATGAGGTAAATGAGCCTCAGGGCAGCATATAGATTAATAAAAATGAGTTAAACTATAAGAGCTAGCTAAAAACGAGCCTAAGCTATTGACCAAGCATTTATAATTAATAGTAAGTCTCTGTGTGGTTATTTGGGGAGTGGCTGGCATGACAGAGATGACTGGAGGTCTAGATGGAAACCCTGCCTACAAAGGAGAAAGAAAAGTTCGTTAAAGCAACAGATTCAGACCCTGTGAAGCTCATCTCTGTTGGGTTAAGCTGAAGTCCCTAGAGAACATTAATCATTTAAAACACCTCTTGTTGCCATATCTGATTCTTATGAGTACTTGGGGGCTCTGAGTCCTGCCCCAAAGACCATCCATTTCCAAGCTGTGCATATAGATTCTATGGAGTTAATACAAAGACAGACAGCCCTGCTATTTCATTCACTGTGAGCATTAAATCCAAGTACTCACACCTGTAACCTCAGCACCCAGTAAAGTGGAGGCAGGAGAATGCTGAGTTCAAGACTAGATTGGGCTACAAGGCAAGTCCACAACAAAAAAGATCTAAATAAATAATAAATAAATGCAGATGGGGAACAATATGGTCACTTCAGGTGGCTTGCTCCCCTGGTAGGCTAGCTATTCCTCCTCCAGTATCAGGTGTCTCCAGTCTTCCAAATTGGTCCTCAGTGTCTCACTAGACCCTTGTAGCCTTCATTTTGCTAGAAATTTGCATTCAGACTTCCATTCATCACTATGGTCTTTAGTGGGGTTTTTTTTTTGGCAAGTTTGGGGTACGTGTGCGTGCGTGTGTGTGTGTGTGTGTGTGTGTGTGTGTGTGTGTGTGTCCTGGAAGTGGGGCTATTAGCAAACCTAAATTAATGTCTAGTCAGTTTCTTACCCTTTTTGTGGGAGATATGATAAACTGTCAGTTTTGTTCCGGCAACTCCGCAGAAAAGGCAGAGTCTTGACCCACATTCCTGTTACCTGCACAGGTGTCTGGCCTCGTCTCCTATAGCACGTCTACGGCTGCTGTGGACTCTCTTTACAAGTTGAACAAATGGCCTCATAGCACGCTGCCATCACAGAGATGAGCTTCGCAGGGTCTGAATCTGTTGCTTTAATGAACTTTTCTTTCTCCTTTGTAGGCAGGGTTTCCATCAGAATCCATAGAGCACCCCTCACAGGATCAGGGTGTAGTGTGGCAGAGGAGGGCACATGAAATAGAAAGAATTATAAGGAATGTTGTGATTGGTCTCGGAGCTGGGCAGTGGTGGCACCTGCCTTTAATCCCAGCACTAGGGGGCAGAGGCAGGTGGATCTCTGTGAGTTCGAGGCCAGCCTGGTCTACAGAGTACGTCCCAGGACAGCCAGGGCTACATAGTAAGACCTGTCTCAAAAAACAACAACAAAAAGATTGATCTTGGTATGACTGCAGCCATCTTCAGCTGTAACTACCATGGTTATTAACCCAAAGTACCCTAAGTATCAGCAGTGCCTGCAGCTTTCTATTAATGATAACAGATGAAAACCATCAGAGCAGCATAGAGAGCATTAATACCCAGCTCCATCAGAGCAGCATAGAGAGCATCAATACCCAGCTCCATCAGAGCAGCACAGAAAGCATCAATACCCAGCTCCATCAGAGCAGCATAGAGAGCATCAATACCCAGCTCCAAGATGCACTGGCCACTTTGATAAATTCCTAAGATAAAACAGACATATCCCGGCTACAGTAAAGTCACTTCTGTCATTTTCCACAGACACTCCTCTTTCTGGCCCACATTTTAAGGCTCCAACCAAAATTGCTGCTGTCTAGGACCACACTTCTCTCAGTAAGACCATCAATAAACTGTGCTGTGTGTAGGCCTGGATCTATCTGCTCTCCCTCAGCACCTCACATCTGTCCTCAGACACTAGGACTCAGTGATCCCACAGCACGTCTCTAATACACCCGATTCTCTTAAAGAATGTGACGGGGAAATACCACAAGGCCTAACTGCATATCGATGTATGCTCACTGTATAAACCATAATACAATACAAACAACAGAAAAGGAGAAAGTTTTGGATAACGATAATTTCTGAGACCGAGTAAAGGGCACATGGGAGAACAATTACAGAATCCTGAGAATATTCTATATGGGCAGTGGTGGTGTATGCCTTTAATCCCAGCACTCGGGAGGCATAGGCAGGCAGATCTCTGTGAGTTAGAGACCAGCCAGGTCTACAAAGGAACTTCCAGGACAGCCAAGGCTACACAGAGAAACCCTGTCTCAAAAAAAAAAAAAAAAAATGACACAAGGCAACATTCAACATTTCAAAATAGTGAAGAAATGATGATTATTTAATAAACAAAGTAAAACTTGGACTAGTTGATATTTGGACTAGTTGATATTTAGAATGAAATGTTATAGGCTCTGTAGTTAAGAAACAGGACCCCAAAGTTTCCTCTACCAGAAAATTGTTCATTATGTCCACAGGCTTCTAGGGAATTATTATCCAAATACTAGAGTCCCCAAATGTTTCAAGGTTGAGGCTTCTATACATTTTTGGCTTGTCTCCCATCTATGGCCACATACATTTTTATTGGATACTTTAAGTTTCTGGGCAATAGCTGCGAGAATGAGACGGGAGAGGAGGAGGTAAGGGGCTGCGGGAGAGACGCGGTCAGTCTGCACCCACAGACAGGGAGCTACTGACCACCCCACAGGCACACACACGACACCGACCAGTCCACGTGGCTGTTTCCTGGGCGTTTCTCTTCTTAGTCCTTGGGGGCTCCCTCCTTCCCCAACCACAAATAGTCACTTTGAACCTAGCATGGTGGTCCATGTCTGTAATCTAGAATTTGGAGGTAGAGACAAGATGGTCAGGAGTTCATGCCAATCTGGGCAACATAAAACTGTCTCAAAAGAAAAAAGGGAGGGTGTCACACTTCTATTTTAAATTTTTGCTTTAGGTAGATTCAGTTCTCAGCACCTGCATGGTGGGTCCCAACCATCTGTGAGGCCAGTTCCAAGGGATCCAACAGTGTCTTCTAACCTCCACAAGCACCAGGCACACACATGGTGCACAGATATCATACATGCAGGCAAAACATCATACACATAAAATAAAATAAACAACAAATCTTTTTATGTATGACTAGAATGCAGTATTTACTGATGAGCATGATTGAGGAGGGACAGCCCTGTGGAAGTCCGCCTAAATGAATGCCCATCACCTGTCTAGGAAGTCATGCGTGACCCCACAGCCGTTGGCCATGAGCCATTCTTCAGACAATATGTTTTCAGACTCAGTCTCATTGAACTTGTAAAAGCCCCACTTCTCTAAGACATGGATCTTCTGGTGGTCTGAGAACCTAAACTTGGTCCCTCATGGGACCTCTATCACATATTCCATGCTCTGCAGCTTGGCACAAATGGATGTGATGATCTGGCCATAGCAAACTTTTGCCCACTGTGCCCAAGGACTTCCTAAAGGCACCTTGCATCCTTGCCTGCAACGCTGACAGAGTGGTCATAAGATCAAATACACGAATTTCACATGGAAAAGGTTGTCTCCAAGGCTCCTCAGGGCAACCCACTCAAGCAACAGGCTACATATACCATCACCCTATTGCAATATTTATGCTAAATTCCAAGATGTGAAAGCAAAGCAATTAAAAAAAAAAGGAAGAGAATCTTCATAACAGATTTGACAATAGATTCTTAGACATGCTCCTGGAAGTACCAACAACTAAAAAAAAAAAAAAAAGAGTTACTCAAAACCAAACTTAAAGACCTTTTGTGCAACTAGGAATACTATCAAGACAGTAACGAGCTATGTATCTGACAAGGCCTGGTGTTCAGAACATACATGCACAAGTCGGGGGTGTAGGTCAGTGGTCAGAGCTTGCCTGCAGTGTGTAAGGTCCTGGGTTTAACGCCAGCACCACAAAACAAAACAGACAGAATACAATACAAACATTAAAAAAAAAAAAAAACCTCTTACAACTCAATAGCAAAAGGCAACCAACCCAATTTAAAAATGGGCCAATCCAAAAAATAAAAAATAAAAATAAAAATGGGCCAAGACGTGACAAGCCACTTCCTCAAAGAAGATTCGCAAACGGCCACTAAGCACAGAGAAAGGTTCAACACTGGTAAGCCAGAAAGAAACTCAGATCAAAGCCATACAACTTGTCCCCCACATTCCGTTCCCAGCACCCACAAAGTGCCTCACAACCATCTTAACTCCAGTCCCAGGGGACCAGATGCCTTCTTCTGACCTCTGCGGGCACCAGGCACATACGTGGTACACAAACATACATACAGGCAAAACATTCATACGCAAAAAAATAAAATTTAAAAAAAATCTAACATTAAAAAACAAATGAATAAGTCAGGCACACACCTTTAATCCCAATACTCCAGAGGCAGAGGCAGGTGGATCTCTGTGAGTTTGAGGCCAGCTTGGTCTACAGAGCAAATTCCAGGACAGGACTGTTACACAGAGAAACCCTGTCTCAAAAAAAAAAAAAAAAAATGAATAAATAAAATTTAAAAAGCCAAATGAATAAAATAGGGCTAACAACCGGTTAAGATGGTTCATGAAATCATCTCTGATTTATGGAAGGAGGCCAGTTTCTTCAGTTCCCATCTGTCTTTTCTCGCCTTCTGGCTCCTGAACCTTCCAGTATCTGGGAAGCCTTCCTAGCTTTCCTTTCTTAAAAATCTTTCTTAGCACGACTGTTTGCTGTTGCACAGGGTGGGCACTGGTGTGTAACAGCTTATTCTGGAAAGCTCCCATACTGGTGAGAAGCCATGCCAACTCCTGGCTGCACAGCAGCAGAGCGCTACTGTCCATCAGTACAGACTTAGAGGTTACTACTCACAACGGCCCCGGAGAGACGCAAGAGATCACCTTTAGATTCTACATTCTGAGGGCACTTCTGTACCTCGTGTGACAGAAAGGAGTGTGCATGGACCTGTTCTTGCTAGTGGCCTGTTTGTTCTGAGTTACCTCACTAGGCCAGATGGCCCTGGAGGAGATAAGGACAATAAAGGAGAAAGTGCCTAGACTTGGCCCAACTGTTCAGAGGACAAGGGAAGAGGGTAAGAGATGATAAGGACGGAGGCGCTGACATCACAGATCTCAGGGACAAGGCTGGCCACCTGACAAGAGGGAGAGAACTCTGGGGAATGATCGCCTTTGCTCCCCCTGCTCTGCGGAGGCTGTTGGCTGTAGATAAGGGAAGGCCGTTTTCAGAGTATCAGGCCATGGCCTTCTCAGATCACCTGCCTTCTGCAGAAGCCCAACTTAGAGATTCAATTCTGTGCCTGCTCTTGCCACATGTGGTGACCAGCAACAGGACTGCTGTGTTCCGGTGACGGTGCTCGGGATACAAAGTGACGCAGCTACTGTGGAAAACAGCTCGGTGGTTCTTTACACGCTAGGAATATGCATGGACATGGTAGCACATTCCTTTTAATCAAAGTACTCTCGAGGCAGGAACAAGTGGATCTCTGTGAGTTCAAGGCCAACTGGTCTGCATACTGAGTTCCAGGCTGGCCAGGGCTACACAGTGAGATCCTGTCTCAAAAACAAAGAAACAAACAACATCAAAAGCCACCAAAACGCCGGGCGGTGGGGGCGCATGCCTTTAATCCCAGCACTCAGGAGGCAGAGCCAGGTGGATCTCTGTGAGTTCGAGGCCAGCCTGGGCTACCAAGTGAGTTCCAGGAGAGGCGCAAAGCTACACAGAGAAACCCTGTCTCGAAAAACCAAAAAAAAAAAAAACCCTCTCCAAAAGCCACCAAAAGTTAGACATGTAGACAAAACAATTCCATTCTTAGGTATAGATGCAAAATCTTTGAAAGCAGAAACTCAAGCAAGCATTTGCACATCATGTTCCTGATAGCACTATTTAGTCTCCAAGAAGCAGGACGACGCATCCAGTGGAGGACAGATACACAAATGTGCTCTAGCTCTACCCCGAGGAGTGAAGCTCTGATGCACGCTCCCATTGAAGAAGCAGCCTTGGAAACACAGGTGAAAAAAGTCGGATCCAGAAGGCCATGTGTGTATGAATTCAGCCATATGAAATGTCCAAAAGAGGCAGAACCAGAGTCAAAGCCAACCAGTCACTGCTGAGAGCCAGTGGGAGGAGGGCTGGAAATCGCTGCTCAATGGGTATGAGGTGGTGAAAGTTTTGGAAGTAGAGAGTGTTGATGTTTGTACGACCTCGTGAGTGAACTAAATACCACTGAGTTATTATTTCTAAAAGCATAAATTGCCAGGCGGTGGTGGCGCACGCCTTTAATCCCAGCACTCGGGAGGCAGAGCCAGGCAGATCTCTGTGAGTTCCAGGCCAGCCTGGTCTACAGAGCCAGATCCAGAACAGGCACCAAAACAACACAGAGAATCCCTGTCTCGAAAAACAACAACAACAACAACAAAAAAGAACGTAAAATGGAGAGCCAATGAAAGGGTAAAGGTGCTTGGTGTCAAAGCTGGTGACCTGAGTTCAAATCTCTAAACCCCATGTGATAGAAAAAGAGAACCAGCTCCCATAAGCCATCCTCTGACCTCTGAACACCTACACACACACACACACACACACACACACACACACACACACACACACAAATAAACATACAAATTAATTAATTAAAAATGTTAAAAAATGTTTTTAGTGCTGGAAAGATGCTCAGCATTGGCTGCACCTCCAGAGGACACAGATTCAAGTCCCAGCACCCATATGCAGCTCATAACTGTCTAAAACTCCAGTCCCAGGGGAACTGAACGCCCTCTTCTGGCCTCTGCAGGCACCAGGCACAAATGTGGTACACAGACAGACAGACATGTAGACAAAATACCCACAGAAATAAAATCAAATAATAATATTTTAAAAAAATCTTTTTAAGTTTCTAAGTGGTTAAATTGGTAAGAATTATTTAATTTTATCTTAGCATTGGCAATTAACAGAAGGAAATATAGGCCGTTTATAATGTTCACCTAGGGTTAGGGTTTGTTTTGTTTTGTTTTTGAGACAAGGTCTTCCTTTGTTACCTACGCTGGTTTTTTCAAGTAATGCTCCCCTTTCTTCTTAGTCAGCAGAGTTATGGGTATGTGGTACTGGGTCTAGCATGTAGTGTGTTTGTGTGCTAACTCTGAGTCTTTTTGTATCTGGGCCCTTTCGAAAGTTTCCCAGAAAGTATATACACAAACACAATTGTAGAGGACTTACAGGTACCTTCCATTCAGTTAACTCACAGGTATTCCCAAAACTCAGAGATGATTACTGACTTGCTAAGAATTAGGGGGAAAAAAGAACTTAGGGGCTGGAGAGATGGCTCAGGGGTTAAGGGCACTGGTTGCTTTTCCAGAGGATCCAGCTTTGACCCCCAGCACCTACATGGCAGCTCACAACTGTCTGTAACTCCAGTTCCAGGGGATTCACAGTGCACAGGCATACATGCAGGCAAAACACCCATACACATAAAATAAAAATAAATCTTTAAATAAAAAGAATTTGTCAAATCAAATCAAATTATTTATACGTATTAGTTGTGGTAGCCAGCGGCAAAGAAAACTATTGTCTCAGCAGAGCCTGGAGTTTGTGGTTGTCTTAAGGGCCCCGTTTGAAGTAGAGAACTGAAAGTCAGACCGACCTTTGTTTCTGATTCAGAACAGCCCCGGGCAGCCAGCAGCACGGCTCCCACAGGTGTGAAGAGAAACTCTCGAGCAAAACGTGAGTTCTTCAAGACAGCTGCGGTCTCTCCATCCACGTCAACGGCTTCGCCTTCCTAAAAGGCAGCGAAAAGTGAGTATCAAAAGTCACTTTAGTACTTCTCGTTCCAGGAATCAAACTCAGGTTGCCAGGCTTCCCCAGGCAAGCACCCTTACCTGCTGAGCCATCCTGCCAGCCCGGCACTTTGGATTTGTTAGAAAATATCCAGGAGCTGACTAAGTGTGGCATTTCGGGAAAGGACCACACCAACCTCTAACGTGCTACTCTCTCGTCCTCAGACCTCTACTGATGTCATGTCTATTTGCACATGGTCAACTGAGCAGTGTCAGGATCACTTTTCTTAGAATGACACTGCCTCAGCATTTAATGTCTTTTCAGAGACAGCTAGGGAAACCATCTCACCCTGAACTTTACTTCATCAGCTAAACGGGAACTTTGGACCAGTTGTTTCCGAAGTATATTTCTGTGATTCCCAAGGTGCTTGGGAAGTGAGTTATATAAAGCGGTGGTTCTCAACCTGTGGGTTACAATGGCCCTTTGTGGTCTAATGACCCTTTCACAGGGGTCACCTAAGACCATCCGAAAAAACAAATATTTACATTACGATTCATTACAGTAGCAAAATTACAATTATGATGTAGCAATGAAGTAATTTTATGATTGGGGGTCACCACAACATGAACTGTAGTAAAGGGTTGCAGCATTAGAAAGGTTGAAAGCCACTGATATAAAGCAATGCATGTTATTCAGTAAGTATTTTCTCTTTTATTAACTTTTAAACTTTTTAAAAAGCATTTTTGTATGCGTGTATGCACATGTTTGAAGGCATGTTGCCTAAGCACAGGTAGAGGCCAGAAGAAAGTACTGGGTAATGCCTCCTGTTACTGTCTGTCTGTTCCTTCAGGCAGTCTCCCCCTGAGCATGGCATTCACATTCTCTCAGCCGGGTTGGCAGCCAGTGAGCCCGGCAACCCTCCTGTCTCTGCCTCACTTTGGAGCTGGTATGATCTACGTACCCAGGACAGCTGCTTGGCACGTGGTGCTGGGATCTGAACTCCAGTCCTCTTGGTCATATAGCAAGCACTGGACCATCTATCTCTCCGATTCCCCCTTCTAAAATTTATTTTAAAGACAAAATCCAAGCCGGGCGGTGGTGGCGCACGCCTTTAATCCCAGCACTCGGGAGGCAGAGCCAGGCAGATCTCTGTGAGTTCGAGGCCAGCCTGGTCTACCAAGTGAGTTCCAGGAAAGGCGCAAAGCTACACAGAGAAACCCTGTCTCGAAAAACCAAAAAAAAAAAAAAAAAAAAGAAAAGAAAAGACAAAATCCAATGATGTATCCCAAGCTGATCTGAAACTCACCTTATATCCCAAGCTGGCCTTGAACCTGCAATTCCTCCTAAACCTCACATGTGCTCAGACTGCAAATGGGTGCCACCATACCCAATATAGCATTTTCAGTAAGATTTTCTTTTCTTTTTCTTTTTCCTTTTCTTTTTCTCTTCCTCTCTCTCTCCCTCCCCCCCCCCCTTTCTTTTTGGACAGTGTCTCGTGTCATTTAGGCTGGCCTTGAAATTGCTGTGTACCCAGGAATGACCTTGTGTGAGAGCCAACCTTACATTTTAAGTTTTAATTACTATGCCTAAGAGATTCATGAAACAACAAAAATGCCTCTGGTCTGCAAATCCCTTGCCCAAGGATAGATAGTTCCTGAAATGCTGGAGGCTATTGTTATGGGAGATAACAAGCCACATGTTTTCACTCCCCTAAACAGGTTTGTTTGACCCATATATACCGGATGTGCTTGATCACATGTGGGCTGGAGGTATGTAGGCAGAAAATATGTGAGGATGTAGACTCACCCTGATTGGGCCTGGTGGGAAATGCATTGAATTACGGGTTTTCCTCCTTAAGCCTTTGCCATACTTGATTTGGGGCCATTTCCCAGGAACCCGGGTATGGACCTGGCCAATGCCCATCCACCTGGCCAGTATTTAATTAAAGCTTGCTTCAAGTTTGACTTTGATCTGTGGTAATGGTCTTCTTCGAGATCAGTGGGATAACACTTGAATTCCTAATCCTCCTGCCTCTACCTTCCTGGGATGACAGGCATGTACCACCATGCCTGTTTTCATGCAGTGCTGTGGTTTAAACACCAGCTTCATACATGCTAGGCAAGCACCCTGCCAACTGAGCTACATTCCCAGCCTCAGATTTTGCTTAAAACAAAACAAAACAAAAATCTCACAATGAGGACCCTGCATCTAAGCATCCTATATTGCCTCCTCTGGCAGCTACTGATGAGTCCTTCTGCTTTGGATGCTCATCCATTTGTTTATTTTGAACTGGTTCTTGGAATCCTATTTGCTGACTATCTGGTTTTGTTTGCTCGCAGGTCTTGTTTGTTTTCAAAGTTTTTAGGTTTCTGCCCTGTTTGTTTGCTCAAATCAGAGGGCATTTGATTTCTAGCAGTGGTTTGGTTTGATCATTTGTTGGGAGTCTTTTTTTTTCCCCGACACTCCTTCCATATCTAAAGTAAAGAGAAATGTTTAGAAAAAACAGATTACTTGGTATTCCAGCTAATTGATTCCAGCATGTAAATTCAAATTGCAAGATCCAACGGAACTGGGATTACAGGTGGTTGTAAGACATCATGTGGGGCTGGAAAGGAAACTCAGGTCCTCTGCAAGTGCAACAAACGCTCTTAACCACTGGGCACCTCTCCAGACCCGCTCAATTAACCTCTAAGTTGGTTTATTTTGCACACTAACTAGAAGTCCTAGGTAATACAATTTTTCCTCTTTTTTTTTTTTTTTTTTTTTTTTTGAGACCAGGCTAGCCTCCAACTCTTAGAGATCCTCCTGCCTCTAACTCCCAAGTACTGGGATTAAAGACATGCACCACCACACCCAGTTCAATTAGAAAAAAAAACTTTTTAAATCATAAATATGAATCTGCTTTAACTGACATTTAAATCATCTTTAAAAATAAACAATAAAATTAGTAATTTACAAAACTTATAAGACCTCTACATAGAACTGCATCTAAGTTAAAAGATGATAAAAAAAAATAAATGGAAAAGCAATTTAAAATTTTTAGAGGTTATATCAAAACTAAAGATGGGGGCTAGAGAGATGGCTCAATAGTTAGTTAGGAGAACCTGCTGCTCTTCCAGAGGACCCTGGTTCGATTATTACAAAATAATTATAAAATAATTCATTAGGGAGAAGACCGTGGGCGTGGGGAGTCAGGCACTCAGTCTGGTTAAGGAGAATGAGGACATCCGGGGATTCTTTGGCTGGTTAAAATGCTTGCTTTTCTCATCCAATACTTTTGCTTCTTTAGGCCACACTGTGTTCTTTATTATTTTAATTCTAGGTGTTATAGTCTATTATATATCACATATAAACATTATGTCAGATACAGGGGTGAAAAAGAGAAACAAAACCAGACTCAGATCATGGCTAATAGATTCGGTGATAGGATCCAGGGATTTCTTCCTTAAAAATTTTACCAATTTTTTCTCTCTCCTGAAGACTGCTTCCATGCCTACTCAGTCTCATTTCTATCAGATTCTAGGAACAAGACTTCCCAGCACCACAGGACAGAAACAATACTGGGCCTTGGCATGCACAAAATGTGATGCTTGGCCAACAGGGGGAACTGTGAAGACCCAAGAAGAAGCAGCAGAAGGAAGGTGGAGGAGGATACAGAGGAGGATGCAGAGGAGAGGTGTGTGGAGAAACGCTGTCTGTGCACCCATGTTCAAGAGTCTACAAGGCCAAATGATTGAACTTCAAGACTGTGGGGAGTGACAATGCTGCAGACCAGAACCAGATGATCTTGACGTGTTTTTAGTCCCCTGACATACATCTGTTGCCCACACCAGTGTAGCCTGACATTCTTCTGACTATTGAACCTTACAATGTATTCTCAGCAGACCATCAGCTTCACCAACCCAAAATCAAGAATGTCATCAAATAGCATCAGAGACCTATAGCAGAATATTCCCCCATTTGACTCACCACCACTGCCTACCTGTGGCTTCCACCGATGTATTTGGTAGACACTTTGATTTATACGTGTCTTTGTTCTGGAACCTTTCCCATAGTGTGATGTGCTGTTTGGGGAAATCTGAACCTATGCTCCTTGGACCAGGGTCATCATATTTGGTTACAAAATAAACCAGCTCTTATCTCTTCGAGGAAAGAACTTCACTTTTGCATCAGTGACATTCTACTTTTCTCAGAGCTAGAATATGAGCCTGGGTATTTGATTCCAAAGACTGTACTTTTCTACATTGAGAAAACAAAGCCCTCTGTTTACAAACGGCTTGATTACATGACACTGCTGTGCCATACTGCTTTTCCATATGCTCACTGGTCTCTCTATAGAACGTCTGAATGAAGTTTTATCCAAGTTCTTAGACGTGATTAAAGTATTGTAATTAGAAAAATATTTCATTCGTATGAGATGCAGGCTGAAATATTTAAGGCGAGAGTTATAATTTACATAGGTATATCAGGGGTGTGTATGTTTTAAAAGAAGTATGCCTGCCATTACACTATTTTGTCACTATGTGAACACCATAAATTTGTACTCACACAAGCTTAGATGTTATAGCCTTGTACACACCTAGGCTATACATTGTGTATCTAGTACAACCCATCGCTCCTGTGGCCACAATAAACAACATAACACAAGATTAAAACAAGCTAAAGAGGAAATGATCAGACACAGTCAATTCAAAGTGCGAGGCTGCTGATGAAACAGAACCACATACAGTTTTACAGTAAGCCCTGTGGTTTTCTTTTTATGTATGAGGATATACATTTGGGGTGCTGTTCTTGCAGAGAACCCAGGTTCAGTTGCCAGCCCCCACATGGTGGCTTACAAGCATCTGTTAACTCCAGTTCCAGGGGATCAAATGACCTCTTCTGGCCTTTATGGGCACTAGGCTTGTATGTGGTACACACACACACACACACACACACACACACACACACACAGAAGTAAGTCTTTTTTTTTTTTTAAGGATGCTTGGAGCTGTGAAGACGGCTCAGGGAAAGCACTTGTAGTGTGCATGAGGACTAGAGTTCACTTGTAGTGTGCATGAGGACTAGAGTTCACTTGTAGTGTGCATGAGGACTAGAGTTCACTTGTAGTGTGCATGAGGACTAGAGTTCACTTGTAGTGTGCATGAGGACTAGAGTTCGAATTTTCAGCATCCACATAAACGCCATGTAGGCGTGGCAGCCTGGCTGGAACCCTCCTGCTGGAATCTGGACACAAGAAATCCCTGAAGCAGCTGGGCAGTGGTGGCACATGCCTTTAACCCCAGCACTTGAGAAGCAGAGACAGGTGGATCTCTGAGTTCAAGGCCAGCCTGGTCTACAGAGTGAGTTCCAGAACAACCAGGGCTACACCGAGAAACCCTGTCTCAGGAGTTTAAAAAAAAAAAAGGAAATCCTTGAAGCATGCTGGTAGCTAGACTAGTCAAATCAGCAAGCTTTAGGTTCAAGGAACCTCAATGGAAAGGATGAAGAATGATCCATGAAGACAAAGTCAACCTCCACACGTGTATAAACACCCACATGTGCACACACATAAACACACGCAAGTAATAATAGATAAGAGGAGGAACTGAAGAGTGGTGGAGAGTGCTTGCTGCTCTTCTAGACAACCTGAGGTGGGTTCCTAGCACCCAGTCAGGTGGATCCTGAGACCTGCAGCTCTAGTTCCAGGGGATCCAACAACTTCGGCCTTTTGTGGACACGGTACTCACACGCATAACCCACCCCCACACACTTAAAATAAACTTAGATTTGGGGGGGGGTTGTTTGTCTGTTTTTGCAAGACAGGGCTTTTCTGTGTAACAGCTCCAGCTGTCCTGGAACTCACTTGGTAGCCCAGGCTGGCTTCAAACTCACAGAGATCCACCTGCCTCTGCCTCCTGAGTGCTGGGATTAAAGGTGTGCGCCACCACCGCCTGGCATTATTATACTATTTTTTTTAGCCTTAATGCAATTAAAAATATTTTTATAATATTGAGAAAAATTCTTCTCTGATTTACTTAATAAATACACACAAGCAGGAGATCATGCAGTGTGACACCCAGACCTGTGATCAGTTACAGCCTCCTCAGCCTCCACCCACCTCCTCACCTTGGGCGTCTACAGAGTGAGAGCTTCCAGTATTTGAGAAGCGTGTGAGCCAGATCTGAGTGTCCTACACACCGAGGAAACGTGTTTCCAGATGGAGTGGGAAAGAGCGTGGTGGGGTGGTAAGTGCCACCTACTACTTACCAACTAAAGCAGAAGACAATATCCAGGAATCGAACCACAGCAAGAGACAGGAAACAAAGACGTATCAGCCATGGAGACAAGAGTGATTTAAAAACTGAAGATGAAGGTACAGCTGCCAATGGCCCTCAGGAAACGAGGGTGAGACCAGATGTGGTGGCACAAGCCTTCAATCCCAGCACTCAGGACAGAGACGCAGGCAGATTTTTTCTTGAGTTCAAGCACAGCCTGGTCAGCACAGTGAGTTCTAGGCCAGCAAGAGCTACATATAGTAAGACCCTAACTTGGGGAAAAAGTCGGGAGAAAGATGGGATGGAAATACCCAAGGACCATCAGGTAAATGAAAAGAAAGAGGCCGTCACCAAAGCCCTAAATGATGGCCACTCAGTACGTCAAGGAAATCAGCGTCCTTATCATCTCACAAAAGCCAAATGCCTCCATTCAAGACAACAACAGAGCCACTGAAACAAAACCCACGCATGCAGACTCTTAGAGCACTGGAGAGAAGAGCCTGCCATCTTGTCTTTACCTGTAAACTGGATTATGATAAAGACTGAAAGAAATTCAGCGGATGCCTAGAAAACTGCAGAACACTGAATGTGAAAAGTGAGAGTCTAAAGAAAGGAGAGGAAGGTCGGAGAATTGCAGGAGACAGCCCCGAGGGAGAAAGAGGCCAAAAGACAAAAGGTATCACAAAAGGCTCCCCAGGAGCCTTCTGGGGAGCCTAGTAAGTTTTCTGAAGGAACAGATGGAATAGGAGCGCATCGCTGGAATGGCGGGGATGCCATTAATTATCCGGAGGGTCTGACAGCCATGCAGATCTTAAAAGGTGGCCTTCCAGGATGTGGCCCAGAATGAGTAAATACGTCAAAATATTCCAAAGGCTGCGGACCTCATGTAATGGACATTGACAAAGTCCTCATAGAAGGAAAATCAACCAGACATCTAACGGATGTCACAGAAATACAAAGCAGTGTCTCTGCCCTCCTCTCAAGAGCTGAGATGCTCTGAAGATAATCCTGCCCCTCTATACCAGCATCTTCCAGGGTTTGCCACTGGGTATTCATTCAGATAATATGTTCTTATTAGGAATTCCAAACCTGAAGCACTTATTAAACCTCAAATATTTTAAACTAATTAAAAGGGTCTGTTAATTTCTATGCCTTTGAATCACTGGTCAAAAGAAAGTATAAAAAGTTTATTACTCTACTGTAAGCAAAATGAAGACTTCAATTAAGGGAAAAACAGAATTACACACAAACCAACCAACATCAGAATAGTGAGAAGAAATTTAAGGTCAAAGTGAAGATCCAGGAAAGGTGCTGTGGCTGGGGTGGGGGTGGGGAGGCACAAGGGTAAGAACACTACAGAAATATCAGGTACCAGTATTGCCCACCCCAAAAACCTGAAGATGGAACATGGGGCCTTGCACATGCGGGCAAGTGCTCTACTATTGAGCCATACTGCCATCCCCGTGGGCAGCTTTTTACCTTGAATGTGAAATTTGCATCGAAGATTAGTTCTCTCTCATGCCCTGTGATTCCTCCTTTGTAAACAACTCGGCATCTTTCAGCTGGTTCTGTCTTTGGGAGTTTGAAGAGTCGAAACGTGGCAGACACAAAGCGACAGTCACCTGAAAGCAGACACACAGGGCTCACTACCTGCACCCCGGCGGCATTCAACAAACGAGGATGGCGCATACTGTAAAGGTGAATTCCTTTACTGCATGCCATCAATTCTCTTTCTGGGCGCTTCAGTCTATTTACTGAAATAAAATACTTTATTAACTATCTCTCTGAGGGAGGAGCTGAAATTATTCAGGAGACAAGGTGGACACTTTCAGATGATGCAGTTTCCCTCGGTAAGAATCACTCAGTAAGGGGACTGGAGAGGTGGCTCAGGGGTTAAGAGCACTGACTGCTCTTCCACAGGACCTGGTTTCAATTCTCAGCACCCACATAGCAGCTCACAACTGTCTGTAACTCCAGTTCCAGGGGACCTGACACCCTCACACAGACATGCATGCAGGCAAAACACTAATGCTCATTTAAAAAAATAATTGCTCCTTAAACTAACTAAGCACTGAACGGAAACCATCCCCACGGCAGTCACAGGGTCTCTGCGGTTGTTTCTTACCAATAACACTTTCTAGTTCCTTGTTTTGAACTGTAATGAGACTGGCAGTGACCAAACGCGGAGGACAGAACCCAATTTTTTGGGCAATGATGGCAAGATCCTTCCAGTACAAAGCACCACCCAGGCACTCACCTTAAGAGAAAAATTACAGAGCAGTCAGTACTTAGAGCAGCATTATGGACATTTATAACCTGTACAATTAACTAGGACATCGTATTAAGATGTAGGACCTAACTGGCCATGGAGGCGTCCACCTGGAACACCAGCATGTGAAAGATAGAGGAAGATAATGAAGAGTCCACATTCATCCCTGTGAGTGTGAGGCTCTTTCTCAATAAAACAAAACCACAAGAGCAAAGGATGTATATTGCATGAATTCCTAAATGGTCTTACAATAAAATCCCAAAGTCAGATATTGGGGTAAATGCTGAAAGATCAGAGACAAAGGAACAAGCCAATAGAGAAACTTCTCACCACTACCGAATCCTCAGGCTGAATGGAAGGCGAAATCCTATCTCCACAAATCCTCTGACTGAAAGCCTCTGAGTCCTCAGCTGGAAGGGCCTAGTTCCTGTCTCTTCAAGCCTTATGTACCTTTCTCTGCCCAGCCATATCACTTCCTAGTGCTGGTATTAATGGCGTGTATGCTTCCCAAATACTGGTAGCAGAGGCATGAGATCTCAAGTGCTGGGATTAAAGGCTTGTGACTCCCAAGTACTGGGATTAAAGGTGTGTGCCACCACTGCCTGGCTGTTTCTCTCCTAGACTGAATCAATCACATGTAGTCTAGGGTGGCTTTGAACTCATAGAGATCCAGATGGATCTCTGCCTCCCGAGTGCTAGGATTAAAGGTATGTGCCAGCTGGGTGGTGGTGCACACCTTTAATCCCAGAACTTGGGAGGAAGAGCCAGGCAGATCTCTGTGAGTTTGAGTCCAGCCTGGTCTACAGAGCGAGATCCAGGACAGGCACCAAAACTACACAGAGAAACCCTGTCTCTCTCAAAAAACTAAAAAAGAAAAAAATGATTATAGTAAATTTAAAACAAAAAAATAAGGCCTAGAAATAGGGCCTGGAAGTATCCACAAGGCCTAGTGATAACCAAACCCAGAATTTGTTAGCTAATGGTCTCTGAGAATCGTTTTCAGGACAGTCCTGATGTGTTGGTTCTACTAAGACACAATCACAATACTTGTGTGTGTGTGTGTGTGTGTGTGTGTGTGTGTGTGTGTGTTAATCCACACTCTGAAAGGTGCTGTTAGTGGGAATAAAACGGCATAAACTCTGCCTCTTAACTCCAGATGAGTCCCATAACGGTCTATTACTAGAACAATAATTGCTACTAATGTTCACAAGACATTTTTACAGATTTTTTTTCAGTGCAAAGATATTCATATAAGTTTTATGTGTTGTGTTACACCAATAAGTTATAGATAAACTTAACCGTCACCAGTAAACTAACACTTCAAGCTGAACAACACAGTTGTATAATACTGTTTATACATGTTTAGACCAGAGCTGGAGAGAAAGGTCTGAAGTTAAGAGCACTGGCTGCTCTTCTAGAGGACCCAGGTTTGATTCCCGTAACCCACATAGCAGCTCACAATTGTCTCTAACTCCAGTTCTAGAAGATCGGACACCCTCATATGGCCTCCACAGCTACCAGACCTACATGCAGGCAAAATACCCACATAGAAAATTTTTTTAAAATGTTGGGACTTAGGAAATATATTTTTTGTATTTTTTGGAATGTTTTGTTTTAATTATTTTGCTTATTTACTATCTTGCTTTTTTGGAGATAGGCTCTCACTATGTAGCCCTGGCTGGCCTGGAACTTTCTATGTATGCTAGGCCTTGAACTCATAGAGATCTGCCTGCCTTTGCCTCCCAAGTGCTAGAATTAAAGATGTGCAACAATACTTGGCTTATGTATGTATGTACGTATGCATGCATGTATGTATATATGCATGCATATGTGTATGTATGTATGTATGTATGCATGCATGCATGTATCTGTGTTTTTCTTCTGTGTGTATGAGAGACAGCACATGCCACAGTGTACATGTGGAGGCCGGATGAAAACGCTCTGGAGTTAGTCCTTTCCTCCTACCATGGGGATTCTGGGGATCACACTCAGGCTGTCAGACTTGGCCGCAAGCGTCTTTACCTACTGAGCCATCTCTTCCGTGTGTGTGTGTGTGTGTGTGTGTGTGTGTGTGTGTGTGTGTGTACACATCTTCATGGGTGAGGCACAAATGCTATAGGGCACATATGGAGATCAGAGATCTACTCTCTCCATGCATCTTTTTATGTGGGTTCTGGGGATTGAACTCAGCTCATCAGGCATGGAAGGAAAGTGATTTACCAATTGAGTCACCTCATAGGCTCTGTTTTCCTGCTTTTAACATTACTCATTTATATTACTGTATAATAAGAAAAATGTTAACACGATCTCTTTAAAAATGAGATTTTTTTTTTTTTTAGACTATGTCTCATCGTGCAGCCTGCGACAGCCTTGAGTGAACGCTGTTCCTCTTACTTCATCTCCAAAGAGCTGAGGTCACAGGCATGTACCACCACTGCCAGCTTAAATGCAAAAGTCGATCATGAGGATGCATTTATCTCCTTAATGTCTAGAGACTCTTAAGTGACAATAAAGGAATAAATACTCCATCTCATTTATTCTTCAGAATAGCTTTTTAAAGTAGTCTGTTATTATTTTCATTTTACAGTTTAGAGAAACAATAACAGATTAATTAAATTGCCTGAGATTATGTCACTTTTAAAAAAAGTTTATTTATAGTGGTGGTGGGGAGGGGCACATGGGCATTTGTGCCACAGTGTACATGTGCAGGTCAGAGGTCAGCTCTGTGGAATCCGTTCTCTCCTTCCACCTTTACATGCATTCCAGGGATCAAGCTCAGATTGCCAGCCTTGAACCACAAGTGCCTTTTCCCACTGAGCCATCTTACCGGCCCTCATATTGCTTCTGGGTAGTAGATAAGGAATCGAACCTTCTGGCCTTATGCTATTTGCTCTCCCAGCCAGTGGTCTCACCCCAATGTACTTGCAGGATGGAGCTCTACACTAGTCAATAATCACTGATGTAAATAAAACAAGAATGCATACCCCATAAAACCTTGTGTGACTTGATGTCTTCTGGCACTTCAAGGCTAGCATAGACGTCACTGAAATACAGCTCCCCACCGTACTGAAAAAGAGCAGCACGCGTCCGAGCAAGGTTAAAGATTACATTCATTCCAGATAACAAAAAAAAAAAAAAAAAATTGATTTTTAGGAAAACAACTTCAAAATTCCAGTGTTTGAGCTGATACTGACCAAGCTGACCCTTGAACAACTAACAGCTGCCTCCATCATTAAAATCAACACACAGGGCCCGAGGTGTTTGATTTTCCAGTGTCCTATCCAACATAAAGTTGCTTTCTAAGACTCGGAGAGGAGGGAGTCAACAGGAAGTGGAGAAGCAGGAGAGGATGAAGGGAGGATGGCTGTCACCTGTGTGCATTGTGTGCGTGTATGGAAACATAGTGATAAGGGCTGGAGAGATGGGTTGTGGGTAAAGTGCTTGCTGCTATGTGAGCACCTGCTGAGTTCTGGTCCTCAGCATCCACGAAAACCAGGGGTGGTTCGCATCTATGACCCCAGCTCTGATGGGGCCCACAGCTAAGTCCCTGGAGCTGATCAGCTGGCAATTCCACCCAACTTGGTGAGTTCCAGGTTCAGTAAGAGATCACATGTCAAAAGTAATAATAATAATAATAAAGTAACATAAAAGATTTGTCTTATCAGGAAAATTCTTTTAAAAAGAACAAAATTTGAGGGTTCAAATAGATTAGAAGAGTGGTTCTCAACCTTCCTAACGCTGCAACACAGTTCCTCATGTTGTGGTGATCCAACCATAAAATACTTTGTTGCTACTTCATAACTGTAATTTTGCTGTTATGAATCGTAATGTAAATATCTGATTTTCAGGATATCTGATATGCAACCCACAAAGAGGTCACCACCCACAAGTTGAGAACCACTGATGCAGAAGAACCAAGTTCATGGGGCTGGAAAGATAACTCAGAGGTTAAGGGTTCATGCTGCTCTTCCAGAGGTCCTGAGTTCAATTCTGGGCAACCACATGGTGGCTCACAACCATCTATAATGAGATCTGGTGCCCTCTTCTGGCCTGCATGCATATATGCAGGCAGAACATTGTATACATAATAAATAAATAAATCTTTTTTTAAAACATGCAGATGAAAACATTATTCTGTTCTATTAAAAAAAGAAGAAGAAGAACAAAGTTCAGTTTCCAATACCCATACGGTGGATCACAACCACCTGTAAGTCCAGTTTTGATCTCTGTGAGTACCAGACACACATGTGGTGCACATGTATGCATATAGGCAAAACATTCATGCATATAAAATAAATAAATCTTTTTTAAAGTTTTTAAATAAACAAGAACACAGGAGGGGAAAAAAATGAGTGTCTCTCCTAAATACATTCAGGTTGCCTGAATTTTTAGTGAGTCCAAACAACACAGCCCTAGGTGTCTAGACAACTAACAGACACATCCATAGAATTAACAGTCTTAGCCTTTGAAAATTACAGTAATTGAGCCAGGGGGTGGTGGCGGCGGCGGCGCACGCTTTTAATCCTAGCACTCGGGAGGCAGAGCCAGGTGGATCTCTGTGAATTCGAGGCCAGCCTGGGCTACTGAGTGAGTTCCAGGACAGCCAGGGCTACACAGAGAAACCCTGTCTCAGAAAAAAAAGAGAGAGAGAGAGAAAAAGAGAGAAGGAGGAAGAGAGGAAGGGAGAGAGGGAGGAAGGAAATTACAGTAATGAAGGCAGGCAGTGGTGGCGCACGCCTTTAATCTCAGCACTCAGGAATCAGAGGCAGGAGGATTTCTGAGTTTGAGGCCAGCCTGACCTAAATCATGAGTTCCAGAATAGCCAGAGCTTTCACAAAGAAACCCTGTCTCAAACAAACAAACCAAAAAAAAAAAAAAAAAAAAAAAAAAGGAAGGGAAATTACAGTGATATTATTACACATTAAAATTTTTATATATCCTTAACATCTAGGTCAAAGGAGTCAGCAGGGATTGAAGGTGTTGTTTAGCTAATTTCAAAAGCGTGGATGCCTATATTCTATAGTAATGTTTAGCTTTTCTTAGTTGATCTCAGTGAAGATCATGAGCTGGTATACAAATGGCATCCTTGAAATAACATGAGATCATTCCTACATAGATACTTTTAAATTTTTATTTTATTATTTTTACATGCGTAAGTGTTTGCCTACATGTATGTCTGTGTCCTTGTACCCTCGAGGGCCAGAAGAGGGCATCAAGCCCCTAGAACTGGAATTACAGATGGTTGTAAGCCACCATGTAGGTGCTGGGAATTGAACCTGGGTCCTCTGAGAGAGCAGCCAGTGCTCTTAACCACTGAACCCCCGCCCGAGCCCTTTATAGATACTTCTATTTGAGCAATGTAATAGCTCTGTAAGCCAAAAACCCCAGAATGTATTTTCAGAGTGCTAGGGATTGAGCCTCGTGTATGCCAATCACACATTTGCCACTGGATTACACCTTCAGCCCTCCAAATCCCAGAATGCTTTGTTTTCTAGCACCAAGAAACAAATCCTTTCATAGGCAGGAAGGACAGGAAGCTCCTGGAAGTTTCACTTTTAAAAAGGCATCCATATAAAACTTCCATCTTAGATTTTTCCAAAGATAAGATATCTTGGCATCGGAAATAGTATCATTGAGAAACAGGATCTGTTCTAGAAAAGGCAAATTCATAGAAATTTTTCAGTGAGTCAACAGGTTCTGGTGACTCCGCAGGTGTTATCTGAGAGCCAAAATCAATAGTAGCCAGGGCAACAGGAAAGAAGGTGAATGTTCTAACAGTCAATCACCAGCAGCCTGAGAGGAAAATAAGCCCTGTCTAGGGCATTACTCTCACCCTATGCCACCCCACCCCAACTTTTGTGCACTTTTTTGTTTGTTTTTTGAAACAGCATCTCAGACAGTTGGCCTTGAACTCCACCATGACCAACTTGGCTCCCTCTTAACTTGGTGCATAAATCAAGAGTTTGAGTTCTTAGTTCCAGAAGAGAACGTGATCCTGTCAGCCCTCTCTGGTGTTAACAGATTATGTCTCCCTCCTGCCCTCACCTTGAGCATGTGATACACCTCCCGAAGCACTTGTCCTTTATCGGGGACAAGGTTGATAACACAATTGGATCTAAAAACAATAAGGGGAAAAAAGAGCAGATGTTGACGGACTCAAATCCTTGAAGACCCAAAAGGGGCTTCCATCTTACCAGCAGAGGTACCTGCTTCTTCCCGACTCTCCTTTCTTCCCCATACTCAACTTTCCCGAGATAAGGGAACTAGGCAAGTTGTTTAAGACATATCTGGGGGTTGGGGATTTAGCTCAGTGGTACAGCACTTGCCTGGCAAGTGCAAGGCCCTGGGTTCGGTCCTCAGCTCCAGAAGAAAAAAAAAAAAAAGACATATCTGTAAGCAAGTAGTGAGTGCAAAGTGCAGGAATATGACGCATGGTTCTTGTTTTGTCCTGATATTCACTAGGCAAGAAAACAAAACCCGGACTCGATGCCTATCATGGCAGGTGTTCAAATCCCTCAAAGGGAGCTTTCCCAGTATTTTCATTTGAGGCTAGGTGTGAAACTGGTTAAATGCTTCTTTAGGGTTCAATTCCCAGCATCAAAAGAAAAAAAAAAAAGGCCCAATCCTGTCACTTGGGCATGATTTAACAATGACTCAGGAAAATGAGAAACACAAAACACCATAATTTGCCATGAAAAAAAAATGCAGTCGTTGCTAAATGTGATGGTGCGTGCCTTTAATCAGGAGGCAAAGGCAAGCAGATCTCTGTGCATTCAAGGTCAGCCTGGTCTACACAGCACTTTCCAGTCCAGCCATAACTACATAGTGAGACCCTGTCTCAAAACAAACAGAACAAAACAGAATACCACATAGATGATGGTAGTCCCATAAAATTACAATAAAGCCTGTAATTGTCTAGGACAGCAACACCCAGAACAAGGCCATAGTACATTAGCCAAGTGTTTGTGACGAGGCTGGCGTCCACACCTTACTGACTGCTGGCTGTAGAAAAGTACAACACATACAAACAATGATGCTCCTGGCCTTTTTTTATGATGCTTTTATCACTATTTTATGGTGAATTTACTCTGCTTACAAGAAAACACGCTGTAAAATAGTCTGCTAGGCTTTCAACAGCAACCTCGCACGTCTTGAGCGGCCACCACAACCCTGGATAGCATCACCTCTTATGTCTGGACTGCTCTGTTCGTTGGGCCCTGGTATCAACAGGCTGGCTCTATGGTGTACACCACACAGCCTAAGTGTGCAGTGGACTCTATCATCAAAGTCTGGGTGAGTACACACTGATGTGCACACAATTAGATAACGCTCCAATACAAAGTTCTTACGACACGACCCACCGTTACACTCCAATAAGAGGTGAGTGTCCGTCACAGAGCACAGGCTGTGGTCTGGCTGGTCTGGGGAGCTCACCGGCTTTAGGTCGGTGGGCAGATGTGTCCACACTGCAACATGACTTTGTCTCCTCCTAACTTACCAACAAATGCCCAATTGAGGGACAAAACAAAACAAACTCACAATATTTTAAGTTTATGCTTTTGTGTTGGGTTGTATACATAGCTATCCTTGACCACATGGTTGTGCCAGAGGCTAGACATGCCTGGCAACTTTAAATTCTCTCTCAGACAGCTGTGTTTTGTTTAGTGGACTATAGAGAGCTCATTACAGCTTCCTTCCTTTATGAAGGCCTGCTAAGTTCAGTTTAATTCCTTTTTCTTTTTTTTTTTTTTTTTTTTGTTTTGTTTTTTCAAGACAGGGTTTCTCTGTGTAGCTTTGCACCTTTCCTGGAACTCACTTGGTAGCCTAGGCTGGCCTCGAACTCACAGAGATCTGCCTGGCTCTGCCTCCCGAGTGCTGGGATTAAAGGCGGGCGCCACCAACGCCTGGCCCCTTTTTCTTTTTTCAACTTTTAAAAATATTTATTTTTACTATATGTGCATTGGTGTTTTTCCTGCATGTATGTCTGTGTCAGGATGTGGGATCCCCTGGCACTGGAGTTACAGACAGGTGTGAGCCGCCATGTGGGTACATGGGAATTGAACCCAGGTCCTGTGGAAGAGCAGTCAGTGCTCTTAACCACTGAGCCATCTCTCCAGCCCCTAGTTTAATTCTTCAAAGAGTGGTAGCATGTGTGTGCTCAAACTGAGCTGGGCTTTGCTCATAGCGGAAAGGCGGTAGCCCTACACGACGATGTCGTAGCTCTCCTTCTGCACTCCAGCCTCCGCCAACTTCTCAATGCAGCCGTGAATAAAAGCCACATTGGGTGCCTGGAAACCAAATTTTTCCATGTGGTACTCAAGATAGGTTTTAGCCACTTCCACCTGGAGAAAGAAAAATACAGATTTGGTAATCAACACTATTACAAAAATAAATATTTTTCCCTGAAAACTGTCCTATTACTAATGCCACATGCTTCCCTGCCCTGGGTTATTTTGGATAGAAACACAAGATTCGTGAGCCATGTAAGATATGCAACAGCCTGGGACAGAAGTTCCCAACTAGGTGAGTCTTGCCTGAGGTAATCTCTCATCGAATGACAGTTCTTTCTGGCCAGGAGGACAAAGAAAGGAGAAGAGGAAGTGCCACTGGGTTAAACCTCTGACTGACTTCTCCAGGACAGTCACTGATTGTCAATGTCTTCAACTTCTAGGTCACTAGAGGCAGCAACAAAACCCCAGCCTTCTTAAATACCATAAAGAAAGGCTGGAAGCAGTTTCAGGCCTCAAAGATGATCTGGAGAAACCTCTCCTCCTTTTCCTCCAAATCTTTGTGTTACCTGGACCTCAGTCATGTCTATTCCAGTGACATGTCCCTTCTCGCCAACTAGCTGGCTAAGCACATAGCAGTCTCTGCCACTTCCGCAACCCAGATCCAAAATCCGGCAGTTTTCCAGGAGCTCAGGGACAACCAGACCACAGCCATAATACCTGAGAAATGGAAAAGACGTGTTTTAAAAACAGACTAGCAAATTCTCCAGTAGTAAAGCTCTACTTCCTCCCTCCGTTCCTCCATCACCCACTTACGTCACTATCTTGTCTCTCCCACTAAATCGGAACCATGTCCGCCATAGCCATGTGGACCAGCACCGTGCAAGGTGGCAAGACTCAAGAAAACCATCTAAACTACTTGTTGAATAAATACATCTAAGGCACTGACTGCTGAACAAGGAAAGTATTCTGCCCCCCAGGTGCACGCACTATACCTTGAGAGGTAAAAACAACAGAATGGAAAACCTTTCCCATGGCTGACTGAGAGTGAGTGCCACTGGAGTGGGTGCTGTAGCGCCTAGGGGAGGAAGGCTTCACGACCCCAGGAGGGCTTCACTGAGGTGCTGGAGAGGCAGGGGGTAAGGTGCCCTCTCTGATAATGGCTCTCTGGGTGGGCAATACTACGGCAGGGAAAGGCTAGATCGGGAGCCATGACTGTTTAGAAAGTGTGAGCTAATCTATTAAAAACGTGAATGTCTCCTAAAATGGGAAGAGATGGAGAGCATCTTTGAGGGGTCTCCAGCTGAGGCACAAGAAGCTCAGTGGCCAGCTTTGGGGGTTCCACAGTAGATATGGGAAGCAGGACGGCCAACAGAGATGGCTAAATTCCCTAGTGACCAGTATGGGAAAATTGCAGTCTGGAGGCTTCTTGGAAACAGCATATACACTCTACCTCGAGGTAACGTCCTCGTGTACATTCTTCAGAGTTTCCCGGATGTACTTGGGGACCAAAGTGACTGGGGTGACACAAGCATTAGTCTGGAGGTCTGCAGATGTCTTCAGTACATTCCCGTAGTAGTTCTGATTCAACAGGCAAGGAGGAGAAGCCAGGAGAAAATGGACTGGAGTTGTCGCCTGCAGAGCTCGAGGCCTCGGCCACACTCACAGTTCAGCTTAACTCCAGCCCACCGGCCTTTGCTCAAGGTAAACGCTACCCCCACGTCCCAGCCTGCCCTCCCCCACACTGCTCTGCGAGCAGAAGCGCTTGCTGCAAGACTCCCACAGACCAGCGATCTCACGCCAGCCATTCCCCGGGCCCTCACCTGAACGTCCTTGTGGATCTCAGCGTCTCGGGGAGCGGCCACTGACAAAGGGGAGAAGAGAGGCTGAACCGGGTGACCACACTGGGAGGGACCCGGCTGCGGGCAAGACGGAGGACCCCAGCACACAGGGCGGAGTGGACAGGAACTGAGGCCTTCAGCGAGGCCCACGCAGGCCCTGCCCAGAGGTGGGAGCAGGGTAGGGGGCGCTGTGGGCCTGTGGGAAGGCAGAGGTCAGAAGGGGACTGGACGGAAGGCAGGGGGACAGCTACTCACTGACTCACGAGCTCCACGTTCCTACACCTGGGATAAGCCAACTCCGCTCGCTCGGGAGCAGCGCCGAGGCCACGCCTCCTGGCTGACCTGCAACCGCTCAGCGTGCAAACCCGCCCGCAGCCGCCCAGCCCTACACACTGCTGAGTCTCATGGTCACCTTGGAGTCCTTGCATCCCGTATAACGGTTGTATTAGCTAACATCTTCCTTTACTGATCCAGAGTTTCGTTTATAAATTCTGTGTGTGCCTTAAATGAACACCCATATCTATTTTCCTCCTTGCGGAATGAAATCACTTTTCCTCCATCCGGCTCATTAAGTCCTTCACTGAGCTGTCATTTTACATCTATAACATTCCCCTTCCTTAGCGCACAGCTCTCCGAATTTTGCCTTTAATTCCAGCACTCAAGAGACAGAGACTGCAGGAAGAGACTGGCAGATCTCTGAGTTTGAGGAAAACCCTGTCTCAACCACCACCACAACCACACACACACATACACACAGATAAAAGTGGTTCTCTAGTTCAGAAAGCTTATGCGTGCCCCTTGGTAGGAAATTCCTTCCACACCTCGCACCTAGGCAAACGCAGAGACTTGGTTCTCTACCCCTGCAGCTTTGCCTTTTCTGCAATGTAGTACAGGTGAACTCTTAACCCTATGGCCACTGTTCAGTTGTATGCAGAAAAGCACTACTACAATAACTCACCAGTTTAGATGTATTTCCATGTACTGCCACTTCTCCTCAGACTGTTTTTGTTTTTATTGCATCTGATGTATCTGTGGGGTGGGAGTGCCCTGGTACATGTGCAGCCAAGGGGCTTTTAGGAAGTTGGTTCTCTACTTCCACACTGTGGGCACCAGGGATAGAACTCTGTCGTAGGGCCTGCCAGCAAGTGCCTTTACCTGCTGAGACATCTAGCCAGCAGGGTACATTTTTAAAAAGTGTTTCTGGGGCTGGAGAGATGGCTCAGAGGTTAAGAGCACTGGCTGCTGCTCTTCCAGAGGTCCTGAGATCAATTCCCAGCAACCACATGGTGGCTCACAACCATCTACAATGATATCTGGTGCCCTCTTCTGGCCTGCAGGGACATATGCAGGCAGAACACTGTATACATAATAATAAATAAATATTTAAAAAAAAAAAAAAGGCGGGGCGTTGGTGGCGCACGCCTTTAATCCCAGCACTCGGGAGGCAGAGCCAGGCGGATCTCTGTGAGTTCGAGGCCAGCCTGGGCTACCAAGTGAGTTCCAGGAAAAGGCGCAAAGCTACACAGAGAAACCCTGTCTCGAAAAAACAAAAAACAAAACAAAAAAAAAGTGTTTCTGTTGCCACCATTACTTCTGTACGTCTTTTATATTGTTTGGTGTGTGCATGCGTGCATGAGCACCACAGCCCATGTATGGAGGGAGACGGGTGACGTTCACAAGTTAGTTCTCTCCTTCCACAGTGGGTTCCAGGGATCCAGCATCAGGCTTGTGTGGCAAATGCTTCTAGCTTTTACAGCTACGCCATCTCAATCCCCCTGCATTTGTTTGTATGCCTTACTTGCTTTGTGGTTGAATCCAACATTGCCGTGCATCAAGATAAGGCGATGTAGCAGGATAAACGGAAGGATGTCTAGATAGGAAAGTGGACTCTCAGGAAATTTACCTTCCTATTTTCAATCCCATGTCATTTCAGAAAGAAACGTTGAAGTCCCTCTAGTAAGTCTCCAGATTCCCTGCTGTCAATTGTTGTTGAAAGTTAACAGGGTGGCAGTGGAACGGCTCAGTGGGTAAGGTGCCTGCCACCAAGACTGAGGACCTCATTTCCATCCCTGTAATGCACGTGAGAACCAACTCCTGCAGGCTGTCCTCTGGTTGCCACATGCAGGCCAGAGCATGCATACATACATGCACAAATAAATGTAAAGTTGACGGCCGTGGTGGCGCACACCTTTAGTCCCAGCACTCGGGAGGCAGAGGCAGGCGGATCTCTGTGAGCTCGAGACCAGCCTGCTCTACAGAGTGAGTTCCAGGAAAGCCAAGGCTACACAGAGAAACCCTGTCTGGAAAGTAGTAGTAATAATAATAATAATAATAATAATAATAATAATAATAATAATGGAAAATAATAAATAAATAAATGTAAAGTTTTCTTTTAAATGTTTAAAAACAAACCCAGGGCTGGAGAGATGGCTCAGTGGTTAAGAGCACTGTCTGCTCCTCCAGAGGACCTGGGTTCAATTCCCAGCAACACATGGCAGCTCACAACTGTCTGTAACTCCAGGGGGTCCAACACCTTCACAGACACACATGTAGGCAAAACATCAATGCACATAAAATAAAAATCAATCATTAAGGGGCATCCCCTGGGCAGTTGTGCAAGAAAACCGGCTGGGCATGAGCAGCAGAGAAGATGCAGACGCAGAGTCCTTCCATGGTTTGGGCTTCAAACTCCTTCCCTGAGTTCCTGCTCTGACCTTCCTCGGTTAGATAACTTGTGAAAGGTCTCAGAGCTAATATTAACCACTCCAAAGTGTTTCCTCAGAACACAACACAGTGCCTGGAGGATGGCTGACTCTTTAAAAATATAAATTTTTAAATATAAATCATTAAAAAAAAAACCCACAGGCAATCCTTGTTGGAATATTTTTAGATTGGGACATTTCTAACTATTGAGTGTGTAAAAAAATGACAACTTTAATAGGCATCATGTACTTTTTAGCACTTACGTAACAAAGCTCTCCTGAACATCACTTTTCAGGAAAATAAAACATTCTCCCCATAAAATGAGCTCTTTGAACCAAGTAGTTTCTTTCACCTTGTTCTGGTGACAGCTTTGTCTCAGCCAGAGGGCAGGGAGAGGATGTGCTCATCTTCACTTGTACTGCTACTTCTGTGGGTTAGTCACAAGAATCACTTGGTAACCTACCCATATAAACCACAGTGAGCAAACCATTATCAGCTTTAACTTCCGCCACTCTCCCCTCATTGTGTCTGGTACACTGGGCTGATTTTGGGTTGGATGGTGACCAGCAATCATTCCGATCAGTCAGGGCCTCTGCTGCCACAGTTTGTTGTATTCTGGCTTTGGGGATGTTTCCTAGTGTTCAAGGTTGATCCCTGGGTCTCATGTGTGCAAGGGAACCACCACTGAGACACACACACACACACACACACACACACACACAGCTTCTGTGTTGTGTATCATCTCTGCTGAAGGCAGGCATTCTATTTGAGCTCTTCAGGCAAGATGTATCGAACATTAGCAAAATTAGGTTTTTAAGGAGGTAGAAAATTGAGAAAGGATCCTTAATCCAGGCCGGTCTCAAACTCACTGTAGCTGAGGCCAGCCTTGACCTACAGGTCCTCTTGCCCTCAGGTGCCAGGATTATAGGTGTGCACCACCACTTCCTTCTTGATGATTTTTTAAGATTCAAAAGAAAGACCATATGTAGAGAACTTCCTCTTTTCGTCCCTTATCTCCAAGGGTAGTCTTGAGAAGACTGCCACATACTTTTGGAAAACTACTGGGCCAGCAATTGTAGGACAGACTAGGAAGGCTGATTTTGGTTAAGTGTCCAGAGCCATGTTTCAAGATACAAAGCTTTTGTCTGGCAAGATGGCTCAGCAGGTAAGGGACCTTGCAACCATGGCTGATATGACCTGAATTTGTCCACCAGGATCCTCATGATGGAAGGAGAGAACTGATTTCCTAAGTTGCTCCTCTAACCTCCACATGTGTGTCCCCCGCCCCCCCCCCCCCACATACACAACAAAGAAATTGAAGAGAAAAATTGAGATACTGTTTCACTACATAGCCCTGGCTACCCTGAACTTTTTTGTAATTAGAAAACAAAGTAGAGCTTTCAAAAGTAGCCAGCCTCCCTAAGAGTCCTCAAGGGCTGGAGAGATGGCTCAGCAGTTAAGGGCACTTGCTGATCTTCCAGAGGACCCGAGTTCCATTCCCAGAACCCACGTCATAGCTCACAACTGTCTGTAACTCCAGCTCCAGGAGATCCAAAACTTCTGGTCTCCTCAGGCACTGCACACATGTGGTACGTAGACATACATTCAGGCAAGACATCTATACACATAAAAATAAATTTAAACATCAATATCCATAAATGTTGTTATATAATCTTGCTTTTTATTTTTAGATGAAAATCACATTTTCTTTAGCAAATGGATTGTTTTAATGATTTTTTAAAATATTTACTTTTTATTATGTATATGTATATGTCTATGTGTGTTCAGGCATGTATATGTGACACAGGTGTCTGAAGAGTCCAGAAGAGGACATTAGGTCCCTTGGAGCTATACTTATAGACATTTGTGAGCTGTCTCAAGTGGGTGCTGGGAACTGAACCTGGGCCCTCTCCAAAAGCAGCAAGTGTTTCTAACTTCTGAACCACCTCACCAGCTTTCAATGGCCATGGTTTATTGCTGGGTGTATATGGAAAGGGTCTGTTCTTTGACAGTTTGTGGAAGGCAGAGAAATGGTACCACAAGCAAATGTCATTTTAACTGCTGCTCCTTTAGCACTTTGTGCTAAATTCCTCCTCATATTGATCTGGATATATTCTTTCAAATATTAGTTTTGTAATGTCATGTCTTTATAAGGCGCCAGGCATTTTTACATTGACCAAATTTTTAGCAGTAAGCTGAGAGAGAACTCTTTTCAAATCTAATTCATTTTATACACGTCATAGTCAGTGATACATTTATTAACTTACACTTTAATGACTGAAGTATATTGAAGTATGAAGCTGTAACAGCGACTTGTGGTTTTCTGTATTTTAGACTTTGTGTTTTGTTTGAGATGGGGTCTCTCTATGTAGACCATTTGGTAACTTAATTATCAGCACATCCATTTGTGTGACGTTACTTCCAAATATGAAGGGAATGGAATGGCTATAAATGATTACAAAACGAACCAAGGTCACTTAATCAAGAGTCACAGAAAGAAAGGAGCCAGTAACAAAGGTCAAGGCAAGGGGCTGCAGCTGGCCAGAGAGGACATCGTTCACCAGATTTTCACATAAGAATTTGCTGTGACTAAGGGAGAAACAACAACCATTATCCATGTTCTGTGTCCATTAAGTGAAAACTCTTGAATGAATGATTAAAAGTTTTTTAAAATACGAATTAGTCTAACGTGTTCACAACAGAAGCCCCTCCCTCCGCCCCTTCTTGGAGACAGGAAGACTGTATTGCCCTGAATGGTCTCAACTTCCTAGGCTCAAGTGATTCTCCTGTCTCAGCCTCCCAAGTATCTGAGACTGTTATCAGTGCCCAGGTGCAGTGATTTGAGAGGCTGCAGCAGCAGGATTGTTAGTTCAAAGCTAGCAGGCTACACAGGGTACACTGCCTCAAAAAAAAAAAAGCGGGGGGGCTGGAGAGATGGCTCAGATGTTAAGAGCACTGACTGCTCTTCCAGAGGTCCTGAGTTCAATTCCCAGCAACCATATGGTGGCTCACAACCATCTGTAATGAGATCTGGTGCCCTCTTCTGACCTGTAGTCATACATGCTGTATACAAAATAAATAAAAAATAAAATAAAATAAACCCAGCAGTGTGCTTAAGGATCACGTTAGACAATACAGTAACACAGCTCTTAATAAGCTATCTTTTATTTTCAGTGCTACTTATTGAACCTATTTATTTTAATATGAAATTCAACACAACTTAAATATCTGATAAGAGTATGGGTTAATTCAATTTAAGAAGCAATTCCAAGGCCAGGCAATGGTGGTGCACAGCTTTAATCCCAGCACTTGGGAGGCAGAGGCAGGCAGATCTCTGAGACCAGTCTAGTCTAAAGAGTGAGTTCCAGGATAGGCAGGGCTACACAGAGAAAACTTGTCTCAAAAAACCAAAAGAAGTGATTCCAAGTTCAGTCACCTGGCTTCTTTTCACAAGTCTTTTCTAGATGAATTTTTGGAGATGAAAATGGAAACTAAGCCCACAGCCTCCTCCTCAGCATCAGGCAAAGGAGTCAATTGCTGTTGTGACACGCTACTTCAATAAATGACTCAGCTGGTCCTGCAGGTCAGGTGACTGTTCAACACTGGAAATCAAACAGAGAAAAGGGTTGTCTGAAGTGAGCAGGAAAGACATTTCTTTGTATGATCTACTCTTTAACACATCACTCTTGTTACACCTAAGTCAAAACTGACCTCGGTCCACGTGGGCCTCAGAAGTGTTTAAACCCTGAGTCTGGCACTGCAGCACACCTGTCTACCCCAGTTACTTGGGCGGCTAAGGCAGAGGAGGGTCACTTGAACCCGAGTTTGAGGCCACCATGGAAACACAGTAAGACTCCAGCTCAAGGCTGGGAGAAACGGAACCCACGAGGAAGGGTTTGCGCAGATGGGCATGGCAGCGGCACACACCTGTAACCCGCCACTCAGGAAGCAGAGGCAGGACTGAGCTCGGGTTAGCCTGAGTTACATGGTGAGGCCTTAAATCAAAAAGAAAAAGGCTTACAAAAAAAAAACAAAAACCCACCTTAATACATCTAATAAAATGAGACTATTTGCCGGGCGGTGGTGGCACACGCCTTTAATTCCAGCACTCGGGAGGCAGAGCCAGGCGAATCTCTGTGAGTTTGAGGCCAGCCTGGGCTACCAAGTGAGTTCCAGGAAAGGCACATAGCTACACAGAGAAACCTTGTCTCGAAAAACCGGAAAAAAAAAAAAAAGAGAGAGAGAGAGACTATTTAATAACTTTAGTATGTTTGCTCTATTTGTGAATATTACCAATATAAGTGGATGTCTATTCCTAAGGGTGGCCTCTGTACCCTGTAACTTCTAGAACTTAACAGGCAGTGAATCCAGTTCCTGCACACTTTAAAATACACTGTGTTCTTCAAATTTTAAACAGGCTATCCAGAGCATGGTCATTTAAAGGCACATGTCAACCAGTTTTCCACTGATCCTGGGCCCAGCAATGCCACACCCAGCATGCTCCAGTCAGGCCCACCCACCACCTTTGAGATGTCACTCCCAGCATGCTCCAATCAGCCCCACCCACCACCTCTGAGGTCACTTACTTCTTCTGAATAGCTTCTTGCCTAAGTCGGGAAGGGGAAAAAGGAAAGAAACAGGGAGACTCAGTGAGCCGAGAGAAGTCATCATCAACAGATCACAGGCAGGCTGAATACACCTGGTTAAACTTAGTATAATTACGTGGAGACGAATAACTATGTATCTACACACTGAAAAACATTAGCTATCGGGACTTGAATTCTCAGCCATACAATCCCAATAGGGTATGCAAGCATCTTCTCCACCACATAAAATATAAGACAAGAAAAAAAAATACAACACAAGGCAAATTCAGTTGTAGTTTTCGTCAAAATTACAATGAGGGCGCTGCTGTCTGTAAATTTCAAAACCTGAACGATTTCTATGTTGCTGGCGCTTTGTTATGTGTAGGAATACCAGTCACCATCACACTCCATCTCTAGGGGTGGAAAGACACTGGGCACAGAGTGGAAAGATACTTATCTAGTCTCTCAGGTGCCACACATTGGTAGCATGATCCCGGCGAGCTCCGCCCCATGGGTTCTTCCTTTGTAGAGCTCCCGGTTAACACAGGAGGTTCAAAACAAGTGGCCCCATCGCCCACTCTCCCACATGTCAACTTTCCTGAAGCCTCGGGTCTTTCCCCTTGATCAACCCTACCCACCTCCCACCCACCCCACCTCCATGGGAAGATATGAACACAGGCTGAGGGTGAGGATGCCGCAGTCGGTGACTGCCGGTTAGGGCATACTCACTGATACTGAAGATGTGTTGTTATTATTGCCATTTTCCTTAAACTCTGCATAACAGAGAGAGAAACAGAATAGTCCACTTCCCTATGGTCATACAACACACACACACACACACACACACACACACACACACACACACACACACACACCATGAAAGAAATAGCTTCTTACATCTTCTGAGTGCAAGATGGCATCTTCCTGTAGAACCATGTTTCGAGCTGCCTGACCCAGCAGCTGGAAGACAAAAAAAAACACAAAAAAACAGTAATGATCAAAATTCCCCACTCTGAGACTGGCCTGGCAGTATAGGCTTGCAATCCCAGATGCTAGGGAAGTTGAGGCAAGTTGGAGGCCAGCCTGGACTACAGAGTAAGGTTGGCTAGTTTAGTGACCCTGTCTCAAAATAAGAAAATACAAATGGATTTAGCTTGGTGGTGATTTAGCTTGGCAGGTCTGGTTGAATCCCCAGCATCGAGAAAGAAAATCCATTTCACTGGCACAGTGGCCATTCTGACACAGGCTCCACACCTACAGCCTCCTCAAGAATCAGGGCTCCAGAACACCAAGCTTTCCATACAGCCCGTTCATCAGATGCTAGCAGAAGTCAGCAGGACTGCGTTGGCTGGACCACTAACTTCTGGTTCTTTAAAAACAAACTTGGGGCAGCTGCAGTGGCAGCTCAGTAGCTAAGAATACCCGCTGCTCTTACAGAGGACCACAGGATCCGTTCCCAGCACCCACGTGGTGTATCGCAACCATAACTCCAGATGCAGGGAGCCAATGTCCTCTTCTGACCTCTGCAGGTACCAGGCACACACGGTACACATACATACACACAGACAAAACACTCATACACATAAAATTATATAAATCTAAAAACAAAAACAGACTTGGGCTGAGGCTGTAGTTTAGTGGGTAGACTGCCTGCCTTGGGTGCACAGGACCCGGGGTTCAATACCCAGCACCGCATAAACGGGGCGTGATGGTGCAGGCCTAGAATCCCAGCATGCGAGAGCAGCAGCAGAAGGACCAGAAGGTTAATGTCACCTTCAGATACACAGTGAGCTCTGAACTAGCCTGGGCTCCAGGAGACCCTGTTCCAAAGAGAAAGAATGAAAAAGGGCAGACTTAGAGTCTCCGGGTGAGCCAGGCGGCGGCGGCGGCACACATCTTTAATCCCAGCACTTAGAAGGCTGAGGCAGGTGGGTCTTTGAGTTTGAGGACAGTCTGTTTACAAAGTGAATTCCAGGACAGGCAGGGCTACACAGAGAAACTCTGTCTCACACCTCCCACAAAAGAGTCTGGGGGTGAATTGAGAGAAAGGGGGAAGAAAAAGGCATAGGAAGAAGCTCAGGGGCTGGGGGTGTCCTGGAGTGGTGAGTGACTATCTGGAGTGATAAGGCCGAGTCTGATCTCAATACCACAAAGGCAGAAAGAAAGGAGAAAAGAGGAAGGGGGGAGCAGGGGGGCAGGGAAGAAGGAGCCTCGCTGTCACCACTCTTCAAGGCTTAGAGAAGGAAGGATGGTCACACGGAGCTAAGAAAGAGGTGTGCAAGAGGAAATGTGGAGGCCGACTTCTGAGTTCACTGACAGCTGGGCCCTGAAGCCCAAAGAGAAATGGTGAGCTCAGATTCAGCACGGCGACCTGATCTCAGCAAAGCTGAAGCTGGGTGAGAGGCGGGCAGAGACCCGAGCTTGCAGCTTTCTGGCCCTGGTGCATCACCCTAACCCTGCAGAGGCAGTTACCTGCATCCTACCAACACATCAAACCCTCCCTGTTCACCTTGACTAGGGAAATTCTAGCAGCTGATGACTCCAAATTAGCCAGGATGTGGTGATATTTGAACAAATAAAATCTGCCTGAAGATCAGAGGACAGAACAAGCCTCTAAACAGAGGCCAGGCAGTGGTGGCACACACCTTTAATGCTAGCACTTAATGGGAGGCAGAGGCAGAGATCCTTCTGGATTTCTGTGAGTTCAAGGCCACACTGGGCTACAGATTAATCCAGTCTAGAAGAGAAATAGAACGAGGCAGTGGTGGCACACACCTTTAATCCCAGCACTAGAAAGGTGGAGACAGGCAGGAAGTGATATGGCTGGGCAGAGAAAGGAATAAGGCAGGAGGAGACAGGAACTCGCCCTCTTTCAGGCTGAGGAGTTGGTGAGGTAAGAGGTGGTGGCTGTGGTTTGTTCTGCTTCTCTGATCTTTCAGCTTTCACCCTGATATCTGGCTCCAGGTTTTTATTATAAGACCATTTAGGATTCATGCAACACCAGGAACATCAGCATTGTTGAAGTTCATTCTTCTTTTTAAAATTTTAAATTAGTAAATCTCATGTGCTTCTAAAGTTTGAACAATGAAATGAGACTTCCACCTCTGCCCCTTCCTGTCCTGTTCTCTCCCCATGTGCAGTAGTTTTACTAGTTTGTGCTTTCTTTTTAGTCCGGATATCTGTGGATGCTCAAGTCCATTATATAAGATGGTACAGGGTTTGCATACTTCCTACTTACATCCTTTCAAATGTTGTAGACCATCTCTTGATTACTTTTTACATTTTTGGTGGGCTTTTTTTGTTTTGCTTTTTTGTTTGTTTTGAGACAGGGTCTCTCTATGAAGCTCTGGCTGTCTTGGAACTCACTATGCAGACCAGACTGGCCTCAAACTCACAGAGACTTGCCTGCTTCTTCCTCCCAAGTGCTCTATCAAGCCTATTGTTTTTGCTGTGTCCGTAGTGGTGTGTGTGCGCGCGTGTGTGTGTGTGCGCGTGTGTGTGTGTGTGTGTGTGTGTGTGTGTGTGTGTGTGTGTGTGCGCGTGCGCGCGCGTGTGTGTGTATGTGTATATATGTACACGACTGTGCAGGTTCACACACAGCTATGTAAATAGGGAAGCCAGGGGAGGACTTGAGATGTCTCCTCTATCACTCTCTACCACTCTCTGCTTTATGGGCCTGAGACAGGGTCTTTCACAGAACTGGAGGCTCACTGTTTTGGCTAGGCTGGCTGGCTAGCCTGATCTCAGGATCCCCTAATGCTGGCGTTACAAGCATGCACAGCCATGCCTGGCTTTTGACATTGGTGCTGGGAACGGAAACCCAGGTCCTGGTGTCTGCGGAGCAAGCACTCTTGCCCAGTGAGCCATCTCCTCGGTCCATGCCTTGTTTTGGAAAACGGGGTTGCACACAGCTCAGTCTAGTCTCAGACTTACTGGGTAACTGAGGATTGTGGTGATATTTTGTGTGTGGTCTAGCAAATAAAGCTTGCCTGAAGATCAGAAGGCAAAGCCAGCCTCTAGTTAGCCATAGAGGCCAGGCAGTGGTGGCACACGCCTTTAATCCCAGCACTTGGGATCTCATGCCTTTGCTCCCAGTATTTGGGAGACACACACGCCTTTAATCCCAGCACTAGGGAGGCTGAGGCAGGAAGTGATATGGCTGGGCGGAGAAAGGAATATAAGGCGGAGGAGAAGGGACCTCGGCCCTTTCAAGTTGAGGACTCGGTAGAGGTAAGAAGACTTTCCAGTGGCTGTGCTTCTCTGATCTGTCAGCTTTTATCCCAGGATCTGACTCCTGGCTTTTATGATTAGAGCAATCAGGATTCATGCTACAGAGGAAGATCTTGAACTTCTGATCTCCTGCCTCTACCTTGCAAGGGCTGGGATCTCAGGTGTGCGACTCTAGATTACATTATTACCTAGTACAATGAAGGTGCTATGTAACTGTTACACAGTACCTAGGGGACAATGAAAATACTACACATGTTTCAGTACAGATACAGACAGTGACTACATTTTCAGTCTGTAGTTGGCTGTGAAGCTCAAGGACACCAAAGGCCAACTGTACCCCATCCTCTTACTTACAACTTATACAGGTACTGCGCCATACCTTGTAATTGTCCACTTTACAACATAACCCTGAGATAAATGGATCTATCTGCATATCAGTCATAGATAGATAGATAGATAGATAGATAGATAGATAGATAGATAGATATGTATAATATAATATATGGATATCTGTGAGAGAGAAAAAGAGACAGAGACTTATTTTTCTATTGCTGTGAAGAGACACCATAACCAAGGCAATTTATAAAAGCATTTAGTTGGGGGTTTGCTTAAAGTTTCAGAGGATGAGTCCATGCCATCATGATGGCAGGGAACAGAGCAGTAGCTGAGAGCTTGTATCTTATCTACAAGTTGGAGGCAGAGAGACTGGGCCTGGTGTGGGCTTTTCAAACCTCAAAGCCCATTCCCAGTGACACACCTTCTCCAACAAGGCCACACCTCCTAATCCTTCCTAGCCAATCCACTAAACATTCAAATGAGCCAATGAGGGCCACTCTCATTCAAACCACGTGAGAGAATCTCCTCAACTACTCTTTCACAATCCCAAATATCACACCACAGCACATGGACACACTAGGACACTCAACCAGTCTCAGCCCACAGACTGGGAGGCTATTTCTAGTCTTTGCTACTGTAAAGATGAACCAAAACGCTCCCCTGAGTCTGCATCCTAGAGCATCTTTGTGATGAACATGCAGAATCTTGATCCTGGTTCAAGTTTTGTTACATGTTGACAAATTCTCCCGAGTCACAGATGTATCATCTTGCACTCCCAGCAACAGCATATGAAAGTGCAGGTTCCTCTCCTGTGGTGCTAGGAATCCAATTCAGGCCCGTGCTAGAACTCTATACTCTATCACTGAGCTACACCCCCAATTCCTGTGGCCAGTTTTGTGGGGGGTGTGTGTGTGTGTGTGTGTGTGTGTGTGTGTGTAGGGAGGGTTGACATCAGGCTATCTTTCCTCACTTGCTCTCTGCATTTACTTTGTTTTTGGCTGGGTGTTTGTTTGTTTTGAGACAGGGTTTCTCTGTGTAGCCCTGGCTGTCCTAGAACTCACTCTGTAGAGCAGGCTGGCCTTGAACTCACAGAGACCTGCCTCTGCATTTGTTTTGTTGTTGTTGTTTTTCCTTTTTTGGTTTTCCGAGACTGGGTTTCTCTGTGCTGCTTTGCGCCTTTCCTGGAACTCGCTTTGTAGACCAGGCTGGCCTCGAACTGCATTTGTTTTTTAAGACCTGGTCTCTGGTGGTGGTGGTGGTGGTGGTGGTGGTGGTGGTGGTGGTGGTGCGTACCTTTAATCTCAGCACCTGGAAGGCAGAGGCAGGAGCATCTCTGTGAGTTCCAAGACAGACAAAGCTACACATGAGTCAAGGCCTTCCCCAGAATGCAAGATGAACTCACTGACACTTTGCAGCATTTTCTCGGATACATCAACCAGACACACACCATTTAACACTTCTAGATTTACCTTGTTAACAAGGAATAGCACAGAAACAATCGGTACAGAATCTTTCTGGATCCACAAACGTTTCTCTAAGTTTTTATCATTGGCTTGCTCATAATTAACTCAGTGAGTTTTTCTCACCTATCCATCTTCACTGAGTTTCTCATTTTCACAACTAGAGTGTGCTCACTGCCCCTCCCCCATGTCATCACCTCCCACATTTTTGTTAAGTTATACAGCTGAGGGGCTGGGGATAGAGCTCAGTAAAGTGCTTGCCTTGTAAGAACAAGGACCCGAGTTTGATTCCTAGGACCCAAGGGCTAGGGAGCCAAATGTGGTTGCTCACACCAGCAAGATGGGCAGATCCCAGGGCTCCATGGCTAGTGTCCTTCACTTACTTGGTGAGTCCCATACCAAAGATATCTAGTCTTAAAATCTTTAAAAAGTAGATGACACCCAAGGAACAGCACCTGAGGTTGTCTTCTAGACACATGCATGTACACGCTCTGGGTATAGCTCAAGGATAAAATGTTTGCCTATAGTATTCTCTAGGTTCCACCCCAGTACTGCAAAAACATTAACAATTACAACACCCCACAATGACCCTCACTAATACAAGACTCAAATGGAGTGTCTGAAGGACAGGTGTGCAAGAGAATAGCCGTTTGTCACTAACTGGCTGTGGGCGTAAGTACATTTCTCCTCACTTTCTGGACCAGCCAGACTGGTACCCAATCTTTGTACACATTTCATCTCAAGGCCTTTCAATCCACAGTCCTACCTACAACTCTCTGCTCTGGCTCCAGACATCCACATGGCTTGCTGTGCATTTCACTCCACTGTCTGAACAAATGTCACTTTCCCAGAGACCTGTCACCACTCTCTGCTCTGAGATTCATGTTCCTTAGAATGTTTATTCACCACTTAAGGCTGGGTGTTTCACTGGGTTTATTATCTGTCTCTTCCCTACAGTGTGAACTTTGACTCTGCCTTCTTTTCAGACTACATAAATCCACAGTACTTCAATGTAAGCTTCAGGGTTGGGCTACAGTGTTCAGTGACAGAGCACTTGCCTCCTGTGAATTAGGCCTAGGTTCAATGCTCAACACCAACAGCACTACCACAAAAAATGCTAAGCTTCCTGGGTACCTGGATTTACCCCTTGAAACTAGAACAGCTCCTGGCACACAGCAGACATTCAAAAAATATTTGTAAATGAAAGCTGTAACTAGAAAGTCACTATGACACCTCAACCACCTCATAAACCAGTGAAGGAAATGGCAGAGGTGATGTGCTATCCACGCTATGGAAGGAAGTCAGTAAAGACAAAGGCTGGAGAATTGTGAAATATGTCAATCCTGTCCAGAAACCAGGTTAACTTCAGCTTGATTTAATCCACACTGCTTAGTGGGGTCACACTCAGACCTCCTACAGGAGAAGACACTTGGGTACGAGATGCATAAAGATGAGGAATGGGAAGGAGCAGGCTACTTTAGAGGCAACCAATGTGACAGTGGTTTTTGTTAGCTTATCCAATAGTGCCATGTAAAAGTAAATTCATGATGTCCAACATACACTAGTAGTTAAATATAAATCCATCTTTAAAAAAATGGGGTACTGGGTCATACTATGAAGCCCTGTCTAAGCTAGAACTTGCTATGTAGTCCTTGCTGGCCTAGAACTCACTATGTAGACTAGGCTGTCCTTGAATTCACAGAGATCTGCCTGCTTCTGCTTCCCAAATCTGAGATTAAAGGCATGTGCTACTACAGTCATCTTTAAAAATGTTAAATTGCATGTATTTATTCTGTAGAGGAGAGAGGGACATGTGTGCCATAGCACATTTGTGGAAGTTAGACAATAATCTTTGGAAGTTGGTTCTCTCCTTCCACCATATGGGTCCCAGGCTGGGACGGAACTCAGATGGGCCAGCTTGGTGACAAGCACCTTTACTTGCTGAGCCATCTCGCTGGCCCAAAACCCACTTCTTTAAAGTTTAAACATATTTATACCATGTCTTCAACAATTTGTTTATCTAGGAAGAAAATGTGTGTGTGCAATTATATGATGTGTGGGATATTTTGCATGCACATACATTTCCTACAGAATAAATAGAATCTATAAATCATGAAAAAGAAAAGCCAACATGATTGTCAACAAAACTGACACAGGAATTCTGTGCAACCATGATCCAGTGTCACAAGGTGAAACCATGATTTGCATAATTTATATTTGGAAAAGGCAACATAACGATTCTTTAAATTCTTCAAGCTTTCTCCTAAAAACAGTGTGTCAGATGGAACCACACAAAGCCCATCAGCAGAGAACAGCAGGTCGGTGACTTCAACAGCTCTGTAATATAGTAAGGACAAACACTTCTTGTACAGCTGGGATTTCTGTTTGGTTTTGTAGCCAGTCAGTAAAAGCTAGCTACACAACAGGTTATCATAACTAATGTGAGTCAGAGACTGTGAACATTCATACACAAACCCAAAGACCTGAGAACATACTGTTCGGTTACCACAACTACATAGGAAAACAGATATGTGGAAAAGGAGAGATTTGCTAGTCTATGAAAGCTAGGTTGAAACTGTAACCACTTGTTGAAGATGAGTAGCTAAGACCAATTGTTACTAAATTAAGGAAGAAGAAAATAATGAACCAATCTGCAGGGGAAATTCATGGAAATTTAATATTACCGTTTGTTCTGTTTTACATATGTATTCTAGGCTTCCATTTTAAGAAAGGCAAAACTAGAAGTTGCTGTGGGAAGTTCTGTATGGCAAATGTGTTGCTAATTAGTCAACAAATAAAACACTGATTGGCCATTGGCTAGGCAGGAAGTGTAGGCGGGACAAGGAGGAGAATAAAGCTGGGAAGTGGAAGGCTGAGTCAGAGAGACACTGCCAGCCGCCATGATGACAAACAGCTTGTGGAGATGCCAGTAAGCCACGAGCCATGTGGCAAGGTATAGATTAATGGAAATGGATTAATTTAAGCTATAAGAACAGTTAGCAAGAAGCCTGCCACGGCCATACAGTTTGTAACCAATATAAGTCTCTGTGTTTACTTGGTCGGGTCTGAACGGCTGTGGGACTGGCAGGTGAAAGAGATTTGTCCTGACTGTGGGCCAGGCAGAAAAACTCCAGCTACAAGAAGTCTTAGCTATGGGTGGGTGGTTTAATCTAACAAAATGGACATACCCTTCATTTCTTTTGGTTTTTAAGTTTTTGTTTGTTTTTTGTTTTGTTTTGTTTTCAAGACAGGGTTTCACTGTGTAACAGCCTTGGCCGTCCTAGAACTAGGGCTGGTCTTGAACTCACAGAGATCCACCTGCCTCAGCATGAGCCACTACTCCCTGCTCCATTACTACTTTTGTTCGGAGTACCAGCTGTTAATAAGCACTTAGTATTTGCTCAATGAATGAATGAATGAGTGGACAAGTAGAGTCAGTTAGAACCCTTTCTTCCTGCCATTAGTCACCACTGCCCAGCTAGTTTTTATTTTTTTAAACAGTCCCTATGTATTCCAGCCTCTTGCATTAACCTCCTGAGAGCTCAGATTATAGGTCTGTCCATCATGCACCTCCATACGTTTGATTCCCCTTTAGTAAATACATACCAATGCAACTGCGAGGTCACTGTATTTCGTTTACCTGCCCACGAGCATGTTTCATGAAGAAAAGTGCTATGAACATGCACACGTCTTTGTGTGGGCACACACTTTCTCTAGAATAGATAACTACTTCAACATGCAGCGTGTACACGTCATCAAATCATTCCATTCATAGAGGAGGAGGGGGAAGGAGAACAGGGCAATGGAAAACGCTCCTCTAAGAAACAATGAAGACCGTGGTCAGAAATACAAAGAATAAACCCACGGACAAGGGGGTGACAGGAATCTGGGAAGTTGAGAGCAACGCCAGGCCGAGTTTCGAAAGGGGACTGAGAACAAAGGGGCACCGGGCAGGAGCGGCGGCTCGGCCTGTGCCTCTCCCCTTTCTAGAACACAGGTTCCCATCACGTCGCCTCTTCCAGCTCCATCCGCTCACCCTAAGCTGAAGAAACGCGACCAGCACGCCACCGACGCGGGGCCACAGCCCACACTCCCAGGATGCAATGCGCCGCCCCTCCCCGAGCGAACGCTGGCAGCGCGGCCCGGGAGCCCACGCCCCGCTCACCTCCGAGCTCCGGGAGCCTTTCAGCACCTGCTTGGTGAGCGCGATCACGTCGGTCCCGCAGGTGTTCACCTTCTCGGTGAGAAGCCCCTTCACCGACTGACCAAATCGTGCTTGCGAATCCGGCGTCCCAGTCGCCATCGTCTCAACCGGGGAACACCGCAGCCAGACGACGGCGAGTCCCTGGGGCCAAAAGAGATGCAAAGCGGCCAGTCCTGCCAAGAGGAAGGACCGCATGCGCTTAGCTCAGGCTGCTTACCAAAATGATTTAAAATGCTCAGTTGATGAGAATGGAAGGCAAGGTCTAAGCAAGCCACCCTGGAGCGGATGGAATATAACTTAAGTGAATTTATAGTTTAGAGTCAGAAGAGCTGGACTCCAACCCATTTAATTCTACCATTTAAGCAGCGGTGTGGCAACAAATTACTCAACCCCGGGTCTTACGTTCCTCATCTGTGTTACAGACAGCACTGCCTGAACTAGACGTGGTAGCACAACCCTGTAATCCCAGCATTCTCTAGATGGAGGCAGAAGGGTCAGAAATTCAAGGTCATCCTTGGCTATTTGGCAGGTTGAAGCCGCCAGATTGAGATACGTGAGACCCCATCTATAAATAAAGTAGAGATTTCCTACAATTCGAACAGACATTTCATTAAAATCGTCAAAGGACACAGACAATGCAAAGAAAAATAAATTCAAATTTACTAAAGTGAAAAAAAAAGTCAACATCACTAATACTTTTATCGATTATTATAAACCCTGCTTATAACTTTGGAAGTGGGGCTTAACAGAAGGATATTAGTGTTGGGTATTCATGTGGCAAGGAAATCTGCAATGGGCAGATACTCTCTTTGTAAATTTTGTAAAGTCTCAAGGCACGCAAGTGGCCAGAGGCGCACACACACACACACACACACACACACACACACACACACACACCCCACGCCGCCAGCCACATTTCCCAAAGGGTTCTAAAGGACTGTAACTGCCTTTCCCAATCCTAAAGTGGCAGAGTGACCAGGCCCCACCCTACAAGAAAAAAAAACTCACCAATCCCTGGGCTTGCCCCCAAAATCAGGCCACATAATCCCTCTAATCCCAGGCCATCCTGGAAAGCCCCACCCTCCCCCAAAGAAACCCCATGTATTCTGCCCAATTCTCTGCTGCTTCTCACCATGGTAGAGGCAGCAACCTTCCTGGGTTTTTCCCTTCCAATCTCTTTTGTGAGGTTTGTTGTTCCTGTTAGGGTCCGAGAGAAGCCCCCCAAGAAAGACCAACGGTCATGTATGCAATTTAGCAAGAGCGCTTATTTCCAACAGGTTGGGGTGACAAATAGAGACCCCCGAAGGGAGGCTGCAAGTTCCTTTTAAGGTGAGTTAGGGGAATTCCAGGAAGGAGGGATTAATCTGGTGTTGATTGGTGGAGGAAAGATTAGTCTGGGAGCTGATTGGTTGGAGGCTGTAGAGGTTAGGGGCTTATTGACAGGAGGGTAGGAAAAACTTTTTAGCTAGCAGAAGGCTGGGGACCGGGGTGGCATCTGCTGAGCCAGTAGCAGGCTGCGAGGCACCTGCTAATTGGTTGCCCCTGAGTTCTGGTCTTCCTGAGAATGGCTTGCTCGGCTCCGGCCAGTTCCAGGAAACCGAAACTAAGGCCTGGTCCCTGCAGGGCTATCTGAAGCCTGTCATGGCTCTGGTCTGGCTCCCCAATCCTCTCAGTACTGTGTGACTTTGTGATATTTCTTGGCTTACAACTGCCCGGATACCTTCCCATCCGACCTGTAACACTTAAACAGTGAAGTCACTGGGAGTAGCCCTTGAAGGGGACATTGAAACCCTGGTCCCATTTTGTCTCTCTTTCCATCTGTGGTAGGTAGTTTGCATGTAATTGGCCCCCATAATCTCATAGGGAGTGGCACTAGTAGGGGGTGTGGCTTTGAGTGGGTGTGGTCTTGTTGGAGGAAGTATGTCACTGTGGGGGCAGGCTTTGAAGTTTCCTATGCTCAGGATACCACCCAGTGTGTCAGTCAGCCTATCAAGATGTAAGGACTCTGAGCACCACTTCTGCCTGCCGCCAGGCTCCCCGTCATGACTAAACCTCTGAAACTAAGTAAGCTACCCTCATTTAAATGTTTCTTTTATAAGAGTTGCCACGGTCATGGTGTCTCTTCACAGCGATAAAAAAAAAAACCCAAACTAGGGGCTGGAGAGATGGCTCAGAGGTGAAGAGCACTGACTGCTCTTCCAGAGGTCCTGAGTTCAGTTCCCAGCAACCACAAGGTGGCTCACAACCACCTGTAATGAGATCTGGTGCCCTCTTCTGGCCTGCAGACATACATACATGCAGGCAGAATATTGTGTACATAATAAATAAATCTTAAAAAAAAAAAAAAAAAGAAAAGAAAGAAATCCCTAAAGATAACAAGTTTAAAAAAAAAAAAACCAAACACCAAACTAAGATACCTTCCCAAACATGGAGTGAACAGTCCTTCACCACATACTGCCACCATGGTGCACTGTGGTGCCACAGGCCCAAAGCACTGGCGACAAATAATGTACACTGGAACCTCTGAAGGAAAAGAACAGTAATAGAAAAGTTACACATACAAAAATCCTAAATTGAGAATCTGCAGAGATTTTTTTTAAACAGTTCATTCAAGAAAATTCCTAACTCAAGAATCTCAGAACAAGCTGAGAGCCACATGAAGGATTATTGCCTGAAACCATTGACACAGAATTCTACCATATGTCCTCTCCTTGCCATACTACTTTTTATTTATAGAATAATTTATCTCTGTAGATATTTAACCAAGGAGACATATCTCCATCTTCAATTTATTTCATTTTTCTGTGCATTTGTATATGTAGAAGGGGTGGTATGTGTATGTGTCTGAAGGTGCCCTCAGAGGCCAGAAGAGGGCATTAGGTCCCCTGGAGCTGCAGTACAGGTGATTGTGAGCTGTTCAACATGGTTGGGTGCTGGGAATCAAACTCTGTTCCTCCACAACAGCAATTTGCTCTTAACCATTGAACTGTCTTTCTAGCTCCTATTTATACTTTGAAAGACTTGCCACAAATTAGATACTCCTGAGTTACCTCATTATACACATTTCTTTCACTAGTATTACTGACTTCCTTAAATCTACCTTTTCTGGAGGTGATCATTACATTAACTCCATATCTTTTCTCCCAAGCTATTGTTCGACAGCCAATTTAAATATTTGTTTGTTAGGTTTTGAGACAAGGCCTCAGTATTACATCAGACTGGCCTCCAGCTTACAGAGAGCTCCCTTACCTCCTAAGCGCTGGGATTTAAAAGCATTCACCACCACAACAACAATTTTCTTTTTATACAGAGATATTTCAGATAAAAATGTTAAAATCCCAGTAGGCCATGCTCAAAGCTAAGTGGATATGACTGTGGCCTTGTCATTTCCCAGCTGAAACCCTGCAATCTTCTGGGACTCTAGTAAATGAGACCATAAATGGCCCTTGTGCCACACTTGTGACCCGTCATTTTACTGTATCCACTGTAACTGTAGGTGAATGAACGTCAGGAACCACCTTTTGATCTCATTTACCAAAAGAAAAAAAGAAAGGTTCTTTAGCGACTGTGGTGGTTAGCATTGTCAACTGGGCAGGGCCTAGAATTACCTAAGAGATAAGCCACTGGACATGTCTATAAGGGACTGTCTATATTAGGTTAGCTTCTGGAAGTGTCTATGAGGGGTTATCTATATTGGGTTAGCCTCTGGATGTGTTTATGAGGGATTATCTATATTGGGTTAGCCTCTGGATGTGTTTATGAGGGATTATCTAGATTAGGTTAATCCACATAATGACATGAGAAGACCCACCTGAACTGTGGGCAACACCATTCCCTGGGCTAGGGTCCTGAACTGAATAAAAAGGAGAAAATAAGTTGAACGTGAGTGCTCATTGCTCTCTGCTTCTTGACTTTGGATAAACTGGACTGGCTGCTTTAAGTTCTGGCCATCGTGATGTCTGCACTATGATGGACACTCTCAAACTGTGAACTGAAATAAACTCTTCCTTTGCTTGCCAAGTATTCCATCACAGCAATGAAACCACTCAAAACAAACCTTTGAGATGTAATCTTAGAGGCTGTCATGATCATGTATACAATTATTATAAATATACATGGCCACTGTAATGACAATAAAATGTGACTTTCTCAAATGTATATATAATTTGTCATTTCATTATTCTTATTGTACAATTAGTAGCATTATGTACATACTATACAACTATAATCACCATTTCCAGAACCTTTTCATCGTAGTAAACAGCGTACCAATTAAACAATAACTTCCCATTCTCTTCCCCACCTACCCTCTGGAAACTTCTCGTAGCTGAAAGTTTCTCCAGTCATGCCCGGCCCCACTGTCCAGATGAATCTTTCCCATTTGAGGTCCCATAGCCACTTATAAAATAAACATTACAAGGCTTAATATTAATTACAAACTGTATGGGCTATGGCTCAAGCTTCTTGGTAGCTAGCTCTTATAACTCAACCCATTTCTATTAATCTATGTATCACCACGTGTTCCATGGCTTTACCTGTGTCTCATTACATGTTGCTCCTTGGATGCGGGCTGGCATCTCCCTGACTCTGCCCTTCTTCTCTCTGTATCTCTGCTTGGATTTCCTGCCTGCCTCTGAGCTGCTTTGCCATAGGCCAAAGCTGCTTTATTTATTAGCCAATGGGAGCAACACATATATTCACATCATACAGAAAGACATCCCACAGCAATTTCTATTTTAATTTTTTTTATCTTTTTAAAATATTTATTCTTGCTGGGCAGAGTGGTGCACATCTTTAATTCCAGAACTTGGGAGGCAGAGACAGGTGGATCTCTGTCAGTTCGAGTCCAGCCTGGACTATAGAGCAAGTTCCAGAACAGGCTCCAAAAGCTACAGAGAAACCCTGTCTCGAAAAAAAAAATTTATTCTTATTATTTTTAATTGTGTGTGTCTGTGTGTCTGTGTGTCTGTGTGTAGGTATGTGCGCATGAGTGCAGGTGTCCCCAGAGGCCAGGGGAGTTGGAATCCCTGAAGCTGGAGTCCCAGGAGGTCGCTGTTGATGTGGGAGCTGCGATTCAAACTGAGGTCCTCTCTGGACGAGCAGTACCTGCTCTTAACTTCTGAGCCACCTCTCCAGCCCTTATGCTTTAAACTTCAACTTTACTTTCTATTTTAGATACCACCCAGAACATTTGGTTTTGTTTCATGTATTACTGGCTTATTATATCTTCAGGGTTTATCTATGATGTACATATCAGAAGTTCATTTGTTTTTAATGGCTGAACAATATTCTAATAAAGATGTATAGAAGTGTGTTTACATGTGTGTGTATAAAACATAGCCCATGCATGTGGTAGTGGTGCCCTATGGTTATACTGGAGCTTAAATTTTTTTGGTTAATATTAGTGTGTGTGTGTGTGTGTGTGTGTGTGTGTGTGTGTGTGTGTGTGTATTGTTGACATTCCTGCACTACAAGATGTATAAGGAGATCAGAGGACAACTTGCAGGAGTTGGTTCTCTCCTAGCATGTGAGTTCTGGGGACTGAACTCAGGTTCCCAGGCCTGGTGGCAAGTGCCTTTACCACTTAGCCATCTTGCCACCCCTGAACTCTTTCTTATCACCTTACTTACGTGTTTATGGCGATGGCGATATTAGCAAACCTATTACTGCCAGCCACACAAAAAAACCTACTACATACAATTCTAGATAGCATATGATGCTGTGTGCTTTTGTTTTGTTCTGTTGGTGGGGTTTGTTTTTGTTTTTGAGACCAGGTCCTTTGTATAGCCCTGGATGCCCTAGAACTCACTGTGTAGACCAGCCTGACCTAGAATTCACAGAGATCCACCTGTCTCTGCCTCCCAGTGCTGGGATTAAAGACATGTGCCACCATGCCCAGCAATGCAGTGTGCTTTTATCATTACTTTGTCATACCAGGAATAAATACTATGTGGTCATGAGGTATAATTACCTTTATGAATGTTTGGATTGTGTAGTGGGAATCTAGGTCCCTCAAAACACAGAACACCTACAGGATTAAAACATAATTTCTGAGGATTTCTGTATGCATGTTTATGAGAGATAACTCTCTGTACTGTTCCTTCCTTAGAATGTCTTTATCTGGGTGCTGGGAAGATGGCTTAGTGGTTAAGAGCAATTGTTCTTGCAAAGGACCAAGGTTTGAGTCCAAAGATTTACATGGTGGCTCACAATCATGGATAACTACAGTTCCAAAGGTGACTCCCTCTTCTAACTTCCTCTGGCAGACATGCACATGGTGCACATACATACACTCAGACAAAACATTCGTACACATGAAATAAATCTTTAAAGAAGGGAATGTCTTTACATGCTTCTGGTATCAAGGTGTGGTTCACCTTACACAATTAGTCAGGAAATGTTCCTCCGTGTCTATTTTCTTAGAAAATTATAGATAATCAGTATCATTTCTCCTAAATGTTTGATTTGATGTATTAATGAAATCATCTGTATTAGTCTTTTTGTGGCTGAGATTTTATTTGGGACCAAATTTAGTTATTTTTCTTTGTTGAGAAAGGATCTTACTATATAGCTTAGCTTGGTTTCAAACTCATTATTCTCCTGCCTTAGCCTCCTAATTGCTGAGCTTACCAGCTTGTGCTAATATACCGGATTTTTCTATTCTTCAATGCTATAACAAAATACTTGAGGTGTGCTAACTTGTAAAGTTTTTGTTTTGTTTTGTTTTTGATTTGTTTGTTTGTTTTTTGGTTTTTGGAGACAGGGTTTCTCTGTGTAATTTTGGTGCCTGTCCTAGATCTTACTCTGTAGACCAGGCTGGCCTTGAACTCACAGAGATCTGCCTGGCTTTGCCTCCCGAGTGCTGGGATTAAGGGTGTGCACCACTGCCACCAAGCTTTCTTTTTTCTTTTTTTTAATTAAGAAATTTTTTATTCTTTTACATACCAATCACAGATCCCCCTCTTCCCTCCTCCTGCCCCTTTAGCCTTCCCCTTCCAACCCACCCTCTATTCCCTCCTACAAGAGGTAAGGCCTCCCATGGGAAGTCAGCAGAGCCTGGTACATTCAGTAGAGGTAGGTCCAAGCCCCTCCCCCTGCCTCAAGGTTGTGCGAGATGTCCCACCATAGGTAGTGGACTCCAAAAAGCCAGCTTATGCACCAGGGATGGATCCTGATCCTACTACCAGGGGACCCCTAAAGCAGATCTAGCTACACAACTGTCTCAGTAAAGCAGTTTCTTTAGCTCACAGTTTTGGAGGCCAAAAGTTCAAACAGAATGTAGAGTCTGATGAGCACCCTCAGGCACATCTCAAAAGAGGAAGCCAGAAGGTGACTGGGGTCCCATAATCCCTTCCAAACATACCCCTCTGATAGACTTAAGGACCCTTCACTAGGCCCTATCTGTTAACGGTTGAACCTCCCAACATGGCCTCACTGAAGACCAAATCTCCAACATATAATGTATGGGGGACAAAAAAGTATCCAGACAGTGGCTAGAAAAAAACGACTCAATGGTTAAAAGCACATACTGCTTTTGCAGAGGACCTGAGTTGGGCTCCCAGCACCCACAACAAGCAGCCCACAACCACCTGTAACTCCAGCTTCAGGGATACCCAGTGCCTCTGGCTCTGTGGGCACCTTCACTCATGAACATACTCAGACACACACACACCACACACCACACACACACACACACCATACACACACACACCACACACACACACACCACACACACACACACACACACACACCACACATACACACACACACCACACACACATACACACACATACACACACACACACACTCATACACACACCACACACACACACACACACACACACACACACACACACACACAATTTAAAATAAAATAAAATAGTGGAAAACAGTCAGACAACAGTATTGTATGTTCCTGGTGCTTCTGTTTTGGATAATTATTCATCTAATAATTTTGACAAAGATCAGCTTAAATTATCTTTTTCTTTCTATGTGAGTTTTGGTAAATACCATTTTAAAATTTGCAGACATATAGTGATGTATAGGTTTTCTTCATTATCTTTTTTTTTTTTTAAGACAGGGTTTCTCTGGGTTGCCCTGACTGTCTTGGAACCAGCTGTGTAGACCAGGCTGACCTTGAACTTGGAGATTCACCTGCCTTTGCTTCCTGAGATCTGGGATAAAAGGCGGCCACTACCATGCCTAGCTCCTTTATTATCGTTTTAATGTCCAGTGAACAGTAGTAAAAAGCTACAATGTCCTTTTTCTCTTTTCTTTTTTTTATTTTTTTAAATTTTATTTTATGTGTATGAATGTTTTGCCTGCATGTATACGTGTGTGCTATGTGTGGGCTGCTCTTGCAGAGGACCTGGGTTCAATTCCCAGCACCCATATGGCAGCTCACAGTTCTCTGCAACTCCAGTTCCCGAGGACCCAATGCCTTCTTCTGGCCTTGCTGAGCAGCAGGAATGCAAGCGGTGCACAGACATGCAAGCAGGTGAAGGGTCCGTACACACAAAATAAAAAATGAAAATTATTAAATAAAATAAAAAAGATCATTCAACCTACTTAAGAAAGTAATTAGCAGCCGGGCGGTGGTGGCGCACGCCCTTAATCCCAGCACTCGGGAGGCAGAGGCAGGCGGATCTCTGTGAGTTCAAGGCCAGCCTGGTCTACAGAGTGAGTTCCAGGAAAGGCACAAAGCTACACAGAGAAACCCTGTCTCGAAAAACCAAAAAAAAAAAAAAAAAAAAAAGGAATGTGAAGAGAAGAACTGGAATCTGAGGTGAAATTTAGGATTGAACAAAATCCTAGCATTGAGATCTGTTTGTTTGTTTGTTTCTTTCTTTCTTTGGTTTGGTTTGGTTGTTTTTGAGACAGGGTTTCTCTGTGTAGCCTTGGCTGTTTTGGAACTTGCTCCGTAGGCCAGGCTGGCCTCAAACTCACAGAGATCCGCCTGGCTCTGCCTCCTGAGTGCTGGGATTAAAAATGTGCGCAACCACTCCCTGGCTGCTTTCCTTAATACCCTGCTCTGGTGACCTCCTTCTCAATAAAAATATGAAAAGATTGAAATACATTTTGCTTGCTACTTGGTAGGTTTTGTTTTATATTTTGTTTGTTTGTTCATTTGTTTTTGAGATAGACTGGCTTTAAATTTACTTTATAGCGGGGGTGGCGGTGGGGGGGGTGGCCTTGAACTCCCAATCCTCCCTCCTGTATCTCTTCAACCCAGGGATTACGGGCATGTGCCAATATGCCCAGTCTTGTCTTGGAATTTTTCACTCAAAAAAACTTCCACAGTTTCATTCCCAGGTAGTAGAAACAGGCCAGGTTCAAGAATGTGAGAGAGCTTTTCTCTCTGATCATAGTGCACAGGGCTTTGCAATAGTGAACTTGTGTGAGCTCCAATCCATTGGCCACGGTCGTGTCTGACTACCTGTCTGCAGTGGTTCGAATGGATTCAGTTCATCGTGGTGATGAAGGCGGTGGCAGGGGACTTTGTGGCCATGGCAGGGACTTTGTGGCCGTGGGAACATGAAGCAGCTGCCTGCTTGCCCACATCTCAGCAGACCAGGAAGCTGATGTCAGGGGATGGTTCACCCCCACTTCATTTTTGGTTTTAATGTTTTGTCATTGTTTTTAAAATAGGAAGGCTAGTCTGGCTACATAGTCATCAGGTGCATTAGTCATCTAAAGAACCTACTTTTTCTGGGAGTGATGGCACATGCCTTTAATCCCAGCACTCAGCGGGCAGAAGCAGGAGGACCTCTGTGAGTTCAAGGCTAGGCTGGTCTAAATAGTGCTTCTAACCCAGCAAGGACTATCTAGTGAGACCCTGTCACAAAAAAAAAAAAAAGCAAACCAACAACAACAAAACTAATAATAAAAAAGAATCTGTTTTTTATTTTATTGGAAAGTAAGTTTCTATTACATACTTTTATCAGTGTCTGAGACAACTGCCTGCGTCTCTAATGATGGTCTATTCTGACAGGCTCTCAGAATAGGAATGTGATCAGCTTTACTATTTTTGCTACACTTACACATTTAGTGTGTGTGTGTGTGTGTGTGTGTGTGTGTGTGTGTGTGTATACATGTGTCATGACACACGTGGAGGTCAGAGGACAGTTTTCAAGAGTCATTTCTCCTTAAGGTTTTGGGATCAAACCCAGTTGCCACACTTGCAGCAGACACCCTTACCTGCTGGGCCGTCTCAGTGACTGCCCCCAGCCCCGTACTATTCTGAGAACTGATTCTTCTTAGGCTAAATTCTCTTGCTTCAGTGGGGTCAACCAGGCACAAGTGCAAAACTGTTGGTGAAGCCAGGTGAGTCAGGTTGAGAGCCGACGGTTCACATCTCTAGAATAAGGATCTTCAATCAGTAAACTCTGTTAAGGTCAGTAGCAGCTCCTATTTCTTAAATGTTGAATACTGATGATGCTTAAGACCTTGGTGGATAAGATCACCCAAAGGCAATGCTGATGGAGAAGGGCCAAGGGCAGGCTAAGGAACCTTGACACACATTAGACAGCTGTGGGACAGAGAAGAAGGATCAAAACAATTTTCAAGAACCTGGAGCTGCATGTCATAGCAGAGGGTTAAAGAAAAGTAAATGATTAGTAATGTCTGCAAAGTGTTTTATGAATGGAGGTCTGAAAGACAGGTAATGCGTTTAGTAATGAGGAGGTCACTGTTGACCTTATCAGCAGATCCAGTAGTGTGGTGGGCTCAGAGACCAAACTGCAATGAATGTACACACAAGGAATAAGCAATAGAGTAAAGACACCAGCCTCCACCACTCTGCCAAGAGTCTGGAGGATGGAGAAATGGCCCAGAGGTTAAAAGCACAACACTGCTCTTTCTGAGGACCCAAGATCAGCTTCCAGCACACACAATGAGCAGTTTACAACTTCCTCTAACTCCAGCTCCAGGGGATTAGATGCCCTCTTCTGGCCTCTATGGGCACTCACACCCATGGATGTACATTTCTTTAGACACATACCCATACAAATAAATGAAACATAAATAAATAAGTAAATCTAAAATTAAAAAGTCTGACGGGGCCGGAGAGAAGGCTCAGAGGTTAAGAGCACTTGTTATTCTTGTAAAGGACTTGGATTTGGTTCTATGCATCAACATGGCAGCTCACAATTATCCATAATTTCAGTTGCAGGGACTCCAGTTCCCTCTTCTGACCTCTGCAAGCACCAGGCATCCACATGGTGCACATACATGTATGCGGGAAGACACTCAGATATATAACACTGTGGTAGTTTGAGTGTAATTGACCCCCATAATCTCATAGGGAGTGGCACTATTAGGAGGTATGGCTTTGTTTGAGTGGGAATGGCCTTGCTGGAAGAAGTGTGTCACTGTGGGGGCGGGCTTTGAGGTTTTCTAAGCTCAGATACTACCCAGTGTGTCAGTCGACTTCCTGTTGCCTACAAGATGTAGTATTCTCCGCTACTTCTCCAGCACCACATCTGCCTGCACACTGCCATGTTCCCTGTCATGATGATAATGGACTGAACCTCTGAAACTGTTAGTGAGCCACCTCAATTAGATGTTTTCTTTCTAAGGGTTGCCATAGTCATGGTGCCTTTTCATAACAATAGAAATCCTGAGACAAACACTTTCTCCTCTAAGTCACCATACCAAATAGGAAAAGTATCTATAAGTGTGCCATGTGCCAGGAATTTTTCACTGGGTGAGAAAGCAGGTCTTCTCATGCATCATTCACATGAATGAGAAACCTCACAACTATGATAACTGTGCCCTTCGTATTAACTGGCAAGACCACACAGGAGAGGTCAATAAATGTGATGCTATGGTAAAGATTTTAAAATGTGATAGACATAAGCACACTGGGGGAAAACCCTATAAATGCTGAGTGTGGCCAAGCCTTCACAGGGAGCTCTCATCTCAAGTCCTTATGAGAGCTCACATTGGTGAGAAGCCCTGTGTCTGTGCTGAAAGGTTCCAGGGACTTACCTCTTGGAATGTTACAAGTGACAGGAGCTTCAGTAATAGTTCCAGAGAAACTGTACCCAGGAGAAGACTCCTATGTGAAGAGTGTGGGAAAGCCTTCAGGAACACCTCCAGCCTCTGCATGAGTCAGAGAAGTCCCATAAGTGTTCTGGGTGTGAGGAAAGCTTCAGCTCAAGTTCCAGTCTTTGCATCCACCAGAAAGCACAAATATATGTATATCTCAAAATATCAGCTATATAAGCTGTTTTGCTAAGAGTTAAAAAATATATATTTTTTAATTTATTATTATTTTTGTTTGTTTGTTTGTTTTGAGACAGGGTTTCTCTGTGTAGCCCTGGCTTTCCTGGAACTCTCTCTGTAGACCAGGCTGGCCTTGAAGTTAGAGATCTACCTGCCTCTGTCTCTCAAGTGCTGGGATTAAAGGTGTGTGCCACTGGCCCATCAAGAGTTAAAAATCTTAAAACCGTTAGTGCCACCAGGAAGGAAATGCTTTAACAACCTAAACTGACCTTAGGCATCTTGGCAGCAGTCTCCAGCAGAACATTCTTTCTAAAGAGACTTAGGTGAGTCAATGTTCCTATTCATCAGCTCAGGTCGAGAGTGATCCACAGCTTGATTCTGAGTGTGGAATCTCTCAGTGTGCATGCCCGAGATGGGGCACCATGTCCCTGACACACATATGATATTTCATGGAATTCTAGCACCAGGACTCAGTAGTTGAAATACTACCCCAAACTTGAGTCACCCTCTGTCTGGGTGTTACAAAACTATCAGGAGAGACCCACTCTCCAGGGATGCAAGCTCATACTTCAATGGCTTCTTCCTCTTGCCACTCACATCCAGCTATTTCCCCAGTCCCAGGTTTGGTTTTGGTTTGGTTCTGGTTTTTCTTCTGGTTAAAAGCACATGATGCAGGGCTGGAGAGATGGTTCAGTGGTTAAGCTCACTGGCTGTTCTTCCAGATGACCTGACTTCAATTCTCAGCAACCACATGGTGGCTCACAATCATCTATAGTGGGATCTGGTGCCCTCTTCTGGCATAAAGGTGTGCATGCAGATAGAGGACTCATACATAAAATAAATAAATCAATCTTTTTTTTTTTTTTAAAGCACATGATGTAGTCACTAGAAAATAAGCCCAACTTAGAGATGCAATGATTAACAGAGTCTACAAACTAAAGAAAATCTCCAGGGCACTTATGACTGCCAATCATTTCCTGATCAGCTGAGTGAGTGGATAATTATGATTCTCCTAAAATCAAATATGATATTTAATGTTGTCTAGGAAGCGGTGAGTGTTCACAGGTACTCTGAGGACCCTCTGAGGTAAAGGGGACTCGGTAATAACAGGACACAAGGAATGCTATGTCTGAGTTGAATCAAGTGGCAACATGAGAAATCCCAGAACATCATGGGAGCTGCGTAGGCTTAAATGAAAAGGAAGAAGCAGGAACTCCAAAAAGGAGTGTCTGCCATCACTATGAAGCATAGCACAGTTCTCTAAGAGCCAGGGCAGGCCTTGGGAGTGCTGGCTGGGGAGTCATGGAGGATGAGTCACTTTCTGTCATCACCGTGGATTACATACCAGTTCTTTATTAGCATCGGCATGTATTGCTAAAGCAACACCCTTCTCATTGTTAATAGCGGGAGTCCTGTCCTTGTGACAGCTGGTACCCGGCACAGGTGCCGGAGCTGTGAACAGGAGAGGGATGTTCAGGGATGTGAGGTGCTAGGCCATTGTCCTGATTTTTTTGGACTTGATCTGTTTTGTGTCTGCTGACTGAAATGGAAACTCCCATAGAGGAATTCAAGGGATATATAAACGACCAAAGTCCTAAAGATGAGAACAGAAAGTTTCCCTTCTCAGCCCTGTTTCCCAGGAGCTCTCACGTGCAGGCTTTTTTTTTTTTTTTTTTTTTTAAAGATTTATTTTATTTATTAATGTATACAGTATTCTGCCTGCATGTGTCCTTGCAGGCCAGAAGAGGGCACCAGATCTCACCGCAGATGGCTGTCAGCCACCATGTGGTTGCTGGGAGTTGAACTCAGGACCTCTGGAAGAGCAGTAGGTGCTCTCCAGCCCCACGTGCAGGCTTTTGCTCAGGATCTTTGGGGAACTAAGGGTCTGTGAAGCCAATGTACATGACAGGCTTAGTGGCTTCAAAATGAGGTGGGGTGGGGGGCGGGGTTGGAGTGAGTCTGTCCCTGTGAGTTTTAGGCAGATACCTGCAGGAGAACCTCTGGTCTGCCCTCGCTGCCTTCCCCATCTCCACAGAGAGGCTTGGCTAACGCCTAAGCCCCTTTCAGGCCTCGAAGCCAGCCCGGTAATTTGCTGTAGCGTCTCACCGTTTCCAAGTTACCATAGCGCGGCAGAGTGTGAGTGAAGAGCCTGGACACTTCATTCACATGGAGCCACTGATATACCATTGATAGGACTTTTGTTTTAGGGAGAAAATGCTTCATTTCTAGCTTTATCGCTGGTAAGTTTGTGCAAAGTCTTACTCTTTGAATCTGGTTTGTTTTTGTTTTTTAACAGAATGAGGACCCTGGACTAAATGATTTCATCATGCTGCTGCTGCAAAATACAACTAATGCCTTTGAAGCAACTAACTCTTCTGTTTTTTTAGTGAAGCAACTAATTTAATGTTAAGCTTTGAAGTCCATAATTGTTATCTTTACAAAATATTGTTTATTTGAGTTATACTATGTCCAAATCAATTTAACACATGTTGGAGGGAGGGCACTTCTGAGTGTATTTACCTGCTGAGAAGAAAGCAGAGAGGGTAAGCTGGAGATACAAAAGAAAAATGACAAACGAAACTTTCTGTGAGAGGGTGAAGGAATGAATAGGCTCAAGGATATGGGAGAAAGCTGAATTTTTGTGGTAGGTGTGTGTGTTTCGGAATTATTTCCATATAAACATATAAAGTGTTTCTTTCCACTGTTTCTGATCGCATTGTACCCCAGCTCCTTCCAGTGGAAAGTGTGTTGCTGGCAATGGCAAACACTGATTACATAATTGATATTGCACTCATACTATATGACTTCTGCAAGATAGGTTCCTGGAATTAGAGAATTAGAGCAATTGTTCCAAAGGTTGCGTGTAAGAGAAAACCTAGCATGGATTTTGAAAAGCAGAAAGCTTGGCTATTAAAAGTTAAGAACTCGGGGCTGGAGAGATGGCTCAGAGGTTAAGAGCACTTAACCTCTTCCAGAGGTCCAGAGTTCAATTCCCAGCAACCACATGGTGGCTGGCAACTATCTGTAATGAGATCTGGTGCCCTCTTCTGGCATGCAGGCAGAACACTGTATATATAATAAATAGATAGATAGATAGATAGATAGATAGATCTTAAAAAAATAGTTAAGAACTCCAGGGCCGGGAATATAACTCAGTAGTAGAATACTTGCCTAACATGCACAAGGTCCAAGGTTCTGGGTTTAATCCCCAGGGCCAAAACCAAACAAAAATAAAAAACAAAAGGAAGGGAGGGAGGGAAGAAGAGAGGAAGGGAGGGAAGGAGGGAGGAAGGGAGGGAAGAAGGGAGGAAGGGAGGGAAGAAGGGAGGAAGGGAGGGAAGAAGAGAGGAAGGGAGGGAAGAAGGGAGGAAGGGAGGGAAGAAGGGAGGAAGGGAGGGAAGAAGGGAGGAAGGGAGGGAAGAAGGGAGGAAGGGAGAGAAGAAGGGAAGAAGGAGGAAGGAAAGGAAGGAGGAAGGAAGGAGCACAAGGTAAGAGCTTTATATTGCTGGTTCCAGCTGCATCATTAGCTAGCTGGTGACCTTTGTTCAATTCTCCATCTCCATTTTCAACTGTAAAGGGGGCACGATGGCAGCCGGTACCTCCGCTGTGGCTTTTGTGAAGGTTTGACAGTATGGTGCACACGATCCATAGGAAAAGCCAGAATAATTGTTAGAAGGGACCGGAATTGGAAAGGGACTAGGATTGGGAAAGGGACTAAGAATCCTCACTCTTAGGATCAAAGGAAAGTAACTAACAACAGGCACATTGAGGGAGATTGAATTTAGTGATCTCCATTTCCTCAAGTAAAAGGTAGAATCTCTGGAGACAGAAGACAGTCTTTTTTTTTTTTTTTTTTTTTTTTTTTTGAGACAGAGTTTCTCTGTAGCCCTAGCAGTTCTGGAACTCGCTCTGTAGACCAGGCTGGCCTTGAACTTAGAGAGATCTGCCTTCCTCTGCCTCCCTAGTGCTGGGATTAAAGGTGTGGGCCTCTGCCACCCAGTGATAATCTTTTTTTTTTTTAACTTATTTTATCTTATGTGTAGGAGAGTTTTGTCTACATATATGTGTATGCACCATGTGTGTACCCGAAAATAGAAGACGGCATCAGATCCCCTAGAACGGTAGTTACAGAGGCTTCCAAGGCACCACGTGGGTGCTGGGAACTGAACCCCGTCCTCTTAACAGGGCCTGGGGCGGGGGCGGGGGGGGGGGGGGGTCAGGAGAAGGACAGTGTGAGTCTGGAATGTTGACTGCATATTTCCGTAGATCCTAGAGTCAATCAGGATGATCCAGAATAGAGAGGAAGAATGCAAGCTGGCACCCACAGTTTAGAATGAATTAACCAAAGAGCCAGGTTCATCTGCCTGTGGTCACAGGGACTCAGGAGGCTGAGGCTGGAGGACAACTTGAGCTCTGAGGTTTGAGGATAGCCTGGACAATACAGTGAGCAAGGTTAGAAGAACAGTGTGAGTGCTGAGGCTAGTCCTGATGTAAGATGCCGCGGAGGTGTGTTGGGGAGGGGTGTCTCTGAGACATATGAATGTAATGGTTACCATGAACTGGGCTCTGGAGCCCTTGAATGGAAAGCTGGGAGGCCATTCTCGTAGTAGAAGTGATTGGCATTTTGCAGCAGAGGGAGACAAAATGGCAGTGCTGGGTTAGGGGTAAATCCAGTCAGTGCCCTGGCTAGACCTGATGAAGGATTGCTCAAAGTTTGGCACTGAGGTTGAAAAACGGGGAGCCTGGGGCTTGAGAACCAGATTGAGGGGCTGCTTTCTACTCCTAAAGTGAAAACCAAGACAGTTAATTGCCGGACAGCTCACCCCAATAAGCAAGAAATGAGAACTTTGTGAAAACAAGCAGATGTGTTGCTCTTCTGCCTGTCATGAACTGTACAAGATACACATGCAAAGTGCATGAGACACGGAGGACTTAGGAAGCTGGAAATAATACTGTTACAGTGTGCCCAGACGAGGCAATTCCACCTCTGTCGTGATTGCGGAAGATCATGTGATACAGGCTAGGACTAGTCTATTGTTTGATCTGGTGATGCAGACAGAACCCAGGACCTTGCACATGCCTAGCTACATTTTCAACATGACTTTTCTATTGTTGTTAACGATTTTTTGAGAAAGGGTCTTACTGTGTACCTCTGGCTACCCTGAAACTACCTCACTTTGTAGGCTGGCCCTGAACTCACAGAGACACACCTGCCTCTGCTCCTGAGTGCTGGGATTTAAGGTCTGTGCGACTACACACAGCTTATTGTTATTTTGGGGTGCTGGGGACTGGAGCACCCTGCATGCTATGCTAGTGACTGACCTTGAGCTATATTCATATTCTACCCAATGGGCCCCTTAAGGTCTTATTGGTAAAACTTCCTTAAAACACAATCCCCAGCTTCTGCTGGAAACCTTCAGTTCAACCTGTATAACAGGGACTCAATATTACCAGAGAATTCACAGCCCCAAGAGAGTGCGTGTTCTTGGTGTCAGTCATCATAGAAGGTGGGTTCTCAGCTGGGCGGTGGTGGTGCACACCTTTAATCCCAGCACTTGGGAGGCAGAGCCAGGTGGATCTCTGTGAGTTCGAGGCCAGCCTGGTCTACAGAGTGAGTTCCAGGAAAGGCGCAAAGCTACACAGAGAAACCCTGTCTCGAAAAACCAAAAAAAAAAAACAAAAAAAAAAAAAAGAAGGTGAGCTCTCTAACAGGCGATCTATTCTGGCTTCAGCAGGCACTCATGCTGGAAAATACTCACACATATAAAATAAAAATAAATAAATCTTAAAAAAATAAATAAACCCAAAACAACAGAGAGAGAGAGACAGAGAGACAGAGACAGAGAGAGAGAGAGAGAGAACCCAGTACCACTAAAGTGAAAGCTTTGCACTGGTTAGCTCCAGCTGAGAAATCAGCTGTGATTAAGAAGAGACCAGTGGACTGGAGAGATGGCTCAGCAGTTAAGGGCACTGGTTGCTCTTCCAAAAGTCCAAAGTTCAATTTCCAGCAACCACATGGTGGCTCACAACCATGAGATTTGGTGCCCTCATCTGGCCTGCAGGTATACATGCAGGCAGAACACTGTATACTAAATAAATATATCCAGAGAGAGAGGGCAGCATCACTGAGGCAAAATCTTCTGGGAGTATTTTGTCAGGGTCAGCGCGCAGAATCTGTGGTCCAGTGGGGCCAAGGTTACATTTCATGCCGACAGCCAAACTTGGTAATGTGTAAAAGTCACCAAGGTAGTACTGGTTTTGAAGTCATGGAGGGGTCATGGAGAGCAGCTGAGGTTTGGCACTATGTGGCAGGGCTGGAGTCCCTAAAGAAGGCTGGAAGAGGCCATTGGTGATGGTATGGCCTCAGGGACAGTGGAGACCCCAGCATATTGGAGATACCATACCGTGGCATGACCACCAAGTGGAGCCGGCCTGAGTGTAGGACACGTCTGTGCATGCTGCTAACGGCAGAGCTCAAAAGACGATGAGTGCCAGATGTCAGCCAGAGTTCCGCTTCTGGACTTGGACTTCGCTTTGATTTGATTATGACTGCCCTGTTTCTTTTCTCTTGGAGTAAGAAAGTATGTAACATTTTTTATTTTCTAGGCGATCTCACACTTAAGAAAATTAGGGCTTTTAAAGAAACAAAGAGACTTTGGACCTTTTTTTTTTTTTTTTTGAGACAGATTTTCACTGTGTGGCCTTGGCTCACTGTGTGACTAAGATGGCTTCAAACACACAGAGATCTACTTGTCTCTACCTTCTGAGTGCTGGGATTAAAGGCATGCGCCACCACCACACCTAGACTTTGGACTTTTTTTTTTTTTTTTTTTGGATTTTTTTTTTGTTTGTTTTTTGAGATAGGGTTTCTCCGTGTAGCTTTGCGCCTTTCCTGGATCTCGCTTTGTAGACCAGGCTGGCCTCGAACTCACAGAGATCCGCCTAGCTCTGCCTCCCGAGTGCTGGGATTAAAGGCGTGCGCCACCACCGCCCAGCTGACTTTGGACTTCTTAATGTCAAATCTTTTAAAGACTGTGGGACTTTTAAAGTTATATCAGTTTTATATTATTTTGTGATGTTAATATTAATATAAGATCTTGGGGATGAACAGGAAAGGAAAGGCTATGTTTTAATAGTGATGTGTTTGTGTGTCAAGTTGTCAAGGGGTCAATTGTGCTGGTTGGTTTTTGCCAACTTGACCCCAACCTAGACACACCTGGAGAAAGAAGAGTCTCGGCTGAGCTTTATCAGACTGACCTATAGGCATGTCCGTGGGAGCATTTTCTTGATTAATAATTGATATGGGAGGGCCCAGCTCACTCTGTGTGCTACCCATGGACAAGTGATTCTGAGTTGTATAAGAAAGCAGACTGAGGGGTTGGGGATTTAGCTCAGTGGTAGAGTGCTTGCCTAGCAAGCATAAAGCCCTGGGTTTGATCCTCAGCTCCAAAAAAAAAAAAAAAAAAAAAAAAAAAAAAAAAAAAAAAAGAAAGAAAGAAAGAAAGAAAGAAAGAAAGAAAGCAGACTGAGCAGCCATGGGGAGCAAGCCAGTAAGCATCACTACCCCAAGGCTTCTGCTTCAGCTCCTGCCTCTAGGTTCCTGCTTTGTTTTCTCTCAGTGAACTGTGACCTGGGATAGGGAAGTCAAATAGACCCTTTCTCCTCCAAGTTGCTTTTGGTCGTGGTCTTCATCACAGCAATAGAAACCAAAGCAAAGCAAGGAACAGGCATGCTCATAGAAAGGAGATTAGAGGTGTCTGGATCTGGAGGGGAAAACTGGAGAGTGATTACTTAATGGCTCCAGTGTCGGCACAAAGTGACGTAAGTTCTGGAAGTGCCTGGAGCTGATTATTGTGCAAAACTGTGCACAAGCTTTATACTGCTAAAATGGAAATTTTTTGCTGTTGATTTTGAGTGAGACATAGTCTTATATAGCCCAGGATAGCTTCAAACTCCTGTGAAACTGAGGCTGGCCTCACTCTCCATCTGTCTCCTGAGTGCTGGGATTACAGGTGTGTACTGCTATGCCCTGGCCAAAATGTACATTTAAAAATGATTAAAGAGCCGGAGAGTTCATGGCCACAAGTCTGCTAGTTGCACTTGAATGTTCTAGCAGGGTTGCTTATTGCCCTTCCTACGTTCTGGACTCCTTGCTGAGACTGTTTAACTTGAAGATTTAAAGAAACTATTGCAAATGCCAGTGCATCAGAACCTAAGAGTGGTCAAATATTATGTGCAATTTTTTTTGTAAAGAAATTTTAATTTATGATAAAGTTTAACAGTTTAAAGAAAAAAAAAAGAGTCCGAGAGTTGGTTCAGTGAGTTAAGGACTTGCCACACAAGCCTAGTAATCTGAGTTTGATGCCCAGAACCCACAGAGTGGAAGGAATGACCACACACACACACACACACACACACACACACACACACACACACGATGAAATAACAAACAGGTCAAATGTAATAGTTTTCATAAATATTAAAATACTACTCTGAAATTTTGTGGTTTCATGTTTTATCTACTAGTTAAGGTATTTTATATAATTTTAATTAGTATTTTATTATTTTGTATGCATGAGTGTTTTACCTGCATATATGTATTTATACCATGTGTCTGGTGCATGCAGAGGCCAGAAGAGGGCATTGGATCCTGGAACCAGAGTTACAGAAAGTTGTGAGCTGCTATGTGGGTGCTAGGAATCAAACCTGGGTCTTTTAGAAGAGCAGCCAGTGCATTTAGCTGCTGAGCCATCTCTGGAGCCCTTAGTTCAAGTATTTTAAATGATGCATTTTATGCTTTATATATGTAATGTAATAAAATGATTTTTTTCCTAGAAAAGATTAAGTAGCCCACTTAAGACTATAGAACTAGAAAGTGGCCAAGCTAGATTTGAACAGAAACCTGCAATGTCTCTTGAGCTGATGCTATGCATACCTGAGCAGCCACCCAAACTTAGGACATCTGGGTTCTTGCCATCACTGTCTTGTGTGACCTTATACAGACTGACCTTTGAAGAGCTCATTCTCCTCAACTATTAAATAATAAGACTTAAGTATCTTTGCCGGGTTTGGCTTGCTGCAGCCGGATAACATTAATTACTATCTATGCAGCACTTCTGACATGACATCATGCAGACTCTAAAACCTTGATCTCATTCTGATACCATTTGCCTCTGGGGTGTTCCATCACGGAGGAGCCCCCCAGGGAAATGTCTAGCTATCTGCTCCTTAACCTGCTCCTCCTCCAGGGGTTCGTCCTGAAGCTAAGCCAGCCTTGAGGAGGCCGCATTCCCTCTCCTCTCCGAGTGAAGACTCAGGCTTGAATCCATTCCAGGATAAACTTCTCCTGGCCAAGAGATAACACAACTTCAAGGTGACAACCAGGGAGGCCTTTTAAAAGTCCTCCTTCCCCGTTAGAGTTGCTGAGTTCCTCCACAGCTGGCCGTCTGCCGGCACCCGCTACCATGTGGGAACTCGTGTGTCTCTCGCTGCTCATCCTAGCCTATTTCTTTTGGCCCAAGCCAAAGACATGTGATGCCAAGTTTCCCAGGAGCCTCCCATCCCTGCCCCTTGTGGGCAGCCTGCCGTTTCTCCCCAGACACGGCCACATGCATGTCAACTTCTTCAAGCTGCAGAAAAAATACGGTCCCATCTATTCTCTTCGTCTGGGCACCACACCGACCGTGATCATCGGCCAATATCAGCTGGCCAGGGAAGTGCTCGTTAAGAAAGGAAAAGAATTCTCCGGTCGGCCCCAGATGGTAAGCAGTGCCAACCCTCCTCCTCCTTGACCCCTGGGGTTGTACAGTTCGTAATTTTTCCAAAACCAGACTAACAGGGCCATCCCCTCAGACCCTACCCAACCTCTAAACTGGGAAGGAGGAATTAAAGGGACACCTCTTGAATGGCCTGTCCAGCAAGGTGGTGCAGGAGCCTGCAGAGTTAGGGGGGCCCTTACTCCACTCACCTTCCCCTCTATTATATGACAGTTGTGCTAGAACACACTGCCAAAGCCCGTAGCCCAGACCCAGCGCTAAAGTTCTCCTTAAGTGTGACTGTTACGTTTGCTGGGAGATAGGGGCAGTGATTGCATCCTCCACAGGAAGATGCTGGGAGAAGCAGCTGGCCTCTTGGGGGGCTAAAGATTGCAGTTTCCCTGATCAAGTGGCTTTGGCTCACAGATAGCTGGGGGGGGGGGTCTTGCAGGGGGACAGGGGACAGGAACATACAGTAGTATCTCAAGGCCTCTGACATCACTGTGCTGACTGTTGAGTAGCCAACCTACAAACACCACCCATGCTCCCATGACCCTGCTGCAAGGGTTCCCCTGAGCACCCCAATAAAGCACAACTGGCCTCAGCTTTGAGCAGGCCAAAATTGGTTCATTTCCCTTGGCAAGTCAGCCAGAGTGGCCTGCCCCACTGCCGGGCTCCCCCAGATTTGGTTTCCTCTCAGAAGCAAGAGAACAAAAGAGGCTGGCCGGATGGGGGTTTGGAGGGTCAGGGATGCAAGTGGGTGACTTCAGGCCCTCGTGCTTTCGGGGGTACCTTTCAGAGGAGATAGTTCAACCTTAAGTCCAACTCAGGAGGGTAAAACATGTGCTGTCTTCAGATGCGCGTTTGAGTGCACAGGCCAGCAATCCATGCCTGGATTCTGTGACTTTAGCAGCCTGGCAGTGTTGGGAAAGATAGGCAAGTGTCTTGGTCTCCCTGTCCTGCTGCGGGCCGCAGGAATATATCAGAGAACTCAGCTGGTTATGGCAAAGTCACTACCTGGAGGAATCAGGGAATTCCTCCAGACGAAGCCAAATCCTAAGGAGTTTTTGGTGTTACTTGGCTTGTTATATATCAGCTGTATTCTGTTATAAAAATCATGTGTGCCTTCACAGTTTTCCCAATTGACTTTTCCCTAAGAAGGGCTAACAGTGTGGACTGATCACTCTCTGGACACACACATTCCAGGCATTTGGAGAACAGCCTCAGGAAACGCTTTCTCTGGAATCAGATATCTCCCCTAGCCATTTTCAAGGACTAAAGGGGACACCACCCAGGTGGTCACCCAATTTCCGAGGGCTAACAGTGATAACCACCCACAGGCGAGTCTCCTGACTTAAGGTAAATTCCACAAGGAGACACTGCCCAGGTGGTCACCCAATTTCCGAGGACTAACAGTGATAACCACCCACAGGCGAGTCTCCTGATTTAAGGTAAATTCCACAAGGAGACACCGCCCAGGTGGTCACCCAATTTCCGAGGACTAACAGTGATAACAGCCCACATACAAATCTCCTGACTTAAGGTAAATTCCACAAGGAGACACCGCCTAGGAGAGGTGGACGTTAAGTAATAAATAGCTTTACCCAGTTTAGCTCGGACCCTCCCTTTTATATACCGGGACTTCCAGGGCACGAGGGAGAAGAGAAAAGAGAATGGAAAAACTAGATGGGTAAGAACTTGAGAGGAACAAACTGAGATGGGGAAGAACTAGATTGAAGGGCTAGAAGAGAGGACTAGAGGAACGAGATGGAAGATGAGGAAGAGCCAGATGGGGAAGAACAAGATGAGGAAGAGCCAGATGAGACAGAAGGAGACGGGAGAGGAGCTGATAGGGGAAAGAACTAGATAGATGAGAACCTAGAAGGGACAGAACTAGATGAAGGAATTAAGATAGAACCTAGAGGGGACAGTAGATAAATATAGAGAAATCAGGCAAGAACGGAGTTAGACATGAGAGCAGAATAGAAGCTGTGCAGAGAGAGAACTGTCACAGAATAATAAAGTGTATGAACTAAGGAGTTTCGTGTACATAGATTCATTTCTTTTTATCAAAGATTAATTATCAGCTGGTTGTAGATTCTTCCCGGACCCTGGGAGGGGACTATCGAGGGGCTGGACCCCCTTAGTCCCCGATACTGTCCCTAGGACAAGCACACCTAGCTTGCCCCACCCATAGCTGCCTCTCCTGGTCAGAAACCGAAGCAGAGAGGCCCAGAAGGCACCTTACTAATAAACGGAACCCCAGAGCTCTTGCATTCAAATCAGCGTTCCTTCTGTCTCCTCACTATACTGCCTTTCGGGACTGTAAGGAGGACTTTAGGGCCTTCCTGGGAGGAGGCAAGTGGGGCTGTTACAGCATGCAGGTAGGTCGAGGGAGAAGCCTGAGAGTTCCAGGGCTTGCCTAATAATTCCTACAGCCTTGCCTGCTCTCCCAAGGTGACTCTAGGCCTCTTGTCGGACCAAGGGAAAGGTATCGCCTTTGCTGACTCTGATGGCTCCTGGCAGCTACACCGGAAGCTGGCACTCAGCTCCTTTGCCCTCTTCAGGGATGGTGACCACAAGCTGGAGAAGATCAGTGAGTGAGAGGCTAGCCCTGGGGCTGGGGAGCTGGGAAAGGGTGCTGGATGGCTGGGGCCGGCCATTCCTTAGCGGCTGCTGCCATCCAGTGGCCGTGGGCTCTCTATGCCCTCCCTGGATAAGTAGACCCAGGTGGAGAGGTGGTGTCGGCTGATGAATTCCTCCATTTCGCATTCCCTCTCTCCTCAGTATGTCAGGAAGCCAGCTCACTGTGTGACTTGCTGCTCACCCACAATGAGGAGTCCATAGATCTGTCCCAGCCTATCTTCACGTCAATAACCAACATCATCTGTGCCGTCTGCTTCAGCACCTCTTATGAGAACAGGGATCCGATATTGACCACCATACAGACCTTTACAGAAGGCATCCTGAATTGCCTAGACAATGAAAATCTGGTGGACATTTTCCCTTGGTTGACGGTGAGACTGAAGTCACCCCTCTCCACTTCCAGATCCCACTAGGACAGTGTCCTTAACACTTTCAGTTTCCATGGCCATCTTTCTCATCCGACTCATCCAATAGTCATCTCTATCTCCTCTGCCTCTTACAACCGCACACACTTCACTGGCAAACTACCCTCAAGGCAGGCTCTCATGTAGCTCAGGCTAGCCTCAGATTGCTTCTGTAACTGAGAATGACCTTGAAATGTTGATCCTCCTGCCTCCGAGTCTCAAGCGCTAGGACTATAAGCCTGTACTATGATGCCTTGCTGGGTCTCTTTATAAATCCTGTATCTTAATATTCATGGCTCTTACTATTTTCCAATTACCATGTGCCAGCAGTAAGAAGCCTGTGTTAGTCACTGGGTCCTCCTGGACATGTCAAAGTATCCTCTCGGTACAGACAAGAAAAACAGGCTGAAGTTAGTTCAGGGGCTTGCCTCCTCAGTCACGTCTGTCCTATGGGCAGGCACACAGCTGGCAGGGCTTAGTTTTGAACAGAGAAGGGGACGAGGGGTCCACCCTGTCCTCCACTGTCTCAAGTTGTCCTTCTTGGCCACGGTAATCTTATTCTTTTGTCATCTAGCCTTCCTGACAGAAGGTCCAGGTCTGCCTCCAGGAAGAATTCTAGCTGGATAGATGGATTTGACATTTCCTTCTGTTTCCAGATTTTCCCCAATAAAACCTTGGAAAAGATAAAGAGACACGTTAAAGTTCGAGAGGAAGTACTGATTGACATGTTGGAAAAATGCAAGGTGAGTGACAGAGGCGAACTGAGGTTGGAGGCGTCATGAGAGCAAGCCTGGGTACATTTCGGACACTGTAAATCTCCAGCCGGGCGGTGGTGGCTCATGCCTTTAATCCCAGCACTCAGGAGGCAGAGGCAGGCGGGTCTCTGTGAGTTCAAGGCCAGCCTGGGCTACAGAGTGAGTTCCAGGATAGGCTCCAAAGCTACACAGAGAAACCCTGTCTCGAAAAACCAAAAAAAAAAAAAAAAGAAAAAAGATCTCCAGAGCCTGGCAGGGGGCTGACACATAATAGGCTACCACTAGAAACTGACTTATTAATGAATGGGAGCGGGAAAGTAAGAAATTGAAAAGGTTCCTAGAAGGGACACAGAGGAGGGCCCAGGGCTATCACTACCTCTACAAACCCACAGGTCCTGCTCAGCCCCTCTCCACCCTCAAGGAACCTTGCTGTCTCTAGGCTAAGATGGAGTGTGGCAGGGATACTGGAGGTGGGGCTCCCTCCTCATCCTCATCTCTCACTGTCTCTCATTCCAGGAGAAATTCAACAATGACTCCATCTCCAACTTGACGGACATTCTGATACAAGCCAAGATGAACGCAGATAATAACAACACCACTGATGACCAGGGTTCATTTTCAGATAGACACATCCTTTCCACAGTGGGAGACTTCTTCGGGGCTGGTATAGAGACCACCACCTCTGTGTTGTGTTGGATTGTGGCTTTCCTGCTACACAATCCTGAGGTGAGTGTCTCCTCACTCTTCCTATAGAATCCAGCTAAGCTCCATTTTGGGGGTGTGGGGCGCAACACCTGGAGCCTTCTGTGCAGATAACCCTGCTCCACCTCTCACACAAGCAACGGCTGACTCTGACCCTGGGTTAATGTTGTCCCATCTTCTAGAAACAAAGCATAGGCTACAGAGTCATTACTGGATAGAATCTGTCAGGGCTGTTCTGGGTGTGACCACTGGGTTCTGCTAAGCCTATATCGCTCTTAGACTTGAACAACTTGATCACATGACCTTGTTCTGGTCCTCAGGTGAAAAAGAAGATCCAAAAAGAAATTGACCAGAATATAGGTTTCAGCCGCACACCAACTTTCAATGACCGAAATCACCTCCTCATGCTGGAGGCCACTATCCGAGAAGTGCTTCGTATCAGGCCAGTGGCCCCCATGCTCATCCCCCACAAGGCTAACATTGACTCAAGGTATGCCTTGCTGGGGATGGCTTTCTGTATGCTGTGAATGTGTTGCTCTGATTGATTGATAAATAAAACGTTGGTTGGCCAGGCAGGAAGTATAGTATAGGCGGGATAAGCAGAGAGGAGAATGCTGGGAAGTGGAAGGCTGAGTCAGGAGATGCTGCCAGCTGCCACCATGAGAAGCAAGATGTAAAGATACCGGTAAGCCACGAGCCACGTGGCAAGGTATAGATTAATAGAAATGGGTTAATTTAAGATGTAAGACCTAGCTAACAAGAAGCCCGAGCCATTAGGCCACACAGTTCATAATTAATATAAGCCTCTGTGTGTTTACTTGGGTCTGAGCGGCTGTGGCCTGGGCAGGACTGGAGAAAACTCCAACTACAAAGCCTTTCTTCCCAAGACACTCAGCCTAAGATGCAGCCACTAGCTAGCCTATTTTGTCCCCATCCATGTTTTACCTGCCCTTAGCTGCTGATCAACCTATAGTCAAACAGTGGCTGCTGTCAATCATCCCACCCTAGCCACCATAGCCACTGCATCTGCCTCCCCTGATATCCACTGACTAAGCTGCAGATCCATCTGGCTTCCCTCCAAACTTCCCGCTGCCCTTAGAGACACAGGTCTGGGCTGAAGGACAGGGTGCTCAATGTTCCAATCTCATCAGACAGCTGTAGTACATATTCTCACACACACACACACACACACACACACACACACACGCACGCACACGCACCAGCTTCCAAGGCACATCCGTGTACTGACAAGCACAAATGTCCACATACATAAATAAGGTTGGTAGGCACGTGCTTGACGAGTGGATAAGGCTGGATCCAGGTGCAATCCTGGCAGAAGCCAGAAGCTAAGGAAAAGGAGGGAGTGAGAATGAAGGCCTAAAGAGGCCTTTCCCCCAGTAGAGACTTGAGGCTGAGCAGGAAGGGGAAGACAATATGCCTTTTTCTTCACCTTGTCTGGGTCAGCATTGGCGAATTTACCATCCCCAAGGACACACACGTAGTCATCAATCTGTGGGCCCTGCATCACGATGAGAAGGAATGGGACCATCCAGATCAGTTCATGCCTGGTGAGTGTCTGTCTTGCCCCTCCTGGCTCCTGGGCCACACAGCCAGCCTGGATTTTGCTCCACTGGGCCAGCTTGCCTTCCTTCCCATTAGAAAATTCCTGGCTGCATCCCCATTGGCCTGTTGCCATTTCCATTCTCCTGGAGACTGTCCCCAACTCCTCAAAGCTGGACTTTGCAACTCACTCTTCAAATTACTTCTGTGAAAGCCTGCAGGCATCTGTCTCCCCAGTAGGCCTGTCCCTCTTTTCTTCGGTGGTGGCATTTTCTCCTGGTGAGACGTCTTCCTCTCTCTCTCCATCCTTCCTGAATATTTGATTTCCTCGTGGCCTAAAAGTGGGTTGAGATCCCCTGGGCAAAAGCTTGGCTGCTGGCTGATGCTTCCCTCTGTCTCCAGAGCGCTTCTTAGACCCCACGGGAAACCATCTCATTACACCCTCGCTAAGCTACCTGCCCTTCGGAGCTGGGCCCCGCGCCTGCATTGGAGAGGTTCTAGCCCGTCAGGAGCTCTTCCTCTACATGGCCTGCCTGCTACAGAGGTTTGACCTGGATGTGCCAGACGATGCGCCGATGCCCTGCTTGGAAGGGGACCCCAAGGTGGTCTTTCTGATTGATCCCTTCAAAGTGAAGGTCACAGTGCGCCAGGCATGGAAGGATGCCCAGGCAGAGGTTGGCACCTGGAGGCCATGACTCATGTCTCCTGGTCCCATGCTGTGCAGCCCACAGCACAAAACTAGAGGTGCTGCCCCTACTGACTCCTACATGCCTCCTCCTCCTCCCCCCCCCATTTTCTAGTGGTTTAATCTAGTTAGGGTGATATACCTAAATTAAAGATTTGCCAATAAAAGTCTCTGAGCTGCCTATCATTTACTCATTTGCTTACTCATTCAGTCAACAAATGTACTTATTTATTTCTTTTGTGTGGCAGAGAGGGACATTTCGTGTGTGTGTATGCGTGCGCGTGCGCGTGCGTGTGTGTGTGTGTGTGTGTGTGTGTGTGTGTGTGTGTGTAAGTATACTCACAGGAGTTGGTCCTTTCCTTCCACTATGTAGATTTCAAGGATAGAAATCAGGACACCAAGTTTGGCAGCAAGAACCTTTACCTGATGAGCCATCTTGCACACCTCTCAAAACATTTTATTGAGTACACTATGTATGCCATTCACTGACTCGGGACACTCACTCAGCCTGTGTGGGAGGCACAGGGGAACCAGAAATGTTAAACACACAAGGTTGTCCCTTCAAAGGGAGTGATGCATATAATCTGTTATCTGCCCAGAAGGCTGGGGGCAGACATAGTTAATAGCCTGGTGACCCTTATAATATCTGTATAGTCAAGACCACACCTAATTCTCCTCTAGACCATTATTGTGAGCTTGTCAACCTATAGACCCTATCTTTATGGAAGGTGTCACATGTAGTCAATCTATAGACCCCATCTTTATGGGCAATGTCACATGTACTTTGCACAGATTTTCAATGTAGCCATGTCTCAAGCCTTATTGTGCACATGGGATTAGGTTAATCATTACCAGAAAAGTTTTCACCGAACTGTGCTGTGCTTAAATATGCCTAAAATAAACTACTTGGAGCTGGGTGGTGGTGGCACACGCCTTTAGGCAGAGGCAGGAGAATCTCTGAGTTCGAGGCCAGTCTAGTCTACAGAACGAGTTCTTGGACAGCCGGGGCTACACAGAAAAACTTGTCTGGAAAAAACAAAAACAAAAACAACAATAAAAACAAACAAAAACAATTGTACTTGGGGTCAGACTCCCCAGGTGTGAGCCAACACCGGCTACTTAGTCGTGTTGAACCAAACTACTTTCTCAGAGACATCACACACACACACAAGCCTGGTAACATTTTAGAGAAGACAGACAGAAAAATGAGAATGTCAGACTTCTAAATGCTCTGGAGTCAATGATACTGGAGACGTTGTAAGAGAATGGTACATCGGGGAGTGGCCACTTGAAACAAGGAGCCTGGGGGTGAAGGTGAGGATGTGGGGAAAGGGACAGCTCTGGAGGAGAAGCAGATGAAATGGTCTCAAGGTCACCATGACTGGCAGGGGGCGGGGGGGGGGGGGGCCTCTGGTGGGGCGGCACAGGAGACAGACCAGCTCCTGTGGGGCCTCTATAAGGAGCTCGGGGTTTAACTTCTATCCCAAACACACAGGAAGTCCCCGGCAGATTATAAACATGTGAATGAAACAATGTAACTAGTTTTGTTTTCAGACAGTGTAATGCGAATTCCTAAATGGTCTTTTAAAAAAAAAACAAACCCGGAGCCAGAATACTGGGGTGAACGCTGAAAGATCAGAGAGACAAAGGAATAAACCACCTCTTACCTCTAGGACTTTCCTCAGCTGAAAGACTGTGCTTCCTGTCTCCTCATACCTTATATACCTTTCTCCACCCACCCATATCATTTCCTGTCTCAACCTTCCTAGTGCTGGGATTAAAGGCATGTGACTCCTAAGTATGGGGATTAAAGGTGTGTGCCATCACTGCCTGGCTTCTATGTTTAATCTAGTGGCTTGTTCTGTCCTCTGATCTTCAGGCACATTTATTAGGGTACACAATATATCATCACAAGACAGGGTTTCATATAGCTCAGGCTGGCCTCTCCCTTGCTATGTGGCTGAGGCTGGCCTTGATTCTCCTCCATTCACCTCAAAAGTACTGAGCTTACAGGCTCACCCACATCATCACCTCCAGCTTAACTGTCATTATGGAAGCTCCTCCTGGTCGCTTTGTGGACAGTTAGGAAGGAGCCTGCTCTGCCAGCATGGGATGTAGTGAGGGGCTGGGCCATGGCCACAGCAGGGAGGGTGGTGAGTAACGGCAGGAATGAGTCTTTGTTTGAAAGACCGCTGATCTTGTTTACTCGGACCTATCCTTTCTGCTGCATGCACCTCCTAGGTTTGGCTTTGTGACCATGTAGAACCCAGACTGGGCCCATCAGAGCAATGTCATCTTGGTCTACAAGGATGGGTCATGTCCCCCCATCCTCTGCTTTCCCTCAGGTAAACATGACCATGAGAAGACTTCTAAATGGGTGTCTTCAGCAGCCACACCTGGATTTCTCTCCCTTCCCCACTCAGAACACCCTGGAAGTTGGAAATGCCTCCTTACTGGAAGATAGCGTTAATTCTTTTAAACTGATATTGTGTGTGTGTGCATGTATGGGTGTGTAGAGTGCACATGCACACACATGTGCTCGCAGGCACATGCATGCTGTGGTGTGCATGTGACAGGCATCTTATTTGTGGCTGGGATCTTTTGCGGCTCACTACTTTGTGGGCTCCCTGGCCTAACCTCAGGTGAGTCTCCTGTCTCTACCTCCTATCTCTTGGCTGGGGTACGCTATGATTACCGACACTTGTGCTACTGTTTCTGGCTTTTATGTGGATCCTAGAGATTCCAAGTCAGGTCATCAAGTTTTGTATGGTAAGTACAGTGATCCATCTCCTCAGCTGAAATCCAGCATCGTTAGACTTTGGCCAGTGGCCAGCCATTGTGGAAGACAGTGATGTTTGACTTCTAGCCTAGAAAGAGGTCTCATCCCCAAATCCCTGACGCTAGCCAGACCAGTGTCAAATCATCAACAATCAGGTCCTCCACCTCTGATGAGATGAAAGACCCTGGAAAGGTTACGGGGCATGCCTAAGATCCTGCATGGCTAAGCTTCCAAAGGGACAGTGAGGGAACTCCAAGGAGTCAGGTCACAGCGTGTTCTTTCTTAAAAGAGCTTTTAACCCAGCTGTAGCAGACTCCCCCAAATCAATCTTGCTCTTCAAGAACCAGCGACATCAGACCTTGCTCAACAGCCTGGAGGAGAGCTTGTGGGGGGGAAGGGGGTGTTGACACCACGTCAAGCTGAAGAGAGATTAAACTGGAGGTCACCCTTTTCCTCTGCCAGCTGGCTGCAGAAAGAGCCAGTCTTCCCAGGGATGGATGGAGGAGAAGCTAAGTATTTCACATCTGCTCAGATCTGAAAGACACTTAATGAACTAGTGATGAACAGATAAGCAAATAGGCAGAAAGTCTGTTCTCCACAGCGGTAGACGGTGAGTTTAACCCAACAAGAGGAAACCAACGACCATCAACCATCAAGGAACGGCTGAGTCCAGAACCCAAGACGTTAGCGCCGCCGCCGTGAGGAGTCAGCCGGGTTTTCCCACCTGTCCTCAGGATCATGCAGGGGGCTGTGTCATTTGAGAAAACAATCTCATGAGCTCTGACTGGTGCCCAAACTTGATCCTGCCTAGAATGGGAGACTTTCACCCACCGACCTGAATCACCAAATCTCGGGGCCTCTTTGAGGCTCAGAGTAGATGCCTTCCTCCAAGACTTAGACTCCTAGAATCAAATTCCTACCTTTGGCTTTCAGACTTTTGAAATAACGGTTCCCAAGAAATTTAAATTTCCCCAGGACCCTCAGGCTGGGTAGAGGAAGAAGGCAGCTGGGGTCTGGTGCTGGCCAGAGGAAGAGCTTGTCTCCCAGAGAGTTCACACACTCCTGACAACCTGTCACCTCACCTGGCAAGAGACTGAAGCTAGGACAGTAAAGGTGGTAGGCCCACACCTCAGCCAGGACTGATTAGTTATGCCATTTCTTTAAACCGAAAGCTCAGGACCCCAAAGATGGTCTTGGTGGGAGGTTCATGGGTTCTCTTTGTTCCTCTTCCCAATGTGACCCATTGAAGCAATCTCTTTTTTTTTTTCTGCTTTGCATTATTTCTGGTCTATTTATGAAGGTAAAGTGGAAGAGCCTGTTTCTTAGTGTTCCCAGGGTCCAGGGTTTGGTCCTATCTTAGAGTTCGCTCAAAACTGAGCCTTCTCATTTTCTCACATATTAGTACATGACAAATAGGTTACACGCACAAGAGGACCCTATCAGATGCCCCAAATCACTGAACCAGGAGTCTTAGCTCTAAATCTCAGGTTCAGTGCTGAGCATAGGAAATATGCAGAAAGAAGCCCACTTTTAGTTAGTTAGTTTTTTTTTTTTTATTTTGGTTTTCCAAGACAGGGTTTCTCTGTGTAAACCACTCTGGCTGTCCTGGAATTCGCTTTGCAGCCCAGGCTGGCCTTGAACTCACCAAGATCCACCTGCCTCTGCCTCCAGAGTCCTGGTATTAAAGGCTAGCATCACCGCCCAGTTCTGTTTTTAGTTTTTCATTTGCTTGTTTTGAGAGTCTCCTGAAAACTAGGCTGGTCTCAAATTCTGTGCCCAGCTGAGGATGCTGGAATCCCAGGCATGTGCCACCATGCCCATCTTCCTTTCCTCCCTTCAGTGCTGGGTATCAGAGCCAGGGATTCATGCGTGCTATGTCTGTGTCCGATCACTGCCTACACCCCCAGCCCCTCCATTGTTACCTTTTGGTATTCAGACTGCTCTTAGTCAGCAAAGTGATGGTAAATCAATGCTCAACACTAATTTGCGAGGGACACCCAATTTTTAGTGCTTGCCAATGAATAGGTTTTCTGTGTGTCCCCCCCCCCATAATGTTTCTCTACTGACGCAGTCAGCCAGATCAAGCAAAGATGGAAAAGTATAACAGCAGGCACATTGAGCAAAGAAAGCAACACCCAGGAGGGTTCTTTGGTCCCAGAGATCAAGGCCAGAGGTCAAGGCTAGAGAAGTTGTGAGCCCCAGCCAGGGCAGGAAAGTTTTATAGGTTGTAGGTGAGGGGTGATGATGCATCTGCCATAAACTGGGTTTGTGCCCAAGTATGGTCAAAAGCTGAGCACTTAGGTTGGGACTTGAGCAGCTGGCAAACTCAGGGGAGGAGCTGCCATAGCCAGCTGGTCCCTTTCCTTTGTTGAGTGATGCTCTGAGTAGGCGGGGCTTGAAGAAAGGGGTGGAGCTTCCAGGACCATGCAGGGGTGAGCCAGAGGCTCCAACCAAACACTAATAGCTACCAATGTGACGTCACTGAACAGTAAGGAAGAGGTAACTGTCACATTACATGTACTTACCATTACATGGGGGAAGAGGGTCCTGGGGAAACACGTCATTGGGTAGTTTCTTCGTGTGTAAACATCAGTGTACTTATACTGCCTAGCAGACGGATGGCCTACACCACAGCAGGACTACACACTATCTAGCATGCTACTGTGTTGAACACTACAGGCAATTGCAGTTCGATGGCTTTTTTTTTTTTTTTTTTTTTTTTTTTTTGGTTTTTCAAGACAGGGTTTCTCTGTGTAGCTTTGGAGGCTGTCCTGGAACTCACTTTGTAGACCAGGCTGGCCTCGAACTCACAGAGATCTGACTGCCTCTGCCTCCCGAGTGCTGAGATTAAAGGCATGCGCCACCACCGCCCAGCTCGATGGCATATGTTTATCCACATGGGTTTGCTTCTGTGAGCACCACTACAAACATATACAAATATTCCATGCTGTACTTTGTGACAGCCACAATGTCACCAGGAGACAGAAATCTTCAGCTTTACTATAATCTTATTGCTGTGTATGTGGTCTGTCATTGAGAGAAACTTTATTGTGGCTGCAAATAGTAAACACCCTATGTATGTTCAGGGGCATAGATAATACATGGAATGCCAGGAAATGGCCCACTTTGCATAGTCATTACCTGTTTTCAATATATTCATGTGTGAGTTTTTTTTTTTTTTTTTTTTTGTTTTGTTTTGTTTTTTCGAGACAGGGTTTCTCTGTGTAGCTTTGCACCTTTCCTGGAACTCACTTGGTAGCCCAGGCTGGCCTCGAACTCACAGAGATCCTCCTGGCTCTGCCTCCCGAGTGCTGGGATTAAAGGCATGCGCCACCACCGCCCGGCTCATGTGTGAGTTTTTTAATTGCCTGTTTAATAAGCAGCTCTTAAAATCTTTGGACATTCAATAATAATTAACTCTTGTAAGCTAAAACAGCTACCCCCCCATTACCCTTCTCCACAGTTCCTATCCTTCAGAAAAACAGTTCCCACAGGGCCCTCTGGGAGCAGGTGAAGGGGGTGCGGTGTTCCCCAGAGAGGATGTGTGCAGTGTGCAAGTTAGTGTTTCCTGAGGCCTCTGGTGGCCAAAAAACCAAAATTAAAGGCTGCTGTCTGCAATCACACACAGATAGGTATCCACCTATGGATAGCAGGGGACAAGTCAGAGGCAGTAGAGTGGGGGACACTGGGAAAGAGAATACTTGGATGATGGTCCCTGGCCTCCCAGCCCAAGTCCTGCATCCTATTCCTATGCAGAGTTCCTGAGCGGCCATGTTCTCACATGTAAGGTAAGGTCACTCCCAAAAGCTGCCCAGTCTGATGCTTGAGTCACACCAAGGGCTGTGTGGGCAAGGAAGTCCCTCATATGTGACAAGGCCAGCCTATGAATTAATTCAGTGTTACTTAGAGACCAAGTGACCACAGACAAGTTATTTGGCTTTCTTGTACCCCAGATTTCCCATCTGTAATATGTGGGTGTAGTAGGGGGCGGGGAGCTGAGGTGTGTGAAGTAAATGTTCACAATGTTGCTCTGAGGTTTGAGTATGGACTTACATAGTGCCCCGGCCAGCAGGGTGTCAACGGGGGCGACCCACCTGTGGGAGAGAATGAGAGGGATGGGGGAGACACGAGAGAAGACAGCAAGACAGTGTGTTCTGATCAAGCTGCAAATTTTATTCTCCTCAGCAAGGCTTATATAGCATGGGAGGGGGAGGGAAGGAGGGAAGGGGTGCTCGACCTGCAGGTGAAGGGGGACGTGCAGGTGAAGGGCTATGTGCAAGTCGTGAGGCTGCTAGGTGATAAGGTCACTGGTCAGGGCCCATTGTTCTGTTGCTATGCTACCTGACCTGCCTGACCTGTTCTTTATCTTTGGGGGCATCTGGTTTGGGGCAGGGGCTTGTTCTCTGGCCTAGCTAATACTTTTCCATGGTCCATGTTTGGTCTCTGACAATATAGCATGTTTGGTTCCTCAATAAACATTGGCCTTATCAATATTTCATAAAAAATTAAGACTTTACCTGAGGGTTTTACTTCTCAGAAGTAGGCTGGGTCAGGAGGTTGTTGAGACTTCAGAACCCACCTGCACATAAAAGCCAGATAGTGCTGACGGCCAAGAAGTGGGCAGGGAGTCCAAGGACCCACAAGACGCCTATGGCTCCACACAGGTGTTCTGTAACATTTTCCAGTGCCTGTAGCAGGCTTATAATGAGGAGATACTTCCAACCAAAGAAAAATTTGCCCCCCCCACCATACTGACAATTCTATTTTTACCTTCTCTGGAGGAAACACATACACACACACACACACACACACACACACACACACACTCCAGCTTTAACTCCTGAGATTCTGACCATTTCCAAGGGTCATGCCTGCCTCACATAAGTGAACTTTTGTTGTGGGGGTTTTATTGTTGTTGTTGTATTTTTTTTAAATTTTAAGATTTATATATTTATTACATATACAGTGTTCTGCCTTCATGTGTCCCTGCAGGCCAGAAGAGGGCACCAGATCTCATTAGATGGTTGAGAGCCACCATGTGGTTGCTGGGAATTGAACTCAGGACCTCTGGAAGAGCAGTTGGAGCTCCTAACCTCTGAGCCATCTCTCCAGCCCTGTTGCGTTATTTTTTGAGACAGGGCCTCACTGTGGAGCTTCAGCTGGCCTTGAACTCATTGAATCCACTTGCCTCTGCTTTCCAGTGTTGGGACTACAGGAAGTTAACTTAGACCTGAAAACCTACAGCAGTATTGCCTATCCCTGGGGGTAGACTGGAGAGTGTGAGGCCTGGATAGGTGGCTGAGGAAATGTTACCTATCTTCACCTTTTAGGGAGTTTCACACTCAACAGGCCCTTCACTGATTTCCTCATCTTTGGGAAGTCACTGGTTTCTTCAGATGGCTTCTGGACACATTTCAGCTCTTTACTGTCTGGCCCTCTGGTTAATAGAACAGCCTTTGGGACCAACAGATCTGGCTTCAAATCCTGGGTCTGCTATTACTCAGCAGTGTGATCTTGGTCAAGTCTAGTCCCTTCCTCTGAACATGTCTTCCTCCTTACCACCGACAGAGCAGGAATAATTCCAACCTGTGCCTTGAGCTGTTTAGGGTTAAGAAAATGTAACTAGGATGCTGTGGGATGGTCTGTACGGCAAATGTGTTGCTGATTGGTCAATAAATAAAACACTGATTGGCCATTGGCTAGGCAGGAAGTGTAGGCGGGACAAGGAGGAGAATAAAGCTGGGAAGTGGAAGGCTGAGTCAGAGAAGACACTGCCAGCCGCCAGGACAAGCAGCATCATGTGAAGATGCCGGTAAGCCACGAGCCATGTGGCAAGGTATAGATTAATGGAAATGGATTAATTTAAGCTGTAAGAAAAGTTAGCAAGAAGCCTGCCACGGCCATACAGTTTGTAACCAATATAAGTCTCTGTGTTTACTTGGTTGGGTCTGAGCAGCTGTGGGACTGGCAGGTGAGAGAGATTTGTCCTGACTGTGGGCCAGGCAGGAAAACTTGAGCTACACTAGGAAGACGTTTGAACAAGACTCGTCTCGTGTCAACGGCCGGTAAGTAACAGGACACGGCAAGTTCAACCCGAACAGTTTATTATCTGCTCACTTCCTGGCTTCAGCTCTCGCCACTCCCCGGGTGCAGAGACAAGGGCTACGCTGCTCGCAGCTTTCTACACCACACTCCACGTGGCTCCTGGCTGGACCTCTTGGGCCTTTCTGCGCTTTTCAGCACCTGGCACATAGCAGAAAGCACCCACTAATCTGGCACTCGGTGACCTATAGAACCAACATATGCCTAGCATTTCCCGTCGTACCTTTCTGCCGGCAACCACGGAGTCACTTTACCAGGAAGCCTGCCTTCAACGCCCAGCTGTACTAACACTAGTGATGTGCCTCATTCCTCTCCAGGTCTCCATTCTGAATACGACCCAGGTTTCAGTCATCTTTGTATTCCCGATGCCCAGCACATAGCAAGTGCTCATTAAAGACTCCCCAGTTCTACATACGTACATACATATACATGCATGTATCTTGAGGCAGTCTTCTTTAGACTAGAGGGTGGCCTTAAAACCACTGTGTAGTCAAGTATGACCTTGAACTCCTGACCCTTGTTAGGTCTCAAACCAGGGACAAATGGCTGAGGTGCCTATTTCGTTCTCCCTGTATAATCCAGCCATTTTGGCTACACCAGTTTTTACCCTTGTAGTCTCTTGGTATCCGGGTTCTCCCCTCCCCCTCTCCTCACATGGCCTGGCTCAGTCTGGCCATGCTCACTCTGGACTCTCCCAGACATCCCTGCCTCTCACTATGCTTTCGCTCTTGTCTACATACGCCCTTCTCCTCCACCATACCTAGGGGCAGTCATGTCCTCCTTTTTAATGCCTCTCCCCACTTCACTTCCGATGTCACCTCCCAAACACTGGGAGTACAGATTGTGCCACCACACTTGGTTAACGCTCAGACACTTGCTCCCAGGCTGGAACCTGAAACCCCGACACCTCCCAACCCACAGCTCTTCTTGGGGCTCAGCAAGGAACCACCAGCACTCAGCCAAGGCTCCTTCTTTCTTTCCTAGAGCCAAGCCTTGATTTTTTTGTTTTCATTTGTTCTCAATAGCTAAAACCAGGAAACGGAAAACACAAACACAAACAAAAACAACAGGAAACTGGGGTTGTCTTGGGCTTCTGAGCAAATACGATCTCTACTTGAACTTGGTCACGTGGGGCAGTAGAGACAATCTTCATACCTCATTAGAAAAACGAACTCCTATGACCCAGTGTTCCAGGAGCCTAGAAATCAAGTGTACACAAACACCCCCTGGCAACGGGCCCAGAAGAGTTAGGCCATTTTCTGTTGGAGTCACTCAGGCATTAGCTCTAAGAAGGCAGGAACAGTGTGCACCTCTGGTTCTTTCCTGTGGGTTTTTGGTTGTTTTGCTTTAAAACAGGGTCTTGCCAGCTTAAGCTGGAACTGTGTATCCGCAGCTGCCTTTCCCTGGGTGCTGGCTGCAAGCATGTACCACCATGCTGTTCCCAGGCTTCAGAGGAACTGTCCTTACGTGCTAATATGGTTTCATGGGTATTGCCCGGAGCCTGGCAGCTCAGAAGTAGAGAGCAACTGTCTCAATGGAGGATCAATGACAAAGCCGTATCTGGCTGATTCAAACTCTCCAATGTAACGGGGCCGACTACCAGGCAATCTCTACAGCTCAGGACAACAGTTGCAGCCATTGCCCAGGGGACTCGGCCTATGGTGAGCACACCTAGGAAGCAGGAACCCCTTCTGTGAGGGAGGCTAGGCTGTGCTTCATCATGCTCTGCCACTCACAAGTTGCCTAAAGAGAAGTCGTGTTGGGCACGGGCCTCCTTCCCCAGCACAGGCAGCAAGCGAGTCTTTGCTCAGGGACTGAGGCCTGACTCAAGGCTCTACAAGATGTGTTAAAACAAGAGGGTGAGCTGAGCAAAGGAATCACTGGTCCACAGTGACAGACACACACCTAAAAACCCGCTCTGAGAACCTCCAGCTCAGCATTTAAGATCTCAGGTGGCCTCCCAGGAGTCCTGCAGTCTCTGACCCTATACTCACATCTCACTTGCATGCCGACTATTCTGCACAGGCGTACTGTGCCGTCTTACCTACGAGCCCTGGAGAACGGGGCACGTGGCTCTCGCTTCTGTCACATTCCCTCAGGTTCCAGCATTTGCTGGGTACAGAACAGGCAGCTCAACACACACTGTGTTGACCAACTCTTAGGGCAGAGTGTGATGGCTCACTCCTGCAGTTCCAGCATTAGGCTGAAATAGGAGTTCCACCATGAGCCAAGGCTAGGTATTAAGTTCCTGGAAAGTCTGGGCTAGAGTGAGATCCTATCGCAAACAAAAACAAAACCTAAAATCAGGACTGGAGAGATGGCTCAGGGGTTTAGAGCACCTGTTCTTGCAGAAGACCTAGGTTCGATTCCCAACACCCATCTGGCAGCTCACAACCATTCTTAACTCCAGTTCCAGGGGATGATGCCCTCTTCTGGCCTCCATGAGTACTGCACGCATGTGGTGCACAGCCATATATAAGCAAAACACCCACACACATAATCTAGAAAAATCAATAAAAATTAAAGAGCCCCCAAACCAATCCAGTTTGGGGAGTCTGATGACACTTGTCTCTGCCTTTGGGATTGGGTTTTTTACATATTTATGGAATGTCACAAAGTATTTCTGATATTAGCAACAGAATTTGAAGGAAACTCCTCAGGACCAAGAATGGACTCAGCAGCAACCCTGTGCCTACCACTGGCCCAGGACCCTGTCCTTAACTGCTCTGTGACACCACTTGGTCTCAGTATGGAGGACAAAAGTGAGGGTGGTGACCTGAGGTCCGGGAAAGAGGAGGAAGGAATGAAGTGTGCCAAGGAAAAGAACAGCAGACCGTTCGGGACTGGTTTATTAGGGGCTTCTCACAGTGGTTAGAGCCACTCTGCCTTCAGAACAATCACAGCACAGGAGATGCGTCACCCAGACTGCCCAGGGAGTCTGAGCAGCGGACTCTTATTGCTTAAGATACACATAGTCACAATAACTGACGGACGCCGATGTGCCTCACACAGGAATGTGTTAGCGGCTGGAAAGCTGACCGTAGCACCAAGCCCTCTGCCTACCCTCTCCTCCCATTTACCTGGAAACCCAACTCAGCCAAGTCTCCCTGGCCCCTAACTCGTATTTCCTGTGCTCTCTGAGCGTCAGCGCGGCCTAAAGCAGCGGGGGCCAGACTGTGGGCTCGGTCATCTTGGCTGTTTTGGGAGACTAGGTTTTGAGTTGTCTGGGATTTTAACAAGAAGGTAGTGGGAAAGGTGTGTGAGGGCTGCAGCTTGGGGCCCTCTGACCACACACCAACCCTCTAGATCTCAGCAGAGGAGGTGCATGCTTGTGGCATCACGGTGTCTGTGAGAGACTCCTGGTGATCCTGGGCAGGTCGATGTCTGAGCCATAACCAGTCCAAGCTTGTCACTCAAGCCTCAATCAAGCTGTCTGAATGCAGCAGAGGAAGGGAGACCGGTTCAGAACACGTTTCCATGTACAGGGAAGAGAATGCAGGCCTCTGAGTGTCCGTGGAGCAATGTGCCAATCGCAGTGGTGAGCTGAGTAAGAAACCTCTCCCTGGAGGGCAGTGTCGCTGGCAAACACAGGAGCTGCCGGCGACACCCGAGTACAGTCAGGTATTTGTTCGGTAAACAGTAAATGCGGAAAATAAATTACCTTGAGAGAGTCATAGGTGCTCCAGACATGTGGTTAACATGAGCAGAATGGTCATTCAAAGTATCTTCACAGGAACACGGGGTTTGGGGGCCACATACAACTTGCATACTTGCACTCAAGAACACACACACACACACACATCATCATCATCATCATCCAACATCACTGTGTAGACTTCTCTTTTGTTCGACAAGGATTTTGGTTTGTGGCATCCACATGCAGACACACATTACCTCACAGCCTCAGATTTGTAGGTGTGTGTTTACATGTGAACTTCTTCCTTTTCGCACTATAATGACAGGGCCAAGTCTACATATCATCGTTCAAGAGCAGGGGAAGCCAAACTCTTTGCATGGACAGGCTGGGTGGGGAATGTTCATTTCAGCTGCTTCTATGCTCCGCCCTCCTGTCAAAGCATGATGGATCAGGTCTCTAGGGCCAGAGGACAGTAACCAGGCCCCGAGGTCCTGCTGGAGATGGCTGTCACCTCCTGCCTGAGAGACTCTACACAGGAGTAGAGTCTGTGTACAGGAGAGTGAGTCACCCCTCTCCAGCAGGCTCTGGGCAGGGGCAGCCATGAGAACCACAGATAACCAAGGTGTTCCTTCCAAGTGGTCAGTTTAAAACAAACGAACACACAAACAGACTTGGATAACTCAAGAGAAAATACCGTGTGAGGGCCAGGGTACGAGGCTGCCTTGCCCAGGACATACAACTTCCTCAGTCCATCTGCTTCCAGAGGACAAGGAAAGACTGCAGGCTGTGTTCAGGATGGGTGGGACCACTGGTCACCTGTGAGCATAGACAATGGGCAGACATGGAGGATGCCATATCTCTACCAGATGTCAGACTTAGGCCTCCACTCACAGAAGGCCCAGGACTACCACACCCTCTCCTCCTGGCCCAACAGCAGCCAGACTCTTGGAAACTTAACCTGGGGGAGAGCTACAGAATTCCCTTGTCCAGAAGAGGATCCTTGCCTACCCACTGATACTGTTGGCCTTTCTTACGTGGTTTTAAAGGAGAACACAGTATACGCGTCTACACCTGAACCAGGCTGAAGCCGGCCAAAGCCTGCTGGGAGGGCCCCCTCTACAGTGCACAGAGGTGTACTTTCCAGCTGGGGCCTGTCAGATCAACAAGCCCCTCACCAACCTGTCCATCAGCTCTCACCCTCCCACAGGATTAGACCAACGCCAGCCCCGCAGACACTGGCAGTCACAGGTGACAGCCACAGGTGACAGCCACAGGCCCCTGAGGGTTTCCTTCTTCACTCAGGGCCAAGATAAACTGTCTCTCCCGGACTGAGACACAGCGACGTGCTCTTCGAAGCCACTCTGTCACCGAGAACCATCTTGGAGCTCAGGCCCAGTCCTGGGGGCTTTTCAGATACGTTTCTCAGTCAAGCAGGTAGGTGAGATACAGCTCTGAAAAGTGGGGTGTGGGATGAGTCCCAGATTCTCAGTCTTCTACAACACTGTGCTTTTGTGGGGGAGAGGAGGCATCCACACCCCAAACTTCCCCACACCCGGAGTTGTGGGAAAGGTGGGCCAGGAGGGGAAAATCAAAGGACAAAGTGGTTGTCCCACTTCTGAAAGTCACTTAATGCTTCTCTCGGGGGTGTCCCGACCCTGGCTGTCTGTCAAGCTCTCGGGTGCAGGCAGGGCCTGTTCTAGCTGGGGGAGCTGCTGCGCTGTGAGTTTGGCGAGTCCTGTTCGTTGATGGTGTTTAGCAGCAGGCACGCGGGTGGCCGTGGCAGGTGGGGGTGCCCGGGCTCTCGAGCCTGCTCCTCAGAGGACAGACAGAGTCCTTCCTCTTCGTCAACGGGAGGCCGTACGTGACAGCTGTCACAGAAGTCCAGGGGCCCATCCAGGGCATCATCTATGAGCGTACTGAACTCTTTGAGACCATCCTCATGGTGGCCCCGGTTACACACACACACCTCAATGCCCGAGTCACCCGTGAAGCGGCGATGTCTGCCAGGTGTCTTGTCTTTGCTGTCGGGGGGTACACTACCATGCTCCGAGCTTGAATCTTTCAGTAGCTCCTCCTTACACTCCGAATCCCTGTCCAGGAAGGCCCCTGGGTCCAGCTCCCCGTGGCCGGCCACCGAGCCACTGGATTCCATTCCGGGGGCTTTGGTGGCTGCCCGGTCAGCGGGCACTTCAGAGGGCTGAGGGTCAGCGACACTCGGGGGTCTTGTGCTGCTTCTACTGGGTCCAGACAAAGGACTGCTCTGTGCTCCCTGGGAGCCCTGGGGCGGGTCAGCGCCTGGGGGGCTGCCACCTGCAGGGCCACCCTGAGGAGGCAGCAGCTGCTGCTGTAGCTGGAAGGCACTGTACGGTGGTGGAGGAGTTGGAGGTCTGTTCACCACTTCCTCATAAGGAGGTAGTAAATAGTTTGGCAAAAACCCTAAAACAGGGAGGTACGGAGGAGAAATTACTTCACCAGCTGACAAAGCTCACCCTAGACACGACATTGTCCCCTCCCTCTGAAGCGGAGCCACCAAGCGGTGGCTGTGGCTCTTAGCTGTGGGAAAGGGGAGGGGGCCGCAACTGCCTACAGCGGTGGTTCTCGACCTTCCCGATGCTGTGACCCCTCAGTGCTTTCTCATGCTGTGGTGACCCCAACCATGAATTATTTTTGCTGCTACTCCACAACTATAAATTTGCTACTGTTATGAATGGTAAATATCTGACATGTAGGATATCTGATATGTGATCCCCGTGAAAGGATCGTTCAATCTGCCTAGAGGAAGAGCAGTGTGGGTGTGACCTGAAGATCCTTCCTGGCATCTGACCTCCTGCCTTCCTGGGGTGAAGGGACAAGGGGGGCAGGTGTGGTGAACCGGCTGGGAGACAATTCCTTCCTAGATAGAATGGTCCTGTTTCCCAGGACACACAAGCCGCACACTTCTCTCTTTCTTTTAAAAGGCCTCTATTTTTTAGTTTTGTGTGGGGTGGCGGAGTAGAGGGAGAGAGGGGAGCATGAGTTTATACACTTAGGCGCAGTACCTAGTGCTGCCAGAAGAGGGCGCTTGATGGCCTGAACCTGAGTCACAGAGGCCCATCTACGTGGGGGAACTAAACTTGGGTCATCAGGAGGATCCATACATGCTCTCTCTTAACCATTGAGCTCTCTCCTGTGCTGGCCCCACATTTCTTGCTCAGACTGTATCCTCCACCCGTCCTTGGGCTTCGGTCAAGGGCCCTAACGTAAGCATTGTGGACTACACACTTCGTCCCCCTACCCCTCAGATACGTCATGTACAGGGGCTTTTTCCTATTGATATCCAGATTGACTCTTTCACTACAGTGTGGTTGAAGATGATCTGGAGAGACAAAACAGGCTTCACCTTGACTTGGCTCAGGAGTGGTGGGTTACCAGTCAGGGGTGAGTGTGTCACCTAAGGCACATTAAATACACGCCAGGTGAGTTCCCTCCTGAACGTGTGACTGCCTAGAGGCCCAGGGCATCTCATTTAAAACTGCAGCATCAACTGCCAGCATTTGCTGAGTACTTACTATACACAGGGCACCATGCTCAGCAACTAACTGGTCCTTCCCGCTATGGAAGTCCAAACGCTGGGGCACCATTCTTTTGTATAATGTGCCAGATGGCTTAAGACAAGATGCCTGGCTGGGGCCTCCTCGGATCACGTGAGAGCACGGTATGGGGAACTCCAGTATAAGGATTTCAGTTACATCACCAAGTTCCTTGGTTCTCAGGAAGTCCCCAAACTACCCTTAGACCTGCCTCTTTCAAGAAGACTCCGTAAGGAACAGCCATGGCAGCAAGCCAAACAGGTGGACTCAGGATGATGAGCTACTAAAATTATACTTCCACTGACTATGTGCCTTAAAAAAAAAAAACCCATTTCGAGGCCATTCTCATGCTCCGTAGGGAATTGAGGCCAGTCTGGGCTACATGAGACCCTATATTAATTTACAGATGTATATATAAAATATATATGCATGTATATATAATATACTTGTATATGCGTACATATGCACCTGCTGAAGGATCAGAGACCTGGCTGCTGTGAGCTTGGGAATGGCCCTGAGGACTTGGGGACCCCAACTGTAGCCTGCTCCACTATGTGATCCTCTACTTGAGAGAGCCTAGGTGGGGCAGTGGGGGCAACCTTCGGAGTCCTGGCCACTGATGGCCCATTTGGGTCCAGGCTCTGTGCAACTAGGCTCCTGAGGGTGGGGTATGGGGGCCTGTGGCGTACGTACTGAAGTAAAATGGCAGCGCTGAGTAATTGTGAGCTTCCCGGTAGGCGATCAGGTTGATCTCATGTTGCCGCTGCTGGGCCTGAAGGCGGTGCTTGGCTCGGCGGTGGTGGCAGACACAGCAGCAGCTCAGGATGATGATGACGGTCCACACGAGCCAGAACCCTGCGAGTTGGGGAGGCGAGACAGAGAGGCACACACACAGTGAGGACCAGTGAGAAGGGGCAGCCTTCAAACAAGGTCTAGACGGCGCCCCCGCGGCTGGGCCCGTGCCCTCGCAGCCGGGCACACAGTCAGGCTGCACCCGGTCACTTTCTGTCACGCCACATGTTCAAAAGTGATTTTACTACAGGGAAAGATGCTTGGGACATAAGGGAGGGCCACAGAGGTGAGGAGGACCACGCCATCCGTCACTCCAGCACACTGACCGGCTCTGTACTTTAAATGCGGTGGGCACTAGTAAGAAAGCTTGGACAAAATATTTTAGACTTTCTCGGTATCTATCCTCCCTTCCCTACCCCAGCCCAGAAGATCTGCAATTGCAGGGGACTCAGAGCAGCCCCTCATATAAGAAATCTAAGGCCTGGTGGCGGCGGCGGCGGCGGCGGCGGTGGTGGCGCACGCCTTTAATCCCAGCACTCGGGAGGCAGAGGCAGGCGGATCTCTGTGAGTTCGAGGCCAGCCTGGGCTACAGAGTGAGCTCCAGGACAGCCAGGGCTACACAGAGAAACCCTGCCTTGAAAAATCAGAAAGAAAAAGGAAATTCTCCAGGTTCACCTGATGAGAAATGAGACAGGCCTTTCACGTTGCCTCTGTAAACTGCAATCATTAATCAGATGGAAAAGTTTTAATTGCCCCAGGCAGGACCCGTCTTCCTAGAGAGTGTAAATGACTTCCTGCACTATCTCTAATCCGGTACAATTCCATCTCCAACCCACTGCCTCCACAACCCACTGCCAACCCCCCATCCCTCAAGCCCTGTGGGCAGAGGACACCACAACCCCCCTTTCTTCCTCCACTCCAGGGCGTGTGGAGTGTAAGTCCACAGTCCTATCATTTCCTACTGTCTCAGTGAACCCAACATGAGAACACCTCCTCAATTTTGAATGGAAAAGGCTTTAACACTTTAAAAAAAAATTAACGGTCCTCTCTTGCTTAAATATATATAGACACATAAGGGAGAAAGACTGAAAGGAAAAACCCAAGAATAATGACCTTTTAAAAATGTAAATAGCGGGGCGGTGGTGGCACATGCCTTTAATCCTAGTACTCGGGAGGCAGAGGCAGGTGGATCTCTGTGAGTTCGAGGCCAGCCTGGTCTACAGAGGGAGTCCCAGGACAGCCAGGACTGTTACATAGAGAAACCTTGTCTCAGAAAAAAATAAATAAATAAACAAACAAACGAATGAAGGAATAAATAATGTACATGTATGAGTGTTTGTCTACATGTGTGTTTGTGCCTGGTGCCCTTGGCGGTCAGAAGAGGAAGTTAGCTCTCTCGGCACTGGAGTTACAGATGGATGTGAGAATCCATGCAGATGCTGGGAACTGACCAGGTCCTCCACAAGAGAAACAAGTGCACTTAACCACTGGGCCAGTCTCCAGCCCCAAATAATAAGACAGCATTGTGAGAAATTTAAGCTTTTTGCTTTTTTTTTCCTTTTTCTTGTTTGTTTATTTGTTTTGAGACAGGGTTTCTATGTGTATCCCTGGCTGTCCTAGAACTCACTCTGTAGACCAGCCTAGCTTGGAACTCAAGATCTGGCTGAGGTGCACACTACCACCACCTGAGGTTTTTTTCAATTATTTTATTCTTTTAATTATGAGACTAGAAAAAATTCAGTTTTAAAAATGGTGAACAGTTTTATTTTTAACTATTCTTTCCTGGTTTTGTTTGTTTGTTTTTTTCAAGACAGGGTTTTTCTGTGGAGCCCTGGTTGTCTTGGAACTCGCTCTGTACACCAGGCTGGCCTCAAACTCAAAGAGAGATCCTCCTGCCTCTACCTCCTTGAGTGCTGGGGTTAAAGGCATGTGCCACCACCTCCCAGACAGCTTTGTTTTTGTTTTTTTTAAACAATAAATTTATTTCAACAGAGTATTGCATAGGGTAGATTTGATTAAAACACATTATGTGCATGCATGAAATTATCAAACAATTTTTAAAAATTACCCTATATGTATATAATGTATCAGTGCAGAGGTGTGAATGCTGTGCATGTGTGTGCAGAGGTTGGAGGATAGCTTCTAGTGAATGCCATGCATGTGTGTGCAGTCAGAGGATAACTTCTAGTGAATGCCATGCATGTGTGTGCAGAGGTCGGAGGATAACTTCTAGAGCATGCCGTGCATGTGTGTGCAGAGGTCGGAGGATAACTTCTAGTGCATGCCGTGCATGTGTGTGCAGAAGTCAGAGGATAGCTTCTAGTGCATGCCGTGCATGTGTGTGCAGAAGTCAGAGGATAGCTTCTAGTGCATGCCATGCATGTGTGCAGAGGTCAGAGGATAGCTTCTAGTGCATGCCATGCATGTGTGTGCAGAGGTCGGAGGATAGCTTCTACAGCATGCCGTGCATGTGTGTGCAGAGGTCGGAGGATAACTTCTAGTGCATGCCGTGCATGTGTGTGCAGAGGTCGGAGGATAGCTTCTAGTGCATGCCATGCATGTGTGCAGAGGTCGGAGGATAGCTTCTAGAGCATGCCGTGCATGTGTGTGCAGAGGTCGGAGGATAACTTCTAGAGCATGCCGTGCATGTGTGTGCAGAGGTCGGAGGATAACTTTAGGAGTTAGGTATCTCCTTCCACCCTGTGAGTTCCGGGACAGAGATCAAGTCCTCAGGTCTGCACAGTGCGTTCTTTTACCCACTGTGCCACCTCGCCAGCCTGGATATACTCAGAGGCAGGCAGATCTGTGAGTTGAAGACTAGTCTGGCCTATATGGTAAGTTCCAAACAAGCTAGGGTTACATGAGACCCTGTCTCAAAAGAGTCTTGTGTGGCCCAGATTATACAGCAGGGGGTGACCCTGAACTTTTAGCCCTTCTGCCTCCACCTCCAGGAGCTAAGACTACAGGCATACCATGCCAAGCTCAGTGACACAGAGCTGGGGAGGCAACAGGCCCCAGTGCACATGAAGCAACCCTTACCTCAGGCTAGACCCCAGCCCCTCTACAGAGGTTTTTAATTCCTCTAGGAATATAGTCACACGCGTGAGTTTTTAAACGACTTCTATGGGTCATTTTCACAATATTACTTTTGACATATATAGTCCCCGACAGCAAATAAAAAATGGCAGATTATAAACAACATAAAGGAACCCCCTTTTTGAGACAGGGTCTCACACAGTATAGGCTGGCCTCAAACCTAAAGTCCTGATCATTCCATCCCTACCCCCAAGGGTTAGAATACAGATGTGCACCACCACACCCGGCTGATCCCAATTTTTTTCTATATGACTTTTTGTTCTCATTAGTTTAATTTTACTAAGAGCAATGAAGTCACAGAATGGTAATAAATCCAAATTAAAATAGGAAGTATGCTAATAGCCTTACATGCCAGGTTGTTGTTACCTTTTTAAGTTGCAATGGAGTTTAATTATTTATTTGGGGGCTTATTTGTTTTAAGACAGGGTCTCACTATATAGACCAAGTGGGCATCAATACCTTGTCTCCTCTGAGGGCCTGAATTACAAATGTCTAGAGTGTCCTCTGTGGACAGCATATCTGACATTACTTATAGATGACACATAATACAATGCATTTTTTTCTTTCTAGAGAAGTACAAACATGCGTGTGTGTGTGTGTGTGTGTGTGTGTGTGTGTGTGTGCGTGCGCGTGTGGGGTTCAGAGAACAGCTTTGGGCGGTCAGCCTTGGAGGCCAGCACCTTACCTGTCAAGCCATCTCACTGGCCCAGAAGAGGCGCTGGATCCCCTGGAACTGGAGTTACAGCTGTGAACTGAACTCCAGTCACTGTGAAGGCAGGAAGTGCTCTGAACAGCTGATCTCTCTCTCTAGGCCAGTGGTTCTCAACCTTTCTAATGTTGCGGCCCTTCAATTCAGTTCCTCATGTTGTGGTGACCTCCAAGCAGAAAATAATTTTTGTTGCTACTTCCTAACTGTAACTCTGCTACTGAGCAGTGTTCTCAGTTCCTGAGACCACAGGAGATCTGCTTTCCGATGGTCACAACCCACAGGTTGAGAACCACTGCTCTAGGCCATCACTTTCTTTCCCCTGGGGATTGAACCTGGTACCTCATAAGTGCTAAGTGAGCATGCTACCACTAAGCCCTCTGTCCCCCTGTTCCTACGCCTACCCTGTCACAGCTCAACTTTAAAATCTAATGTTATTTTTACTTGGATCATTTTCCCAGTATTTCCTCATCTTCTACATTTTCTATGCTTTAATTTATGTGATCCAAGGCATTATTCTCAGCTTTCCCGACTTTCGCTTTAAACTCAACTGTTAAGTAAAGAGAATCTTAGCCAAGTGTAGTGACACATGCCTGTAGCCTGGCACTCCAGCATAGAGGCTAGATCTCCAGTTCAGAGCCAACCTGGTCTGTCTCAACAACAAGAGAAATCCTACACACCACTTCTCATGTTCACCACAGAGTCCTGATTCTCTGCCTTTGGGGGCACAGGTAGGGCTGAACTTCTTGGCCTCTGTGTGGGGGAAAGTTATGGGACTAATTCTACTGACAGAAAGTATAAGCGGCATGTCGTTTAGAGACTAGGATGGTTCATGTGTGAAACTTTCCATCAGTTTCCCATGAGCATTCCAGTCACTGCTGGCTCTGGGCTATGAGACATGCCCAAGCGGGGACAAAGTCCCCATTCCACCTTCAATGGACACAAAGTAAGGGTGAGAAAGAAACCTGTTTGTTTTGGTCAGTAGGATTCTGGACATGTGTATTCCTGCAGCAAAACCTAGCCTATCCTGACTGCTACAGTGTGCAACAGGGTTTTCTATCCAAGATGTAAGTCATTATCAGGAATCATTTAAAAGACTGTATTACAGTTTACTCTGTGCATACACTCACACACATGGACAAAGGATAAAGGACCACTCAGTAGAGTTGGTCTCTCCTTCCACCATGACAGTCTGGGATCAGCAACTACTACCTGAGCCATCTTATCGACCTCATGAGGAGTTGGAAAGGGGTTCTTGATAAAAAACAAGGCAGAGGTCCCCTTAACTGAAGTAGCCTAGGAAAAGCTTTCTTTTTTTCAAAAACCACAAAATGGAAAAATTAGGAAGCCCAGAAGCCAGGAGGGGAAGAAGCAAATGAAAGAGTGACCATTAGTGAAACTCTACACGCCTGCTTTCTCTTCTCTTTCTCCTTGTTTCTTTTCCATGGTCCTGGGAACAGAATCCAGGACCTTGTGCACGCTGGAACACATGCTCACCAGCAAGTCACACCCACGGCCTTCGCCCACGTTTCCCACTTGCTCCGATGAGGAGGAAAACTGTCTCTACCACGCACCAGCTGTGTGATGTCACATTCGTCTCAATTGGGTAAACCATTGCTTCGTTTCTAACATAGGAGCACAGGAGAATTATCTGTGCGGCTCAAGACAAGGGCACACACACAGAGTAGACGAGGTCCTGCAGCACGCTGGGTGTCATCTCAGGACAGAAAAACGGACAATGGAGCTGGTCCCGTCTGCTGGGAAGGCAGGGGACATTCTGATATGGCCCACATCGACTGGACTGTCCTGGGAATCATACTAGTAAAGCTGTAAAGTGACTTTAAGCAGTGGTGGGACATTAGATTAGACCCAATGAGGTTGAACTAAATTTTAAAATTTAGCTAGATTTCAGAAATACAAGAAGGTAGGTTTTATTGTTTTTGTTTTTGAGACAGGATGCTGCTATATAACTGTAAGCTGGCCTCAAACTTGGGGTAATCCTCCCGCCTCAGCTTCTGAAGTGCTGGGTTTATAGGTGTGTGCTACCATCCCTAACAGGAAGATATATTTGAGAAGTTGGGTCTAATCAAAGATATACAAAACACAAAGACACTCTCTACCCTATATTCCCCAAACACACACCAACCCAGAGGACACCTCCCTGCCTCCCCAAGTTATGACTTTGCTGTGAGGAGCATTTGTCATGCTAAGCTAAATGGAAAACATGTTTTTAAAAACAATCACAGTCCCATGTAGGAACTGAGTCATGCGCCCCAGAGTTCACGGCAGACTTGGGAAAACACCACTCCTCAACCGACAGGAAATTTCCCACCAGCGAGCCAGGGCACACTAGTGACTTAGCCCCCTTCCCCTCACATGACAGGGGAGACTCCCTTGGCTCTGACAGCTCCCACCAGGAACTTCTGTCCTGATGCTGCTCAAAATCTCTGAATTTGGGAAAAGAAGATTCCAGAGGCTTGCAGTGTCATACAAGCCAACTGTGACCACAGCTACGCGGGTTCAAATCCCAGTTCTCACTAACCTGTGACCCTTGTTTGTAAACAGGGAGAACAACGGTCTTTGCCGCATCTGATCACTTGAAGGCCTGAGTTAACACGTGGAATACTCCACGCCTGTGTACTGTGCGGTCTCGGGCTTGTTATAGCTGTTGCTGTTACAGGCATGACCACAGAGGCACTCTTTGAACCCTCCCCGAAAACTAGTCCATAAAAAACATGCGTTCGGATCAAGTCCAAAGTCTGCTTCGAGGTTCTGTTCTTGGCAAAATTCTGTGGAAAACTCAGGCCACTCCTATTTATTGAGCCCCAGCTGTGAAGAAGGTCTGTGTCCGCTGATATGAGCTGTCGTGTGCTGTGTCCAGGGGCCTGGAGCACTAAGGAGCTGTGCTTGGAAGGAAGCTCCCTGCCAGCCAATGTGCTCAGGAGCTAAATGCCTTAAGTTGGTCTTAATATCAGCTCAACCGTATTTCTTTTCTTTTTTTTTTTTTTTTTTTTTTTTTGGTTTTTCAAGACAGGGTTTCTCTGTGTAGCTTTGCGCCTTTCCTGGGACTCACTTGGTAGCCCAGGCTGGCCTCGAACTCACAGAGATCCGCCTGGCTCTGCCTCCCGAGTGCTGGGATTAAAGGCGTGCGCCACCACTGCCCGGCTCAACCGTATTTCTAAGACAAACTAAAAAGAGAAATAAAATTAACTTGTACTGTGCATGTGTTGAAACACCAATCACATAGTGCCCCACAAATGGCCAGTTCCTCACATATTAATTAAAACCACACAGTGAGTATTAGCCTGTTAACATTAAGTGGATTGCTAACAGTCTTTTACATGTCATCTCAAGAAGTGACGCCTTTCCTCTCAGCTGAAATTCAGACCTGGGAACCCTGACACTTGAGTAGAATTCCTCGGAATCATCTTAGGAACAGAAAGTCCAGCTTGGACTTCTCCCTGGGAAATGTGGTCTGGAGAATGGAAAAGAGCCTCTGACAAGACCCGGGCCTGGCTTCACGCCTGGTGTTTTTGTTTGGTTTTGGTTTTGGTTTTTGGCTTTGAGGGTACTCTTGAACTTCTGGGGTCTCCGTGATTGATCTTTTTCAGGGAAACTAAGCATGTACTGAAGCCCTTCATGACTCTATGATCTGAACCTCTCCTCCTTCCTAGCCCTCTGAGAACTTGAGACAGAGAGCGGCAGCCACTTCTCAGCTACAAACAACAGAGTGATTTCTGAATTCCTCCAGCTCCAAGACATGGGACCAACATGATTACCTCCCAGGCGCAGAAGGCCCTACTTAGCTATCCACAAGTTTTCTATAACCCACCTCTCCTAGGCGAGCACAGGCTTGGGACAGTGACCTGTGGTGATATATTGGTTGTAATCTAGGAAATAAAGCTTGCCTGAGGATCGGAGAAGCAGAGCGATCCACAGCCACCACCTCTTACCTCACCAACTCCTCAGCCTGAAAAGAAGAGCCGAGTTCCTGTCTCCTCCGCCTCATATTCCTTCCTCCGCCCAGCCATATCACTTCCTGTCTCAACCTTCCTGGTGCTGGGATTAAAGGTGTGTGCCACCACTGCCTGGATCTGTTTCTCTTTGAGAATGGATTAATCTTGTGTAGTTCAGCATGGCCTTGAACTCACAGAAATCCAGATGGATCTCTGCCTCTGACTCCCGAGTGCTAGGATTAAAGGTGTGTGCCACCACTGCCTGGCCTCTGTGGCTAACTCTGTGGCTGGCTCTGTCCTCTGATCTTCAGGTAAACTTTATTTGCTAAGAGTACAAACAAAATATCACCACAGTGGCCATTTCCTACAGTGCCTTCCTTGGCTGAGAGCAGTCTCCAGTATGTGTATAAGTCCCCTCGACCCTTAAGGAGCACCTCAAAGGCCACCTTTTCCACACACACCACCCAGATCTTGTCTGGCCAAAGCAAACTCTTTCTGCACGTGGACCAGCAGGCGGGGTACATTCACTCCACACTCCTGTATTACTAGAACACACTGCACTGCCTCTCCACTAGATTACCTCCCGATGCTAAGAATGAGGCCCTCACCCGTTTCTGAACCAGAAGAGGCCATGGCATCAATTAAGGGCTTGCTAGAACTGCAAACTCTCAGGTCTAGCTCACACCTGAAGGGGGCAGGGCTTGGAAATCTGTGTTCCAATAAGCCTGTGCTACGCACTGTGGTCTAAGACCCCTGGAACACGGGTTTGCGGCATGACTAGAAGCACAGTGATACACAAATGCGGGTTTCTGTGCCTCAGATACTGTGCTGGTCCAGCAGGAGCATCCATTCCCACCTCACACAGGCCCGGGGACTGGTTCAGGTTACAGCAACCTGAAAACTTGCTGGACAAACTCAAGGTCAGCATGTGCCTGTAGGTCTGTACACTGTGTGTATGTTGGTCCTTAGGACACAGGCAAATTTAATTTAGCTGAGGTAAAAGGGCTGGTGGGAACGGCATTTCCCCCAGGGCCTTTCTTGTGAAATGAAGAGGTGCCTAGTCTGACCTTGCCAATGATTACTGGCTCATTTTTCTCTCTCATAGAAAAGGGGGCAAGAGGTAGGAAAGCGACTCAAAGCCAGTTACTTTTGCAGTTCTGGCAAAACTGAAAGGCAGTTAGAGGGAACATGGGTTAACACCACAAGAAGTGTATTTTTTCAGCACTTGGGAGGCAGAGGTAACAGAATTTTGAGCTCATGGCCAGCCTGGGCTACACCACAATTTCCACACCAACTATATACAAAAAAAAAAAAAAAAAAAAAAAGTATCTTGAAAACAAAAAACCAAAGAAACAACAAAACAACACGTGTGGGTTTGCTGAGAACTTCATAGCTGATTCCAACCCTCAAGTCCCCTCCTATATACTTCTTGAAAGGCTAGGCCTCAAGTAAGGAGGAAGACCTCAGGATTTCCTGACAGGGACAAAAAAAATATGCATTGGGCATCTCCTGCCCAAGAAGCCACCGCTGAGCACAGACCTCGAAACGTCTCAGTCTGTGGTCTCCATCCCCCCAGAAGTTGGGAAGCCTCGTGATTCGTAGGAGGGAAGCTGCTCTCTGTTGCCCGCCCCCTTCCCCAGCTGACTGTAACTGGAAGGGAACGAGACAGAAGCCCCTCTCCCAGACATTTGCTTCTCCCAGGCCTTGCCACTGGCCCACCTCTTGGCCCTGGCTCTGGTGACCCAGTTTTGGTGGTGACAGCGTCTGCTCTCCCCCACCGCCCAGGAGGCTCTGTCGATCTGAGATGGGGGCCACTGCTACTCGCTCCTTTCCGTAAGTGGTGCCGGCTGGGCCCGGGCCCCAGAAAAACAAACTGGAGCTCTGTGCTTTTTGGCAGCCCGACTTGGCCTTTTGTTTTGACAAGGGGTGGGAGGGAGAATTTGAACCCTGTGGTTATCTGCATTTTAAAACATTTAAACACATCGAGTCCACCTGCTTGGCACTTGGTGTTCCGTAGTCAGTTTCTCGGCCCCACCTTTCTAAAATATCAACTCAGTACCCTCCTTTATATACACGAGGCTTGGTGGGATCACGAAGCCCTGTCCTTTCCTGCACTGAACTCCTGTAGATCGGGTGGCCTCAGTCCTGGAAAGGGAAGGGTGAGGAAGAGGTCCTATTTGAAGGACCCACCCATGCTGGCTTTCAAAGACCATCGCACTTCACAGGGAGAGAGACTTCCCAGCCAGGAGTCTGATTTCCTTGCCAGATCAAAGACCGGTCCTAGCTGGTTTCCTCCCCCGTCACTGACTGGGAGAAGAGAGAAAGGCCCATCAGGGACAGTAGATCGGGGGCAGGTTTGACAAGCCACTTCAACATCTGATTTTACAGCGAGCACAATGAGGGATCGGAATCGTCTGGGCAAAGAGTCCACAGTTGCTTCTTTTGAGAAACAGCTGTGGGAACCACGGCAGTGTGGGTCACCTGAGACGGCTCTGCCCTCAGGACTCCCATCCTCCCACTCTGCCTGGCAGCCAACACAGTCTCATCTGAGTTCTAAAAAGATCAGGGTACAAAGTGTGTTTAGCAGAAGCGCTGTCCAACAACCTTGACCTCCACAGAGGCAGACTGCCTCCCCGTCGTCAGCCCACAGTGCCCAAGAGGGTACCCAAGCCCTCCTCCTCTAGAAAGGAATCACTTCCGTAACCCGGAACCAGATTCTACTCACCAACACTGTCCCCAAGAGAATCAGAAAAGGCTGGCCAGCCCGCCGTTTCCCAAGGAGCAGAGGCAGTAACCGGGACCCTGGGATGCCAAGAACCCCCTGGGCAAGGACTTACACCAGAGTTCATAGTAGTAGTTGCAGCACTGAGACTGTCCACAGCAGTGTCCCGTGTCACAGATGTAGCTCTGATTGTTGGTACCCACACAGGCTTCTTTATCCTACAGAACCAAGAAACAACGGAGCATATTACACCACGGCGTGTGCCCACTGCCTTCTCACCCACCTCCTCCCTGGACATCTGTCTGTCTGTCCCCCATACAGCACCGGGGTTTATCCCATTAAGGAAACAAGATAAAAAGAACCACCCAGCCATAGCAGAGTTTAGAAAAACAAAGGTTTATTTATTAGGAAAGGGTCATGACACATAGCCACACGGTAAACAGTGAGGCTCCCCTCAGACAGGACGGGGGCGAGGGGTGGGAGGCAAGGGGGGTGCGTACTCTATCTATGTCCAAAGAGAAACAGTTCATGTTTAGTGTCAGACTCAGTTGCTAGGAAGGTGACGATCCTCCTGTCAATGAAATCACTTTCTGTAAAACTTTCCAGAATAGTGAATGCAAACAGGACTCTAGAGTTACCATCTAGTCAGTCATTCCAATCTCCCTTCCAACGTCCCTCCCAGACTGTTAACAGTAAGATTCAAAAGATGGTTGGAAAGCAAAGCACGGGTTGAGAATGTAGCTCAGCTGGCAGAAGACTTGCCTAGGATGCACGAAATCACGTGTTCAAACCATCACACTGTGAACCCCAAGTCTGCATTTGCGTTAATTAAATAAAATTTAACCTTGGGTCAGAGGCTGCATTAGCAACTAGTTGACAGAAAGTAATCATAGAGCATCAGAGGGCATCTGGAAGAGACAGAAAGATGCCCCAAAGAAGTAGGGGAGGATCTGGAGTGGCATGGCTTTTTTTTTTGTTTGGCGGAGTGGAAGGATGCTCTCTTTTGAAGATGCCAGCAAGGAGAGAAGGTTAACTAGTTGCTACTCAGCCTCTCTGAGCTAGCAGGTTTTCACCCCAGCCTTGGAATCTTGAGTCTTATTTATAAATAGAACAATAGAAATTTAGCGGCAGTGGCCGAGCCAGTACCTACAGGAGCAGACTTCCCACCAGCCTGAGTTGTCGGGTTGCTGCCAGAGAAAACAGGCCGGTACCTGCAGAGTTGAAACTGCTGGCTGAAACAGCAGCAGATTAAGGTGCAGCCACTGTGCTGAAGTTAAAACATGATGGTGCATAGCTGCCATCCCAGAACTTAGGGGGCGGCGGTAGGAAAATCAGAAGTTAAGATCACCCTGGGCTACACATGACCCTGCCACAAATGAACACCAAAACAAAACCCTGAAAAAAAAAGGTAAGCAAAACCACAAAACCTTCTCCTCTGAGTCTTCACTCTTGGGAAAAGGTGGCAAACCTATACGGGTAGCCTAGTCCAATTTCAATTTACTAGAGCACTTTTACTTACTGAATGATCTCTTGAAAGTCTTGACTTGATCCAGGACTCATAATGTCCCTCGTCAGGGCAGCTACATAAAGGGCACTGCTGAGTAACCACGCAGCACTTTGGCAAACTCTGTTCATAACACTGGTGGGTGAGGATGGGATGAACACTCTTAAACTGTATTTCCCACTAAAGATACGAAATACCAACCAGGCATGGTGGCTACATGGGTAAGCCTAAAATTCTGGAGGCTGAGGCAGGAGGACTGCTTTGAGCTCAAGACCAACCTGGGCTTCACAGTGAGTGGAGTCCAAGCCAGCCTAGGATACCGGGCAAGGATCTGTGTCAAAGAGAGGTAAAGACTAGAGAAAGCGCGTTGGTAACGTGCTTGCTGCGCAAGCATTAGGAACTAAGTTTGGATCCCAGCAATCACATAAAAACGTGGGCATGGTGGTGCACATCTGTAATTCCAGCAACATGGTAGGGGTAGGGGGTGTAAGAGGGAGGAGTGGCTCACAGACAGAGGACCTGATGGAGACAAGAAGATCCCTGCCAACAGCCAGCCCAGCTGATTCGGTGAACTCACTCCAGGTTCAGTGAGAGCTCATCTCAAAACATGAAATGGAGGGGCTGGAGGGGGGGGCTCAGTGGTTAAGAGCACCGGCTTGTTCTTCCAGAGGATTCAATTACCAGCATCCACATGGCAGTTCACACCTGTCTGTTAACTCCAGTTCCAGGGTTTCTGACACCCTCACACAGACATACATACAGGGAAAACACCAGTGAACAATAAATAAATCATATATTAAAAAAATGAAGGGGAGCGCAATTGAGAAAGATACTTAATGTCAGCCTCTGGCCTTCACATGCACACATGTGCACAGACACACTAACTGGTACACACATATCACACACACACAAGTGCGCGCACACACACACACACACACACACACACACACATGAAATAACATACTAACCAACCTCAACCTCAGCTAATAAATATTTTGAGCAACTTCACACATGTATGATGAAACTTATACACACGTCACCTGCCATATCTGGCTTTCAGTGTTTCATTTACTATAATCAGTCTGTGCCAAGCACCATCTTGGGTAAATGGGACGCAGAGATAAAGGAAACATTGTTCCTATCTTTAACAAGCTCAAAGTTACGAAGGAAAACCCTGCCCAAGCAAAGAAACTCAACCCAAAGGTTCCATCTGCATCTACTGCCCTGCCCATTGGCATACATCCCGGCAGACGGCTGCCAGGGGGAACTCAAGTCACATGGTCGGCTCTAGCCTTACCTACGCTGGCTTCACGCTTACACAAAGCACCCGTGAGTGTCTAGAGGCCAGGCAGCTACAGGAGGGACCTACAGCTACAGAGAGAGACAGGAGAAAGGGCAGACTGTATACCAGATCCTTCCTCAGTGCACATTTCTACCACACACCCTCGGGGCTTCCACGACTCTTTAAAGTCTCCTATCCAGGCCAGCGAGGTGACTCAATGGGTAAACTGAGTCAGTGGGTAAACGTCGAACAAACCCGACAACCTAAGTTTGATCCCCTGAAGCCCACGATGGAAGGAGAGCACCAACTCCCGCAAGTTGGCCTCTGACTTCTGTATGTGTGCCGTGACATGTGCATACTCACACACACACAGTAGTGAAGAATAAAATTAATTCTGAAAAAGAACTCTTTTTTTTTTTTTTTTTTTTTTTTTTTTTTTGGTTTTTTCGAGACAGGGTTTCTCTGTGTAGCTTTGCGCCTTTCCTGAAACTCGCTTTGGAGACCAGGCTGGCCTCGAACCCACAGAGATCCGCCTGCCTCTGCCTCCCAAGTGCTGGGATTAAAGGCGTGCGCCACCACCGCCCAGCTGAAAAAGAACTCTTACACCCCGGGATGAACCAGCTCAGGAGACATGCGCAAGGGCAGTATACGCTGACAGCCAGCGAGTCTCCCAGTATTGCGGAGTTCTCTATTCTCGTGTTCCCGAGCCCAGCGAAAGCAGAGCACCATCTAGCAGGTCCGACTGGAGGCTCCTTCAGAGGCAGGGTGCATGTGGAGACAGCAGAGCTGAGCTTGCTGCATCCTCCAGACCCAGCCACTCGGGCTTCAGAGCAAACCACTCCTTTCATAAGGATATCAAGTCTCTCCAAGCTCACCAAGCCCTGCCAATGCCATTCTTTTGGCACTAGTTTGCAAAAGCAAGTTCAAAGTAGTCGTGTACTTTTAAAACAGGCCATGCTTCCTCTACCCCAGCAAATAAATTCAGCGATCCTTCTGCCTGGGGAAAATCCACCAGATGAGGCAGAGGCGGCCAACTGGTCCTACGTGACCTGTGCAACGAGCACACTTGAAATCTAAACAATATCCTCATGACCCACCGCTGTCCGCTCTGCTCTTGGCCCTTCCACGCTCCTGTTAGAAACAGGACGCCACTCTGCCTTGCTGCTTGGCTCCAGTGCAGAGCTAGCTGTCCTGGCACCCCTTAACCCAGTTCCTCAAACCCGCTTTAAGCGGGACTGTTCACCCCCCACCCACACCCCCCTCTTCTTCCCCAAAGGCGGGACCCCTGCAGTCTGTGCCAGTCTTGTTCTTGGGAATTGCCCCTCTGCAGCACGGGAAAGGAAAGGAGGCAGGCAGGGATGAAGACAGGGAGTGGGCTTCTCACATGAAGATGTCAGAAGGATTGCTGTGATGAGAAGTGCGCTCCTCCAGCCAGACCTGCGGTAGGAAAGAAACCCGGCGGGCTCACATTCTGCCTCAGTCCTACCACTTCAGAGGAACAAGACTTTGGGCAAGTGACTTGATTGCCCTAGGGCCAGTTAACACGGTCCGTAACATCTTCAACCTTCAGGCTTTTTTGCTTGGTTGGTTTGGGTGCTGGGGATGAAACTCAAGGTCTTGTGCATGCTAAGTGTAGACTCTGTCTGGTTTTCTTCAAACCCACTGCCTCATCCCACCCCCAACAGAGCATCCACAAGCCAATGTGAGAGTTCATAAAATCCATGGCTCCTCTCACTCAAGTCAACAGCCTCCAAGAATGGTGTGAAGCGCTGCCCGGTGCTCTTCTACCCCTCCCCAAGCAGCAGCCCAGCCAGAGATCACCACTGAGAGGGCGTTCAAAGACCGCTCGTGGCACAGCACCCAGAGCTCAAGTAGTTAAAAGTGAGTTGGGTCTGCGTCCAAAGCCCCATTCCTGCATGAGGTTTATTTAATGTGCAGCCTTGGAAAGTTGGTTTTCCCATGCTGCTACTATCAGCATTATTCTGTGAGCCATGATTACTGCGAGGCATAGAGGACCATCCAAACAACACGTTGTCCTCCTCTGGCATTAATAAAAACAGGACAGCCTGCTGTGGGGCGCTTCACATACAAGAGAAACTGCAGAGCACACAACGGGAAGGTCTAACACGAAAAATTCCCAGCACTCTCCATGGCTCTCCATGCTTTTCTCCCAGGCCTCGTCAAGCACACACGTGCCGTATAGGCCCAGGCCTGAATGGTAAACCTCTCTCTCTCATTCTCTTTTCCAGAGAGTAAACTGGAGAATGGACTGTGATTTTCTTGAGGGTCGGAACCTTGCTCTCCTCGGTCCCTCATTCCCATCCCAGGACATCACATGCTACTATGAGCCGATGGCCACGTGATCTCTCTCCACAAAGGCAGGGCAGGCTGAGCGGAATCGTAACTGCTGTGGCAAACACTGTTAGGTGCCAGCGCTGTTCCAAAGCTTTCCACCCGCTCCTTACTGAGACTTCAAAGGAACTATAAAGTAAGCAGGGACAGGGAACTGAGGGCCCAAAGCCACAAAGTAAGGAAGTGAACCTATCAAGCTCGTGCGACTCCGGACCCTGAGCTTTTCACCATTAGGCCTCCCTGTGTAAGCTACTTCTGCTACTTTTCCATTCTTAGCTGCTTCGATGAAAATCTCAAGCCAAACAAGTATGAAGGACTCGCCTTTGACGGAAACAATGACGGCCCAGCTCTTGCAGACTTCTACTTGGGAACAGTGTGCCTCATCTACACCAAGCAGTGGGAAGGGGTTACATGCTGGGGCTCCTCCCTTCTGAGCTCAACATGCCACACTCTGGCACATCAGGGAGCAGAACAGGAGGAGTTCACCCCAGTCAGGGATGGAATGCGTGCAAGGCCCCCATTCCTTTCTGCAGCACGTGCAAGGCCCCCGTTCCTATCTGCAGCACATGCAAGGCCCCGTTCCTTTCTGCAGCACGTGCAAGGCCCCCGTTCCTATCTGCAGCACATGCAAGGCCCCCGTTTGTTCTTTTCTGCAGCATTTACTGACAGCCTTGAGCTGGACAGCCTTGAGCTGGGGTGGGGAACACATGGGCAGCTGAGCAAGCCCTCCCATAGCACGTAGTCTAATAAAAGGTGATGAAATAACGACACAGGTGCAGCATCAGTGCAGCGTACAAAAGGGAGGCCAAATCGAGACAGTCTAGACGGCTTCTGGGAAGAAGGTGAGCGTCACTCAAGACAAAGAGGATGATTAGAAAGTGTAGCTACAGGAAAGGCGTGAGAAGAATGTTCCAGAACAAAAACAGCGAACTTCTTTGGCTAGGGGATGACAGAAGTAGGGAGGTTAGGTGAGCCAGAGCCTAACGATGCAGGGAGAAGACAGGCCAGAGTGACATTTTGAAAGTTACCTTCAACCTCCTCGGGTACTGTAGGCACACGGTGCGCAGACATACATTCAGGCAAAATCCATCATATAAAAATAAAATATCAAAGAGAGAGGGAAGACAGACAGACAGACAGACACACACACACATGGGGTGGGTGTGTGTGGGAGAGAGAGAGAGAGAGAGAGAGAGAGAGAGAGAGAGAGAGAGAGAGAGAGAAAGAGAATCTGCAGTCACCCTCTCCTAGAAAGGCATCTAAAAGCTAAAAGTCCATATAGGAAAGAAAAGGAAAAACAAGGTAAGAAGACATAGAACATATCAAAAAGGAACTGCAAAACCTAAGTGCTCTTGGGGCTGGAGAGATGGCTCTGAGGTTAAGAGTACTGGCTGCTCTTCCAGAGGACAGGGGTTCAATTCCTAGCACCCACATAGTGGCTCACAACCATCTGTAATTCCAGTGCCAGGAGCTCCAACGCCCCCTTCTGGCCTCAATGGGCACTGCACACACATGGTGCACAGACATGCATGTAGGCATAACCCCCAAACACAATTTTTAGAAAGTGCTGTTACACCGAGGCCTTCACCTTAAGAATGGCAGCGGTGAATTGGCAATCTCTGTTCCAGGACCATGTGTACAGCCCTGGCAACACACGCTATGATCAGCTCTAAGAAACACCAAACAAAACAGAGTAGCACAAAGAAGAAACAATCGAGGCCAACACAGAGACTGGTGAGCACATTCTTACAATGGGAAAAGGCTGAACAGTGCGTCTTTTGCACATAAGCAAAGAATTATCTCATTTCTTTAGTGGCAGCATAAACTGTGGGGCTAATGACGTCCTTAACAGTTTCCACATCTTGAAGTGGCTATTCTTAGCTGCGCCACTGTAAAGGTCAATTTAATCAACATGAGAACTTTCTCAGTGCCAGCATAGAAAGAGACACTGGGCAGTAATGGTTCTCCGGGCATGGTTTTAATTTACCAATTTATGGGGCTGGAAAACCCTGGGAGCAACTGGCTGATGCCAACGTCATCTTCACATCCTTAGCAAAACACTGAAGTTTTAAAGGTTAAGAGTGAAAAACAGGAAAATCAAAGTCCTTTACTGGATGTTAAAGTATACAGGACACCAGCTCTCTTGGCTGACACCAGCTCTCTTGGCTGTCTGCTGTGAATGACACGGGAGTGCCCACTTCGGGCTCTCCCTGCAGAGAGAACGAACTTCCGGTGGAAATGTTCAGCCTCCCCCACCCCCTACAATCGCTTAGCTATGCAGTGGAAATGTTCAGCCCCCCCACCCCCTACAATCGCTTAGCTATGCAGTGGAAATGTTCAGCCCCCCCACCCCCTACAATCGCTTAGCTATGCAGTGGAAATGTTCAGCCCCCCACCCCACCCCCTACAATCGCTTAGCTATGCACGGAATGCTCTTTACATTACTCATACGCCAGGCGACGCGTGGCGAGGCACGGGCGGGACAATAAGGACAGGTAGGCAAAGGTTCTTCTATGAACTGCTGGCTACACAACAACAGCGCTTTAATTAGACACTGAGCCTGCAAGGAAGAGCTCCAGGGACCGAAAACTACAGCGGGAAAGTAGAAATCACACTCAGAAATGAGGCCAGACCTTCCCGGTTGCCCTGCCAAGTGGGTTATTTGATGATCTGGGGTCACTCTGAAGCAGGGAGATGGAACTGAGACCCAACATACAAAGACGAGACCCACTGGGCATGGTGGTGCACTCCTTTAATCCCAGAACTCAGGAGGCACAAGCAGGTGAAGCCCTGGGTGTTCAAGACCAGTACAGTCTACATAGCAAGTTCCAGGATAGGCAAGGCTACAAGCAAGACCCTGTCTAAAACAAAACAAACAGGGCTGGAGAGATAGCTCAGCGGTTAAGAGCACTGGCTGCTCTTCCAGAGGTCCTGAGTTCAATTCCCAGCACCCACATGGTGGCTCACAACCATCTGTGATGAGATCTGGTGCCCTCTTCTGGACTGCAGTCATACATGCAGACAGAACACTGTACATAATAAATAAATCTTTAAAACAAACAAATCACAAAAGATAGGACCCTCAAAGGGGAAATACAGATCAGAAAAAATAAAAGAGCCATCAGATCTGAATGGGGAGGGGGGGAAATTTTCTCTAAAAATCCATGATCATGGGGCCTTCCCTCAAACTAACATAAGACTTGACTTGCCTAAAAAAAAATCTTCAAACTAAAAATGTAATAAAAAAATAGTTTCAGAGTCAGGCATGGTGGTGTTTGCAGAATCCCAGCAGCAGGAACCGGAGGAAGGAGAGTCATGAGACCAGCTACACAGTGAGACCCTGTCTCCGGAAAAAAGTGTCCTTGGGCAGGCCAGATGGCTTAGTGGATAAAGGCGCTTGCTGCCAAGCCTGACAACCTGAGTTAATCCCCAGGATCTACATGGTAGAAAGAGAGATTTGACTTCTGAGACAAGGGTTGCAAGGGAGAGTTTCCAGGCTAGCACCAGTTATCTTGCAGAAGAAATATAAAACCCCAAAGAAGTCCCATCAGAAGCACAGTGTTTCATGTTGTGATGTTAACATGTCATCTTGGGGACAAAAGAGAAATAAAGGTTCTAGTAGAAAGAACAGTGATGTGTTTGTATGTCAAGGTGACAAGGAGTCAGTTGTGCTGGCTAGTTTTATGTCAACTTGACATAAGCTGGAGTCATTTTGGAAGTCAAGTCCAGAAAATGTTGCCACCAGATTGGTCTGTGTGCAAGACCACAGGGCATCATCCTAATTGCTGACTAATGTGTCCAACTCACTGTGAGCACTGCCACCCTTGGGCTGGGTGTCCTGGATGCTGTAGGAAAGCAGGTTGAGCAAGCCATGGGAGCAAGCCAGTAAGCAGCAGCATCAATTCCTGTCTCAGGATTCCTGCCCTAACTTCCTTCTGTGATGGACTGTGATGCGGAGCTGTGAGCCGAAATAAACCCTTTCCTCCCCAAGTTGCTTTTGGTCATGATGCTTCATCACAGCCGCAGAAAGCCTGACTAAGACACATGGTAAGGAATCCCATAAATAAAGCTCTACTGAAGACGGGTTTACAGGTAAAATACACGATATATAAAAACACAATCTATCATTAACAAGACTTGGAAAATCCAACAAATAATAGGGTAAGAACAGCTGGAAGGAAAAACAACTTAGGATAACAGTGTTCAGATAAGACACAAGAGGTTTCAGCCAGGTGTGGTCACTTACACCTCTAATCCCAGAACTCAGGAAGCTGAGGCAGGAGAATCACCATGAGTTCAAAACTAGCCTGAGGTACAGGGTAAGGCCCTATCTAGGGAAAAGACAGAAGGAAAAAATGAAAGGGAGAGAAGGAAAGAGGAAAAAAAGGAGGGAGGCGAGAAGAAGGAAGGAAGGAAGGAAGGAAGGAAGGAAGGAAGGAAGGAAGGAAGGAAGGAAGGAGGGAGGGAGTGTAAGGAGCCAGCTGAGCAGGAAAAGTACTTTGCAAGAATGAGAACCTGAGTGCAATGCGCAGACCCACCAGATACAAGAGGAAGGCACCTGTAATCCCAGTGCTGGGGAACCAGAGATGACCTCTGACCTCTACATGCAGGCTTCCTACCCACATACAATAAATAAGTAAATATAATAAAAAAAAAATCCTCAATAGATGGGTTACATAGATATTTGACAAAGTTAAAAAGAGAATTAATAAGCCAGGGAGCAGATCTGAGAAAATTACCCAGCAAAGTGAGCTTTTCTCAACTAGGAAAAAACATGGAAACAGAAAATAACAAAATGCTCATGAAGAAAAGACGAGAGTAGAAGTGTGGCTGTGTTCAGAGATAACTGGAGACAATTTCCAGAACAGTTAAAATGTGGAATCCAGGGGTGGTAGTGAATACACACACACACACACACACACACACACACACACACACACACACACACTTATATACATAAATATGTACATTTTATATGTGTGTGCACATTTTATGAAACTACAGAGCAACAAAGATTTTACATTCTCATTATCAGATAAAATTAGAATTTAAAGAGTAACAAGCTTTACAGGGATATTATAACAGAAAAGGAGGACAAAGATTTAGGTAGAGCTGGGGAAGCACATGGGATGGCGGCATCTGAACTAAGCCCCGCAGGACAAGGAGACACTGGCTCTAGGCAGGGGATGTAAAGCGCATGCACCACACTTGGTGTTCCCAAGGGCCAGAAGAGCGAGTTGGTGTGGATGGGTGTGGTGGGTCTCAAGGAGAACTCTGCGGACACCAGAGTTCCCGCCCTTTGCACGAACCCTTTGGTGATGCCCGGAGAGCTGTTTCAGCAAGCTTTCTCCCTCAGGTTGTGGAGATTTTAAGAGATTTAACAATATTTTTGAAACTCTCACATTTACTTTCCAACTGCACAGCTAGCAATTAAACGATTTTTTTTTCCATCCTTGAACCTTGAACGGCGCTCTGGAAAACAGACCAACTCTGGCACTGCACATCCACTGGGCAGAGGTCTCCTGATTCGGGTACCGAAATCAAAGGAGACCAGCTTCCCCAAGACAGATGTGAAACAAGCCGGGGCCACATCCTGAAAATTCAGGACCTTCAGGGCCAGCTCCTTAGGTCCTCAGAAAAAGGTCCACAGGTGGTTAGGAAAATTATTCTCTAAAGCTATAGGGATTTACCTCATTTTTGGGGGGTGGGGTGGATGGGGGGTGAATTGAGACAGTCTCTCTCTATAGTCCTAGAACTCATTATGTAGACCAGGCTGGCGCTGAACTCACAGAAACCCACTTGCCTCTTCCTCTCAATTGCTGGGATTAAAGGCGTGCGCCACCATGCCCTGCTACCTGTATTTTTAACAACCAGAAAGTCAAGTTATCATCTCTAATATTAAGGGATACAAAATTAAGGCTACGCAAAGAGCTAAAGGAAGCGTGACAATCTACTCAAGGGGACACTCTGAACATGGTACAAGGAATAACGGAGCAGAGTTCCTGGCCTGCTGATTCTTCCATATTAGCCTGATCTGCCTTTCTTCCATGGTGACACTGTCATATACTAATTTTGTATCCTCCACAATATATTCCGTGCCTGGAATTTTTTTTTTTTATTTTATGTGTGTGGTTGCTTGCCTGCATGTATGTCTGTGAATCACATGCATGCAGCATCCTTAGAGGCTAGAAGGCATTAGATCCCCCTGTGACTGGTGTTACAGGTGGTTGTGAGCCATCATGTGGGTACAGGGAATCAAACCCAGGTCCTCTGCAAGAGCAACCAGTGCTCTTAACCCCTCAGCCAACTCTCCAGCCCCCTGGAAATTATTTTTTAAGCTTTGCTAGCAAAAGGTAAATTTCATCCTTTCTGATAGAGCAAGCCACGGCAAGAAGTTAACCAAGACTCAGCCTTGTACATGCACTGGAGAATAGGGAATGGATTTTTAAGCTGTTTGGTGGAATTCAGCATTTTCCCAAAAGAACAAACAGCGTGAGTTAAATGAGCAAGTTCCCCTAAGAGAGGCAGCAGACCCATCCGATAAGACTCAATCATCTCACAGCTCAGGTCTGACCTGTGCTTCACTCCTTAAGGGCTCTGGCTCTGTCCCCACTCTCTAGATACAAAGTCCACTAACAGGTAAAGCCAAAGCCTGGAGCCAGTGACGTACTAGAGAAAGTGCTGAGGTAAGAGATGCCTGCTGCCCTTTATATGAGTGCTAGAGATCTCTCGAGTTCCCCCTCAGGTATCTTAATGTAGAGTGAGAACCTCTGGGATCAGTGACTAAAAATTCTCCTTTTTTCTTCCCCCCTCTGTGTAGCCTGGCTGTCCTGGAATTCACTTTGTAGACCAGGCTGGCCTCGAACTCAGAGATCCACCTGCCTCTGCCTCCTGAGTGCTGGGATTAAAGGCGTGTGCCATCACCCCCTGGCTGAAAATTCTTTCCAAAACATTCCCTGAAGCAAGCATGGTGACACAGGTCTATAATCCTAGTACTCGGGAGGCAGAGGCAGGAGGATGAGGAGTTCAGGCCATCCTTAGCTACATAGCAAGTCTGAGGCCAGCCTGGGCTACATGAAACTGTCTTAAAACATACATACAGGGCTGGAGAGATGGCTCAGAGGTTAAGAGCACTGGCTGCTCTTCCAGAGGACCTGAGTTCAATTCCCAGCAACCACATGGTGGCTCACAACCATCTGTAATGAGATCTGGTGCCCTCTTCTGGCTTGCAGGCATACATGCAGGCAGAACATTGTATAAATAATAAATAAAAATCTTTAAAAAAAAAAACAAAAAACCCATACACACACACACACACACACACACACACACACTTTAAAATGAAAAGTAAGTGCTGGAGTCCAGCTCCAGCACGTTCAGATTCCAAAGAGGGAGCTGTGACCCTTTGAGAGCGATAGGCATTTAGATACTTGCTGAACTTCCGAGCTTTTGCCTCAGAAAAATGCTGTGATGAAGTTAATAGCTGCTTAATCCTTGAGTCAATCTGCTTTCAAGCTTGCCTGTGGCTAGACTATTGTACAATTACAGAGTATAAAAGGTGTAGCCTTTCTTCAGTAAATGAGCAGTCATCCCGCTTCACCCTCAGATCCGGTCAGTCATCTGCATGCCCCCACCCTTCGACTCCACACCTCCTCTTCGGGACCTGAACCCCACTGGAGCAGGTCTCCGGCAAATAAGGGGCTGGAGAGATAGCTCAACTGTCAAAAGCACTTGTTGCTATTGACGAGGTCCCAGGTTTGACTCCCAGCACCCACATGACAGCTTACAACTATCTGTCTGACCTCAGTGGGCACCAGGCATGTATGTGATGCTCAAACATACATGCAGGCAGAACACATATACACACAAAATTCAAAAATAAATAAACTAAAAAAAAAAAAAAAGTAAATAAAAACACTCCTTGGGATAGCTGGGTGGTGCTGCTGCACATCTTTAATCCCAGCACTCGGGAGGCAGAGGCAGGAGGATCTCTGTGAGTTCAAGGCCAGCCTGGTCTACAGAGTGAGTTCCAGGAACGTCTCCAAAGCTACAGAGAGAAAGCCTGTTTCAAAAATCAAAAAACAAACAAACAAAAACCAAAAAACACTTCCTGGGTTATGCATGTCATATATATTCAAGTTTGAGACCCGCTATCTTGGATGTATAATAAGTGTACCATAAACAGTCCATGCTGTGAGTTCGAGATCAGCCTGGTCTACAGAGCGAGTTCCAAGACAGCCAGAGCTACACTGAGACACCCTGTCTCAAACCCCCCCCCAAAAAAAACAAAAACAAAAAACAGTCCATGCTTTCCATAACAGTTAAGGACTAATGTTTTTTCTAGAATCCCAAACATGCTCAATAGTTACCCACAAGAGCACCAACTTAGAAGCAGGCATATTAAATCATTTACCCTCTGTCCTACTCCATAAAAAACACAATAAATCATAAACATGCATTTTAAAAATAAGTGACACATTCATTAGGCACACTCCCACCTGGCCCAGACTGCTATTGCTGAAGCTTCCTCATTAAACAGCCCCCAAACGGAGCAGCAAGCGGAGAGATTAAAATCCATTTCCTGTGTTGCTATTAGGAACCTGGACAACAACCTCACAAAGAGTCACCTGACCCTATAGGAAAATCCCAGAGTGAAAATCTGAAGCTGCAGTACACCCCAAGGTTTTCTTACAGTCCACTCCCTGAGGTTCTCCCCACCGCCACCCCTGCCCCTACAGCCCGGGGCTGCAAGATCACTGGATCACTCTTCCATCCCTGGACAAAGGCAGCCCAACTCACGGCGGCCCCAGAAATCCCACCGCAGCCTCTTCTGCCACAGGCCACTAAGAACGACTCCTCTAATAGGGCTCAGGCAGAGACAGAGGGCTGAAATAGGCAGGCAGAGTGGGGGCAGGGTGCGGGAAGGGTGTGGGCAGGGTGCAGGCAGAGTGGGGGCAGGGTGCAGGCAGGGTGGGGGTAGGGGGCAGGCAGGGCAGCTGCCCACTGTCTACTTTTGAGCCCACCCAGTAACTTTATCTTTTTAAATTGTTTCTATTCACTTTATGTATCTGATCATTTTGCCTACACTATGCATTGTTGTCTGATCCCCTGGAACTAGAGTTGTGAGCTGCCCTGTGGGTGCTGAGAATAGAACCCGGGTCCTCTGGGAGAGTGCTCTTAACCACTGAGCCATCTCTGGGCCCCCAGTTCCAGCTTTTCACACAGGTGCTAGTGGACCTCACTGACTGAGCCGCCATCCCGGCCCGTTTTTCATTTAAAGGAGAAGAAAAGGAAGGGAGGGAGTCTGGGGTTAGAGACGTTTCGGCAGGAAGTGCTTGCTGCTCTTCCAGAAGGTCCAGGGTTCGATTCCCAGCACCCACATCAGGCGGCTCACAATCACCCCGGTTTCACAGGAACCAAGGCAGCGCCTTCTTGTGGCCCCCACAGGCACCTGTACACACATGCACAGACTTACACATATAAATATAAAAATAAAAACAAATCGTAAAATTGCTTGCACTTGGAAGGCAGAGGCAGGTGGATCTCTGTGAGTTCGAGGACAGCCTGGTCTACAGAGCGAGTTGCAGGACAGTCAGGGCTACACAGAGAAACCGTGTGTGTGTGTGTGTGTGTGTGTGTGTGTGTGTGTGTGTGTGTGTGTGTATAGATATATGCCCAGATTAGCTGTTACTCTAGAAAAACCAAGGCCACATTCCCACAAGGCAGGAGAGCCTAGAGCACAGACATGCATGGCCCGGTCCTCACCGCTCTTTGCACTGGCCCCCACATCCCTGTGGTCATGCTTGGCTCAGTCCTGCCGGGCTGGTTCCGTGGGTGGAGCTGATTTTCTCCTCCGGCTTTAGCGGCTGCGGCGGACAGTTCACTAGCTCACAAGGTAAGGCAGGCTCGGGAGAGCCTTCCCGTTATCAGCGGCTCTCCTCAGTCTCCCACACTGAAGCTCACAACAGCACCGCACATGTGCCCACGTCAGAAAGGTACTTGACGAAGGGCCCCTCTCTCCTGCACGAGGGACATTCCTCTTGATGCTCGCACCTCACCAAATGGGGAGAGACCCAGGCTGTGTGTGTCAAGCACTGAACGTTTGTTCACCTGGTACTTATTTTCTTTTTCATAGAAAAAGAAGAAACTGTGCTTCAGAGCCACTGCACAGTCAGGAAGCGTTCCCTGCATCTAACATTCAAAGATTAGCAGGGAGATTTTTCTTGTTTGGTTTTTTTCAGACCGGGTTTCTCTGTGTAGCCGTGGCTGTCCTGGAACTAGCTCTGTATCCCAGGCTGGCCTCAAACTCACAGAGATCCGCCTGCCTCTGCCTCCCGAGTGCTGGGATAGCAGGGAGAATTTAGTGCTCAGGAACGATCCTAAACCTTTATGCTGGAAGTTAACACAAAGTCAGCAGATAATGGACTCTGCCTTCCAAACCTTTAATGACTCGAGAGAGCGCGAGAGCAAGCTGAGCGTGTGGCCTTTAATCCCAGCAGAGGCAGAGGCAGGAGGATCTCTGTGAGTTCAAGACCATCCTGGTCTATATAGTGAATTCTACACAGTGTGAACCTATCTCAAAAATGAGGGGGGGAGGCAGGGGGGAATGTAGGGACTGGGGAGATGGCTCCGTCAGGAAAGTGCCAACAGTGCACGCATGAGAACCCGACTTCAGTCCCCAGAAGCCAAGTAAAAAGCTGGGCATTGTCATTTCTACAAATGGTGACATGGACACACATATAAATTCACACATATGACATGTCACTCACACTTGTGTGGGGCACTCAAGCTTCTCAAACCTCTTAATCAGCCTGCCCTTGTCCCCTGTAAGAGGTCAAAAGTGCCACCACCTGAAAGAACCAACCCTGAGACCACCCAGTTCATCGGTGACTTTACTGAATCCTAAAAATGGGTCTTGGTCAAACGAAATACCCCTCCCTTCCTTCTTCAGATTTATTTTTATGTGCATGGGTGTTTTGCCTGCATGTATGTCTGTGTACCACATGCATGCCGGGTGCCCACGGAGGCCAAAAGAGGGGGCTGGATTCCCCGGAATTGGAGGTACAGTGTGGGTGCTGGGAATCACACCAAGGTCATCTGAGGGAGTAGCCAGGGCTCTTAACCACAGAGCCCTCTCTCTCTCAGCCCCAAAATACTCATTGCTTTGCCCCCAAAGAAAAGGTATCGTTTTCAGAACTATGGATGTTGTGCTGACTTTTTTAAGAGATTCACCAGTGTCGCCATCATTGAAACACACACACACACACACACACACACACACACACACACACACACACACACACACACGGCACATCTCCTTCCGCATTTTAATCCTGATCCTCCTCCCACGGGAGGCTCCTACTGAGAGCTGAGACTTACCACAGCGCTTCCCTCACGTGACTCACGCGACTGTCAGCTTCGAATCCAGGGCTGGAGATTTATGCATCAAAAAGTTCAACATTGTTCAAGATAACTGTTTACTCCTACAAAGAGTGACATTAAAAATGGCCTCTCCAAAATAGATATGAGGTAAAAAGGCTTTGGGACACAGAGGCTGTCTCCAGACTGAAAAACTTAAAAGAAACAGGGACTCTAAAAGTGTGACACCTTCTGCTTTGAGGTTAAGACACCCTTGGGTTTTTTTGTTTTTTCAAGACAGGGTTTCTCTGTGTAGCCCTGGTTGTCCTGGAACTCACTCTGTAGACCAGGCTGGCCTCGAACTCACAGAGATCCACCTGCTTCTGCCTCTGGAGTGCTGGGATTAAAGGCGTGCGCCACCACCGCCAGGCTAGCCTTGGATGGCTTAGGAAAGGGTGCAGGATGGGTCTGTTATTAGTCAGATTACAGTGAACCTAGGATATATAACAGGTACATGGCTTGAAATACGGCCTATTACTAGACTAACTGCTGCCTGATGTGTAAGCTGCGGGTTATTGGCAAGAGGGAGATCTACCCCTGTCCACATCGCACAGGGGAAGAGGTGAGATTTCAGGTCTAGAAGGGTTTGGTATTATCTCCTCCCCACATGCAGAAAATAACAATCTGTGCTTGATGAGACGTGATCCCCGCGATGGAGGGGGCAACAGGATGCAAGATTCCAGGTCTTCGGGCAGGTCCTAAACACAGGAGGCTTAGGAAGCAAGGAAAAAGTGTGCCTGCCTTCCCTTTACTACATCAGTCATTCCAGGCACAACGACACAGGCCTACAATCCCAGCAGCGGGGAGAGTGAGGCAGGAGGGTTGTGAGTTCAGAGCCAGCCCTAGCTGCACAGTGAGCCCTCCTCTCTAAGGCCCATGACATCCACTCCCTCAGAACAGCAGCGGCAGACTGGTGTCAGGAGTTTCTACCCTAGTGCTCTCCATGCCGTCACCATTGAGCCCAGAATCAGCCAACAGGGTCTAGACATTGTCAAATGTCATGGGTGTCCACTGGTGTTTCTCTCTCTCTCTCTCTCTCTCTCTCTCTCTCTCTCTCTCTCTCTCTCTCTCACACACACACACACACACACACACACACACACACACACAATCCCCGGGTTTGGGGGGTTTTTTGTTCTTGTTTTTTGCTGTTTGTTTTGAGACAGGCTTTCTCTGTGCAGCCCTGGCTGTCCTAGAACTCGCTCTGTAGACCAGGCCGGCTGCAAACTCAGAGATCCACCTGCGTGTGCCACCATCACACTGAAAGGGCCCTCGTTTTAGAGCGCTGCTCTACACAAATCACACAACCGAGCTCTATTGGTCTCTTTCCTGACTGGCTTCTGGATTCGTGCTCTGTGAACCCCGTAGGAATGAGGTTGGTATCACAAGTGCATCTACTCTAACAAAAAACCATCAGAAAGCCCTGGACTTGAGGACTGTGGAGCCAAGATGCCCTCGGAACAACACCCCACACACACAACCCCCACTCCACCCCACATTCTTGGTCCCTCACGCAGCCCAGCCACCTGCAGAGAACCTCCCGGGGTTAAAAGCCTAAAGAGTTCATTTCCCAGATGGGTGAGAAACAAGCCCTGGCTCCCCGGCCATGACAGGTTTACAGTAACCCAGCACAATCTGAGCCTGGCCCAACAATTCAGAACCTCACTCAGAGGTGGCAGGGTGGCTGCACATTCCATGTCTGCTGGAGTCTGCCCCAGCTTATCTCAGACCTTCCTACCACGCTCAGGGGTAGGATGTCAGGAGTATTTGTGGTCGGTGGGTAACCAGGATTTCCAAACCCTTGACTGAAAACCACACACTAAGAAGTTAGGCACTATCTGAAACCAAGATTGAGACCTTGCGTCACCGTTCAGTGGGAGCTCCTGAAATCATGTGTGTTGAGCAAAAGAGCCAAACAATAATAAATACAAAGCCAGAGGTGAGCAGCGCCTTGGATGGACCACAGTATAGTGAACGCTGTGCCACTTCCAGGAAAAGAAGCCAGTGTGCCACACTCCAGCCACTTGCAGAGCAAACAGCCTTTTCAGGAGTCACACGTGGCTCGTGGAATGCTCTTCTCTCATAGTTGAACAAATGACTTAGAATTAAGTCATTGACCAGGATTTATTTTTTAAGTCGTAAATATGCTTTTATTCAGTGCTCAAAGCTCCCTGTAATGGACACAGAGAATTGCAAAGGCTCTAGTTCTTATCCTTACATATTTGTAACTACACTACATAATACATTTCAACATACCGATCTACACACTAGTCTACAATGCAATGTATATCCTAGACGAGAACACTGACTAAAGAAATTCAGAAATATGGCATTTTTCTTTCCTTTAGACAGAGTCTTGCCATATAGCCCAGGTTGGCCTTCAGCTCACTACACAGTCAAGGCTAATTTCCAACTTCTCATTCTCCTGCCTCAGCTTCCTGGGAATCACGTGCCCAGCAGTCACCTTGAAGGGCTGAATGACTATTTCCAGCAACAGAAGCCTCCTGTGAGGTCCAGGGTTCGAACTCTGGCCCAAGCCAGCGGCTATAGAGGACGCAGAAGGCGTCTCAACATCTAGGGCTGTGTCAACCCACTTACAGACCAGCAGCAAACAGCAGGATGTGCAGCGGTGGAGAACTAAAAGACCAGTGAAGTCTGCTAAGAAATGAGAAATTTCCGGAAGACAAGGAGTTTTACGTTTTTTGTTTTTTTATATAACCAAATTAGGTTTTTGAAATAACCACATTACTGTTTTCATGGACTAAAATTTACCTCTTCAAGGGGGTGGATCAAACTTAAGAGCTAAGCCGGGCGGTGGTGGCGCACGCCTTTAATCCCAGCACTCGGGAGGCAGAGCCAGGCGGATCTCTGTGAGTTCAAGGCCAGCCTGGGCTACCAAGTGAGTTCCAGGAAAGGCGCAAAGCTACACAGAGAAACCCTGTCTCGAAAAACCAAAAAAAGAAAAAAAAAAACAAAAAGAAAAAAAAAAAAAAACAAACTTAAGAGCTATCACTGGAGGAAGTGACTGTTGTCTTTGGCTCTGTCCTAGAGAATAGTCAAAGTCGACGTCAACTGATTGAGTCCTTATCCACTAGGTCCTGTCCTTTCTTCCACATTCTCCTCAGCAATGTCACAAAGAACAAGTCACACTCCTCTAGAAACACGGCCTCTTTCTACACCTGCCACCGCAGGACAGAGCAGGAGTGTTCCCCTGGCTGTCAGGAGATTTTTACAATCAGTCCAGATAAGGATTCTGGCTCCTCCAAACAAGCGTCACCTTGATGGCTGCTACATTTTATACAGCTAGTTCCCTTCCAAGCTGGAGCTTGCTTAATTTGCCCTGAACCTGGCCAAGCTCAGAAGGGTCAGGGTGACTAGGAGTCAGAGCCTGGTCCTCCACAGAGCAGAGCAGACAGCAGGACTTGCACAAGCCAGAGAGCCAAGGGAGAGGGCCACCAACACTACACTCGTCTGTACACTGGAACACAGACCTGTGGATTTTCATTCTCCTTCTGCCAATATAGAGATAAGAAAACCTCTCGATGGGTGGGATCCTGAAGTAATAAATACTATCCCCCAATTAAATGTTGGCTAATATTCAGCAAGCCCAAAGCCAGAGGTTGACAAATTACCTCTTCCTTGTCCCCAGTCAGAACTCTCACCCTGCAGACTGGCCCAGGATCATCACAGGCTTTTTCCAGCTTGTGTGACCCTCAAGTCACTTTGGTTGGGTTTTGTTGTTATGATGCTGGGAACTAAAGCCAGGCAGGTGTCTGGCAACTGCTCTAAGCTATAACCAGGAGGCACATCCTCAGCCTCTCAGGCCACGTGCTCACTTCCACACCTCCAGAGTAACTGGTTCAGCACTCTGCTTGTCTGGTCCGTACAGCATCAGACCAAGAAGGATATGAAGACCCCAGTCAGTCAACAATGCAAACAGCAGCTGGGCACAACGATGGATGCCTATACAGTCCTGCTCAAAAGAAGCCAAGGCAGGAAGATTAAGGGTTCGAGGCCACCCTCATCTCAACTCTTTAAAAAAGGTTACAAATAGTCCCTTGGGCCAGGGGTTGGCCTCCCATGCCTCTTGTCATGACAAATTTCAACACGGGCAAAAGATTCCAAGAAGAGCTGAAGGCTTATTTTCAGTTGCACTAGAAACTATTTCCGGTGTTAAAGGACATGCCCCTCCCCCCCAAAATGATGTAGGCAATTTGGGGCACAGTGGGCCTTTCCCACAGAAGAAAGACAGTATTTGAATGTAAATTACTGTCTCCAAGGGTTAGCCTGTAATCCACTGACTAGAACAACTGGTCACCCTAAACATCTAATAACACCTACTGTGTAAACAATTGACACTCCTGGACCGCGTCTGCACCAGGGTCATCCTGCCACACCACCTGTCCCCTTTAATGTCATGTGACGAAGGTCTGCACCAGTCCCTCCATCACCCATACACTCATTCTAGCTGAGACTGTGAACCTCTCAGGGGCCAGGAGCACTCTCACCTCTTTGTATCCTTGACGTGCTTGGAACTATGTTTGCACAACGCTGTGCAGACAGAGAATGCTGATCCCAAGCCTCTTCCAGTATTACCAAGCACACCTCCTACCTCAATCATGGACTAGAAATCACTCCTACCTGCAGGCTCAGCACCTGCTGCTGCAATATTGTTCTCTGAAAATCAGCCCTCTACCTTCCTGGAATACATGCTAGATGTTCTCTTCCAGAAAACCTGTTTTCTGATCTTGAGAGACAACAAAGGGATAGTGTGCCTAACTGTGTGCCATGTCTAAAATCTGGTACACAGCAGCATATTCAGGAAGTTTCTACACCCCGGCTCCTCCAAACACTGTACGATTGTTCTCTGGTCAACACTGTAGTCTCTAGGGGGCCATCCGCACTGTCCCTTGCATGAAAGAATTCATACATCCTGTGGCTCACTTGCTCTTCACAGACACTGAGTCATGTCATTCTTTCTTTCTTTCTATCTATCTATCTATCTATCTATCTATCTATCTATCTATCTATCTATCTACCTACCTACCTATCTATCTATCTTGATGAAGGGTCCTACTGGTCCCTCCTACTCCATAAAAGATCTGTAGCCTAGGGGTTGATTTCACCAGGTAAACTCAATCCCAAGATTCTCAGAGGAGGGCAATTTCTCTCCTCATCTGCAGGAACAAGCAAAGGCAACCGCCTCACCTGATCCATCTGGAAAACCATTCATCCATCGTAGAGGCTCAGACCAGAGACGATCTCAGGAAAGTCTGCCATGTCCACTCACTGGGCTGAGTTGTCAGCTTCACCACCCTCCATGACCTTATCCCTGGGCATTCTGTTATAGTCCCAGCACACTGTCCTGTCACTAAACCCTGGAGGCCAGAGTCTCTCAGGTATAGCCAGAAACACCTGGAACAACTTCATCTTTGCGTCAGTAAACAAGAACTCAGCAGACAGGAAGTGCTTGCCCGGAACCCACAGGTTATCACCAAGGAACAGCTGGCTTCACAGGGCTCCAACGCAGGACTGACACGTACAGAAATGCTAGAAAGAACAAGACTACATAATCTACAAAACTTCTGCGGGCAGGGGCTGACCTGCAGAACGGAGGGTGGCAAGGGCCCTTCAGAAGCTTTCGGGTCTAGTCGTTTGCCCAGGAAACTTCAGAAGCCAGTCTAGAAAACTAGTGCTGGTCATTTAGAATGCTCTGGGGGTTTTAATTCAGTGCTACCCACCACCTCATTCTCTCAGCTGACTTGGGGTTCTGGGACACAGGCCTTCTTCACCTTCTGGCCAACCGCACTATATAAGATAAAGGTATCTTGGTAAAGTAAGAAACAGCCATTGGGAGGTGGTGGTGCACATCTTTAATCCTGCTCAATAGATCTTACCATGTTTGCAGGTTAAAGGCACTTTTCTTAGGAAGGAGTGAAAGTGCTCACAGTGGGGCCGTCACTGTGCCAACTGCATCAGAGGACCACACGGGACTGTCACTGTGCCAACTGCATCAGAGGACCACACGGGACTGTCACTGTACCAACTGCATCAGAGGACCACATGGGACTGTCACTGTACCAACTGCATCAGAGGACCACACGGGACTGTCACTGTACCAACTGCATCAGAGGACCACACGGGACTGTCACTGTACCAACTGCATCAGAGGACCACACGGGACTGTCACTGTACACAACAGGACTGTCACTGTACCAACTGCATCAGAGGACCACACGGGACTGTCACTGTACCAACTGCATCAGAGGACCACAGGGGACTGTCACTGTACCAACTGCATCAGAGGACCACAGGGGACTGTCACTGTACACAATAGGACTGTCACTGTACCAACTGCATCAGAGGACCACAGGGGACTGTCACTGTACCAACTGCATCAGAGGACCACAGGGGACTGTCACTGTACACAACAGGACTGTCACTGTACCAACTGCATCAGAGGACCACAGGGGACTGTCACTGTACACAACAGGACTGTCACTGTACCAACTGCATCAGAGGACCACAGGGGACTGTCACTGTACACAATAGGACTGTCACTGTACCAACTGCATCAGAGGACCACAACGGGACTGTCACTGTACCAACTGCATCAGAGGGCTGTTCTGAAGCTGACGAGGGAAGTGACAGAATGCTTCAGGTATTTTCCCAAACCTACTTTATTTTTTTATTCTATATGTTTTTCACATCATGTATCTCGATCTCATTCATTCCCCATCCCTTTGCATCCGCCCTCTGCCCCTGCACCCCCTCCCCGAATAAAACAAAATTCAAGAGGAAAAAAAGGAAGGAAATAAAATGAGAAAAAAAGCTTTAAAAGGGAGGAATTAAAAATCTCATCATGGAAGCTGCATTGTGACCCAACAAGTCCCAGCATATACCCCTTTTCCACACATCTCTACTTGCAAGTGCTCATTGCAAAGAGTCACTGGTCTGGTTCGAGGCCCCTGGTCTCCACTACACGTTTGATGCTGGGCCCCCACTAGGACTCTTCCTGGACATCCTGCTGCTATCCTGTGTCCAAAACCCACTTATAAAGAACTCCAGGAGCCAGGAGGTGGTGGCGCACGCCTTTAATCCCAGCACTCGGGAGGCAGAGCCTGGTGGACTTCTGTGAGTTCGAGGCCAGCCTGGGCTGCAGAGTGAGATCCAGGACAGGCACCAAAACTACACAGAGAAACCCTGTCTCGAAAAACCAAATAAATAAATAAATAAATAAATAAATAAATAAATAAATAAATAAATAAATAAATAAACAAATAAAATAACTCCAGGCAACTCCTGGGAATCCGCTCACCTTGCCCTCTGCTCAGAGAGCAAGCAGCTGGCCCTCAAGGCTCCCCTCTGGACCCGAGGTCTGAGCTCATCAGTGGCTTTGCTTCCCCAGGGAACAAGCTGCAGAGGGTGTGTGTGCCTGTCCTCACCCCCCTGCAACCCTGCTGCTGGGTACAGTTACACATTCCGATATAGACATGCCTCTCAGACCAAGGAGGGGGATGGGGGTGTCCGGCTCTCAGAAGCCCTGGAACAAATACTTGGACCAGTATCTATGCTCAGGGACAGCAGCTGGTCCCTTGCTACTGTTTTCTCATTCCACACTGGGCCACCAGCAGGAACTGAGTCCCCCCACCCCACCCAAACCAGCCAACAAAGCAATCAATCCTCTGCCACAGGAGTCTGTTTGCCTCAGCAGGGCCAAAACAACCAATTCCAACCCCACCCCCCCTCAGGTGTCCAGGAGATCCCTCGGCCACACAGCCACCCCTCCCCCAGTCCCTCAGAACCGGTGGACTGGGAAGAAATCTCTCCTACTTCACCAAACCAAAATGGAGAAGGAAGAAAAGAGGGTTAGCAAGAACCTCACTTCTCCTCACCCTTCAACAGTTTCCTCCTCCATAAAGCTTCATAGGCGGCTTCGTGGCTACTCATGGAAAATCAGAAATGAACAGCCCTAGGGTCACCTCAGGGACACTGGGGATTAAGAACATGATGGCTCTGGAGGCTAGGAGCAACCAGCAAGAAGGCTGGAAATGTCTGTGGGAGCTAGCCTGTCAGGACTGAGACACTTTCTAAAGCACGCCCTCTACTCAACACAACAGAACAGTAACAACTCCCACCCTTCCTCCCGTCCCTAGCCCAATCAATGATCCATGGAGAACCAGTTCATTACCTGTCTAAGCCCCCAAAGGAAAGGCATCCTGCAGGAGCATCGTCCACTAAGGTTAACAACACAGGGCTCTCAAAAGTTAGGGTCTTGGAGTAGGCATGGCCGGGGGAGGCTCGGGCGCTCTCAGTTCACCGGAAGGTCTTCCGGAGCAAAGAAGAGAAAGTAAACAGAGTCCTGGGACCCAGCAGACCGCCTGCTCTCCTCACTACTCCCCCCGCCTGGCCCCGACCCACCCCCACCTTCTCGTGACATATCTCAGACGCAGCACAGCCCAAGCGTCTGCCAAGGGGGAAATGACATCAGTTCAGGCACAGCAGAACAACTTCAGACAGCTGCTGAGGAATCCTGAGGATGTGCCGTACCCGGTGATACCAGGACCAACCTAGAGCGGGGCCTGCTAGCTTCCCGGGCTCTGACTCCCCGGCTCGGACCGGACCGGGCTCCCGGCTGGCCGATAAATCGAGTCTAGGAAACTGAAGAGAGCTGCGTTTCTCTGCATAAGGTGTTGTTTCTCCTCCGGAAAGAAATTCAAGCCCGGTTACTGTCCTTTCGCAGAAACTTCCACCACCACCACCACCACCACCACCACCACCGGCCTCAATCTTCAGTGGCTGTGCTCAATAAACAACAGCACGTTTAGCAGGTTGTCCCCACCCTCTCTGGGAAGAGGCAAATGCAGAGGGGGCCTCCAGAGGCATCTCTCCCAGCTTAGGTAGTAACTGGCTGCTGTCTTGGGCCCCCTGCTGTACAGGGGAGTTTATGTTTCATAAACAAACTGGGTGTGTCCAGGTGCCAACATCTTTCCTCACTTGCCTTACAAAGGGTACAACAAGTCCCACCACACCCTCCAAGTTGCCAGTAATGCACATCAGCTATATTTAAACGAACTCTTGGTTCAGAAAAGCTCACTCCCTTAGATTTGCTGTGCTTCCTTTTGGAAAATCAACCAGCCAGCTTTGCCCAAGAAACAAAGACACTGGGGGTCAGCGTCCTGATCTGACCTTTCCTTGTCGGTGAGGCAAGCCAACTCTCAACCTGAACAGTGGCATGTGGGAGCGCTCCCCAGACCTGAATCCTACACCAAAAACATCGCTAGCGCAAGGTCCAGATTCGGGTGTGGATTTGCAGAAATAACTATTGGGTGTTTGGGTGTGACAAGGGCTCTCCAGGCACTATACCACGCCCCCAGCTCAGAAATGACTCTACGACCATTTTCAAAGGGAACTTTGAAGTTCAAAGCCACTTTTTAGTAACTTAGACTGCAAATCAATTACATTTCCTTCAACTCAAGAATCCATATAGTTCATCTTTGTCGAATCTTCTGCAATACCTTTCCCGGTGATATTTACTGAAGGGCCTCCATGACAGTGCCACTCTGCTGGGCATGACTCATGTAAGCCAAAAAGATTTCTGCAAATTACCATCTCGAACCCCCACCTAGGACAAGAAATTAGCAAGGCACAGCACCGAGCGCAGTGAGGCGCCCCACGCGTTGTCTGGTCATTAGTCCACAGACACACACACAGTGTGCTCCTGCAGGTCACAACTGACGGTCAAGGTCACAACGACTTTTCTGACATGAAAATGAATGTGCCAAGCAGGCTGCGCCATTACGTGAGGCTCACATAAGAACAAATCCTAACCTCACTGCTATAAGAAAAGAAGAAAAAGCTGATGTACACAGTGGTGGCCTCTCTGGGTGTCTGGAGCCCAGAGAGCCACTTTGGGGCAAATAATGTATTCTCGAGACACACTTAGTCTATCCCATGCCCTCCCACACAAGCTAAACTGCCAGAGATGAGATTGCACATCAAGGCTCAGCAGTCAGGACGACCGGGGGGCAGCTTTCGACCCCTTCCCCTCATGTCTTCAGTTTCCTGGCAACCCCTGGGAACCAGAAAACATGTGAGACACAATTTAACTTTGGCAAGCCAACTGGCGGAAATAAGTCCAGTCTCTCCTGAACAACTGTAGTGCGCACCGACCTAACAAGACAGACAGGCACCTGCGGTTCTTGGGAAAGAGTGAGTGCCGCGATATGAATGTCCCCGTTTATCTATCCCACACCCACTGACCACCCACAGTGCCAGGCACTGTTCTCAGTGCCAGGAACACCGCCACTAAATAACTCCCACACCGTGCTTTGATGGGTTACAGAATTATTCCATATTTCTTTTTGTTTGATGGGAGTGGAGGGTTGAGACAGGATATCACGTAACCCAAGCTGGCTTTGAACTCACTATTTAGCCAAGGGTATCCTGATCCTCCTGCCTCTACCTCCCAAGTGCTGTGATTACAGGCTTAAGCCAACACTCCTTGCCACATTTCTTTGCCCCCCTGACCCCTACTTTTGAGACAGGGTCTCAGATAGCCCATACTGGCCACACACTCACTCACCTCTGATCGTCCTAGCTCCACCTTCCTGGTTCTAGGATTAGAAGAGTGTACCACCACACCTGGATAACGTGGGGTGGGGACAGAACCTAAGACGTCATGAACACCAGGCAAGCTCTCTACCAACTGAGCTACATGCTGACCCCTGCATTTCTAAACAATATTCATCAATGGCGATTTGGGAAGAAGTAAAAACGCCAACAGTGTTGTATCGCAGACTGACTCCCTCCTCACAAATCATCCCTCTGTGGCCACTACTCCAGACAGGGCTTCTAATCAGCGGTTGTCTGGGTTCATCTTCATACAAGATTATATATTTCTGAGCACAAGGCAGCATTTCAGCCAGAAGCATCATCGCTAGAACAGCACCAAACGCTCTGGAAAAAGTGCTGACGACTTTTCACACTAACCTACTTCTTGCCTAGGCCTGTTGGCAACTAACATTCCTTAAGCAATGAGATCTGGGGGTGAGGGCAGAAAAGAAGGGGGGCTGGCTAATTCAGGCAGTCTCGGGAAGATGAGCTCCCCTTATGCCAGGCCCTAGAAATATCACCACCACAACCCAGTCCGCTCTGGGACTGAAGAAGAAGATGGCCACTGCCACCAGCTCGGAGGTGGGGCTGCGAGATTCTTTCATGTCAAGTGATCCAGGCTCAGACTCCATGAGCCAAAAATAAAGTCCTCCTTCAAGTAATCTTCGTCATCTTCCTGTCAATGCAGAATTAAATTAAATGCTGAATTTACCAACTTAAAAAAGGAAGTCACACTAAACTAGAATTAAGCAGGATTACGTTGTCAAAATGCTGTAAGTTAACCACTGCTTAGCACCCAGAGCAGCGTCTGGGGCATCCTCCTGTAGACTCCGCCCTCTCTCCCTAGAGAACCCTCCACGGCGGCATTGCCAAAGAACGTTACCCTTTGGGTTCTAGTTAACTTCCTATTTTAAGACACACTGAGACAGCACAGATATTCACAGACTTCATTCTTTTATGTAGTCCGTTTAAGGCTTCTGACAGTGTTTTTCAAGGCAATCTATACATCTGTAACTTTTCACTCCTGGAGTAGGAACAGAGAGCTGGTTATTTGTTCAATCCTAACCACAAGCCAGACTCTGAAACTCCACCTCACCAACACCTCAGCCCCACAACCCCATGATGTAATGGGACTATCCCTCTTCAGTGGCAGAAGCCTGGGCATGTGGCATTCGCTAGCTGTGGGAGAGGGAGGCTTCAACAAAGGCTCTGGCTTTAAGGGCTCTCTATGATACAAGAGTCAAGATGCCAGAAGACAACAAGGGGGCGGGGAATTAATCCAATAAGCAGATGTGAGGCTCAGTGACTGCCAAGCAGATATGCAGACAGATAGCCTGGTGGTGGAGAATTCCTTTAGAAGACTCACCAGGAGCAGACAGTGGTGTGAGCAATGAAGAATCAGGGCCTCGGCACCCAATTTGGTGAACTGAGTTCTACAAGACTATAAATGACTGGGCAAGTCCTAAGATTCTCATTTGTTCTTGACATGTAACAGAGCCCATAAAGGGACAGAGCTGGAGACAGTCCTGGGCCTTGGCTCTCTCCATTATGCAACTGTCTAGCTCCCAGGTCTTGTGACCCACTGAGGTTAGACAGGGGAGCTGAGGGTTGGGGGTGTCTAGTTGGCAGTCAGGAGTGTAAAGCAAGAATGGTGTTGTCAGAAAAGGACCCCTGCCAGGCTTCTGGGGTGGCAGGTGCTCTGTAGGCCCAAGGCAGCCTCATTTCCAGGAGCATAGGCAGCAAAGATCATCTAAGATTTTATCTTTCTTGGGTTTGGGCACAAACCCACTTATTTGTTTGAAGGAAAAAGTACCACAGAGGGCTGGAGAGATGGCTCAGTGGTTAGGAGCACTGGCTGCTCTCCCAGAGGACCCATGTTCAATTCCCAGCACTCACATCAAGCAGTTTACAACTGTCTGGAACTCCAGCCCCAGGGAATCTGGTACCTCTGAGGGGACTACACTCATGTACACCTCCCATCTACATATAATTAAAAATAAAACTAAAACTTTGAAATGGCTATGGAAAAGTTGAGTATTTAAAAAAAAGACAAAAGTACCACAGTAAAAGCTAAGGGGGCGAAAGAGAGACATCTTTGTGCGATAAAGCTATGTTTCAACGAAATGATCCTGAAGTGATTATGGTGGAGAATGGCATGGGTCAGATCCCAACCCCAGACAAATATTCACAGACTGCTGCCAAGCAGCAGCGCATAGACTGCTCAGCTGCCAGGAAACAAGAATCCTGGCTTAGCTGTGTCCGGGAGCTGGACAAGGGCAGGCAGGCGCGTAGCAGGCCTGCTGAGGCAAGAACGGTACACTTCGCACACGGAGTTCCGTGAGTCACTCAGCTGGTTCCTTCCATAAAGCATCCTGAGAAGCCCATCATTCCTCTCCTTTGGGTCTTTTCAGGGAAGATGGCTGGGGAAACAGTCCTTAGCTGCAGTATGTGGTCACTTGTTCCACATCAAATGCTATTCAGAAAAGAAGGTTCCAGCAGACAGAGAGCTCCTACGTCCCAGACAGAAAAACCCAAGCTTTAGTGAGGTGAGATAACTCTCTCAAGGATGTACAACTCACAAGAGATGGAACCGGCACTTCACCTGGGCCTGTGTGGCTCCAAAATGGTTTTGACACACACAGAAATGGTATTTTGATATTAATTATAATTGTCGCCCAGCCTCCTGTGTGATCTCGTACTCCTGGCTGCCTCCCGCCACCTGGAGGAACTGCGGTGGTGAAGTTAGTCTAGTCCTGGGGGACGATATTTTTAGTGTATGTGCTGCCAAAGCAAGCAGAACGTTTAGTTACCCAGCGTGGGACAAACACAAGCACCCACTGAAACACACACAGGCTAATAAATAAAAGGCCTGGGAGAAAGATCAACCCAGGAGCTACCGAGGGATAGGACGGCACAAGGCGGCCACAAAAACACAAACTGGGTTTGTGTGGGGAAAGTGAGCACGATGTGCAGAACCAAGCATGACGGACACATGGAGTACGTAAGGAAGAAAGAAAGAAGGACAGATCAAAGCATGGTGCGCACACTCGTAATCACAGTACTTGGGAAGCAGAGGCAGGAGGATTACCACAAGTTTGGGGTCACTCTGGCATATACAGTGAGGTCTAGGCCAGCCAGGACCGCCTCAAACAAAAACAAAAACAAAGCCACCGAAGGAGAAGCAAGATGCAGTGGTGGCGCACACCTTTAATCCCAGTACTCGGGAGGCAGAGCCAGGTGGATCTCTGTGAGTTCGAGGCCAGCCTGGGCTACAGAGCAAGTTCCAGGACAGGCACCCAAGCTACACAGAGAAACCCTGTCTCGGAAAAAAAAAAAAAAAAGAAAGAAAGAAAGAAAGAAAGAAATGGGTTAAGTTATAAGAGCTAGCTAGCAAGAAGCCATCAGCTCTGACTCCAGCACTGAAGGAAATAATACTAAGAGGACTGTAATGTAACAGAGGTGAGAGGGCAGGGCCACATCAGCCACATGACTCACTCATGAAGCAGCCCCGGAGGTCGATCCCATTGTCTGGAGAAAGCATCTTGGTGGTTCCACTCACTTGTGACTCTTCACAACTGCTCTTCCAGCTCCTCCCTCCCAGCCTAGCTCCTCCTAAGGTCTAAGTGACTTGGGGGCAAAATGTGCTCTTTTTAGGTTTTTGATAAAGTTTCAAGTAACCTAGGTTTGGTGAGGATCTATGTCTCAACAAAATAAGGTAGACAGAACAACTGAGGAAGACACCCAAGCTCAACCTGTGGTATCTACACACACATGCACACACACACACACACACACACATATACCACAAGTGCACGGGCACACACCCCACACACACATACACCACAAGTGCACGGGCACACACCCCACACACACATATACCACAAGTGCACGGGCACACACCCCACACACACATATATACCACAAGTGCACGGGCACACATCCCACACACACATATACCACAAGTGCACGGGCACACACCCCACACACACATATATACCACAAGTGCATGGACACACCCCACACACATACATATATACCACACACAAGAAGGAAAGGAAGGAAGGATGGATGGATGGGAGGAAATAGTTGAATCCCTAAACATGAGTGCTGGTAACATTTTCCTGGCCACCAGAACCCAACAAACCACTACCTAATCAAAAGAGTACCTGAAGCTGAGCCAGGGTTCAGGAAGTTTGATAAAGGGGTTGGAAACCCCTCTGTATGTACCTATTTATTATTATTATTATTATTATTATTATTATTATTATTATTTGTTTTTTGAGATAGTCCCATGTAGCCCAGGCTGTCCTCAAACTTGCTACTTGCAGAGGATGACCCTTATGTCAGTCCCTCCAGCCGCCACCTCCCAGGTGCTGGATTACAGACCTACACCATGCATGGCCTGGTGTCTCACTATCTGTAAATTCAACTTCTCAGCTGAGGAATTACAAGTATTTCAATCATCTCAGAGGCAAAACTCCCTTTCTCTCTGCAGTACTAGGACAAGAGCTTCTTCACATGTTTTTTCTTCATGGGAAACAGGCTGAAGCTACTTGGTCCGTCCTAGTCAGAAAGATCAGCAACACCTGGAGGGACCTTTTTAGCATAAAGGATGGTGAAATTCAACAGGCCAACCTGGAAGCACAGGTGAAGTACCACGCTGTCCCTCCACTCCTGGATCTGACATAAATGATCTGTTACACACTCCTTCTCGCAAAGGATGCTCAGCTTTGTGTCACGTGATACCCAACCACAGTAACACCTAACCCTGGAGCTCACTTCAAAAATCTCTTCATCTGGGGTCCAGATCACGAAAGAAGCAGGAGAGTCAACCAGGCTCTCCTCCCAAAGCTTAGGGGACAGCGCTCAAGGTGTCTTTTTGTCTTAACGTGTCTATTTTGCCTGCGTGGACACATGTGCCCACTGAGTCCAGAAGACAGCATCAGAGCCCCTAGAACGGGAATTACAGAGTTGTGAGCCACCATGTGAGTGCTGGGAATCGAACCCGAGTCTTCCATGAGAGCAGTCAGTGCTCTAACCACTGAGCCTTCTCTCCAGCCTCCAGAAAGTATTCAAAGTGCATTCCCATTCCAAAGAGTGACTGCTCTCCCCGAAACAGACTAGCAGGTGCCAACTCCGTTGCCTTTACGCACATGACTCTTCACTGCCAGACTCTTGAGAAAGAAAACTCTTCCAAGGTCACTGTGTTTGAAACAACAGAAGAGGTACAGCCCCCCCCGCCCCCCGAAACACACCCAGCCATCAGAGTTTACCAAGAACTCAGGCAAGCCATGGAAACATAGAGGATCTACTCTAGGAAGACAGAAGTCAAAATTTATAAGCTATTTTCCCACCCCTTTCAGCTGCTGGAAGAAACACGATGTTACCTGTCCCCACTTGCCAGAGGGCACAACAAAGGTCTGAAAATGTGCGGTGACCTAGAACTAGACTCAGGAAGGTTGATGGAAGGGACAGAGGTCTCCTGGTGGGACTCCAGGGACTGATGGCCAGGAGACTTGCAAGCTTTGACGTTCACTCCACGATGGCCACTGCATCACACAGACCCGTGAACCTGGACCAGCTAACCTCTCTGGAACACTTCTCTCAGCACACTCCCAGGCCAGCCATTTCTGTGATGAGCAGCCCGGAGTGAAGCCTGTGTGAGGCTGACCAAAACGAAGCTGAACATTTCATTTCCAGCTGCTGGCTATCACAAACTAATTAAGTGGAGGATGGATGTAAACTTCATATTTAAATTTTTTTTTAATTTATTAGGTGTGTACAAGTGTTTGCCTACATGTATATATGTGCACGATATTCATGCCTGGGGCCCAGGGAGGTGATTAGAAGTCATTGGATCCCCTGGAACTGGAGTTATGGATGGTTGTGAGCCGCCATGTGGGTGCTGGAAAATGAACCCAGGTCCTCTCCAAGAGCAACAAGTGCTCTTAACCATTGAGACATATCACTAGCCCTGAACTTTATACTTTTCATGAGAAGTGCCTGGCACACAAGTTGCTACTGATACTCTGGGTGAAGTGTGGTCCAAATCAATGGTGGGAGCAACAAATAAGCTTTTGCCATGAAGCAGGGTGTCTTGATCCAGCCAAGTGCACCTGTGGCTGAGTAAGGAACATTCCTGTTATATACCACAGGGAACTGGAGACAGAAAGCAGGAATCTAGAGATGCACTGTGAAGGCCAATCTGAGTGTTCTCTACTTGATTAGGGGGAATGGGTAGTCCTAAACTGACAGATACTACCAAGCCCTATCATCTGAGACCCAAAAGAGCTAGCAGAATCTGAAAACTTTTTTAGCCTCTCTAAGAACGATGATATTACGGGCAGTGGTGACATTGAATGTCTTTAATCCCAGCACTCTGGAGGCAGAGGCAGGTGCCATCTCTGTGAGTTCGAGGCCAGCCTGGTCTACAAAGCAAGTTCCAGGCAGCTAGGACTGTTACACAGAGAAACCTTGTCTTGGGGGGAAAAAAAAAAAGGAATATCAGGCCGGGTGGTGGTGCCGTCGAATGTCTTTAATCCCAGCACTCTGGAAGCAGAGGCAAGCAGATCTCTGTGAGTTCAAGGGCAGCCTAGTCTACAGAGTGAGTTCCAGAACAGGCTCCAAAGCTATATAGAGAAACCGTCTTGAAAAACCAACAAAAAGAATGATGACACCTGCCGATATATTGTCAGAAAACCCTGAAGCACAGAAGGTGAGAGGCCCGGGAGCAAAGCATGGACCCAGCATCTTCTGACTCTCGTGGCCTGCGATGCAAACTCCAGCAGAGTCCTCTGAAGAATGACTGTACTAAGAGAAGCAAGGGTGAGCTGACGGGATACACTCAATTTGCCGCTAAGAGAATGAAGGCAGGCAAGAAAAATGCCAGAAACTGAACACCAGGAGGTGCGGCTGTCCTCACTCTGACAGCATCTATGTCTGAGTCCAGCCAAAATCAGGAACTAAGGATCAACGAGACAGCGCAAGCCGGACAGCCTGAGTTCAATCGCTGGAATCCATGCTGGAAGGAAAGAGTGGACTCCTGAAAACTGCCCTCTGACCTCCACATACACTGCCACAGCATGTGTGTGCCCGTACATTCCTATACACACAAATATAATAATAATAATAATAAAGATAGGACTGGAGACGGCTCAGGCGGCCCGGTGGTTAAGAGCACTGGCTGTTCTTCCAGAGGACCTGGGTTTAATTTCTAGCTACCACATGGCGGCTCACGACTGTCTGGGTATCTGACCCCTCCCTCTTTTGGTCTCTGTGGACACAAGACCCATACTTGGTATACAAACACAGATGCAGGCAAACACTTACACACATAAAATAATCTTAAGAAAAAAGAAGACGCACAGGGCCCCTAGGACTGCCTTCTGAATAGCCCATGCGTGTTTCAGCAGCACGGCCCATGTACTGGGACATGGCCAATACGGTACATGAGGGCGGGCACAGTTAGCCAAGCAGGGACCCAGAGGTACAGCCCTGGCTTCTGGAGAACCGAAAGAGGAGAAAAGCCGCTAACAGGGGTCTCTTCATCTTTCCACATCTCTCTAAAAGCTATGCAATCTCAGATGAGAGTAGGAATGGACGAGGAATCCTTCCTACACTAGCAATGGAGGGGAAGTCCAGAGTTAACTGTTCACGTCGTGTAGTGCTCCAAGAGTGGAAAGAGATGTCTGTACCAAAGAAAATGACGGGGGTGGGGGGTGGGGGGTGGTGTCACTATAATTAGACCCGATTAGGTGAAACCGAGCCGGTGTTGGGTGTGGTGATGCACACCTTTAATCCCAGCCACTACCTGAGGGGCTGAGGTGCTCGGATCTCTAGAGTTCCAGGCCACAGAGTGACACCCTGTCTCTCCAAACAGACAGACAGAGAAGCTGAAGCTGGAAGAGCATTTCAGATACTCACAGGATTGAGAAGTTTGAACTCATTGCTTATTGAAAACTAAGTCTCATAAAAACTTTTTAGCCTCTCTAAAAACGATGCTATCAGGCCGGTGGTGGCATTAATCCTTTAACGCCTTTAATCCCACCCAGCACTCTGGAGGCAGAGGCAAGCGCATCTCTGTGAGTTCAAGGCCAGCCTGGTCTACAGAGTGGCTCATAATGGACTCAACTTTGTAATACGATTTTTACTCCTAGCTCTTAAATTATAATATACAAGATCCTCTCCTACAACATTAATGGATTATGTTCATTTCTTAGGATGTGATGTGGTACAATGGTTACACTAAATAACAAAACTCTTTTCTTTAAAAAAAAAAAAAAATGTTTTTGAGGGCTGTGGTTGGCTCCTGTCTTTAATCGCAGTACTCAGGTGGTAGAGATAAGCAGATCTCTGTGAGTTCAAGGCCAGCCTCATCTACACAGTGAATTCCAGGACAGCCAGGGCTACACAGTGAGGCCCTGTCTCAAAAACAGAGAGAGAGAGAGAGAGAGAGAGAGAGAGAGAGAGAGAGAGAGAGAGAGAGAGAGAGAGAGAGAGAGGGAGGGAGGGAGGGAGAAGAACGAGGAGGAGGAGGAGGAGGAGGAGGAGGAGGAGGAGGAGGAGGAGGAGGAGGAGGGGAGGAAGTGGGAAAACCCATGCAATAGGAGAAAATATGCAACTTATGTATCTGGTAAGAGTCATAGACTTCCTAACCATGGGACTCTTCAGAGGCATAATTGTTAGTTTATGTCTATCCCTCTCCAAAAGAAACAGACTTCTCTGGCCATACAGACCTCGATTCACAGAAATGGCTGAGAAATGGCTGGCCTTGGCGCTGTCCTGGCCATGCTGACAGCAGTGAGGGAGCTGAGAGGAGCAGACGCCAGAGCTCAGTCCATTCCCAGTGCTGGGGAAAACAGACGGGAGGCTCGGAGAAGTTAGGTGGCCCTGGCTCCTGCCTGAACGGTGGCATGGCCACCTCTGCAGTGACCATCGGAGGCGCTTTAAAGGCAAGATCACTGTCCCGTCTATCAGATAAAGGAATTCAAGCTGGGCAAAAGACTGGATGTTTCCTTCCACACGATGTACACAAATACCAACTAAGACTATGAAGAGGGCTGTGACAGCGTGCTTCCCTAGCACAGATAAGGTCCTAGGTTTGATTCTCAGCCCTGGAAAAAGAAAAATGTACAGAGTCAGTTTTTCCACCCTAAACAATCAACCAAAACAGACAGCAAAAGTCAACACCACTAGTCACTAGGAAAATGCAGATAAAACCTCAATGAGAACTAGTCACACCCCCTCCTCCATGGTAAAGCAAAACAAAACAAAATACCCACAGGTTAGCAAGTCTTGGAAGTCACAAGAGACACCAGATCCTCGTCTACAGCTGCTGCGGGTGTGCAGGGATGCAGCTCCTTCACCAACAGCCGACCAGCTCCCAAGTTAAACAGTTACCTCAACAACACATGATCCAGCAACTCTGCTCAGACCATCCGCTGGGAGCCTTGAAAATTTACTAAACACTGCGTATAGACCAACGCTCACTGCAGCACTGTTCACACTTACAGACCAACGTTCACTGCAGCACTGTTCACACAGACCAACGCTCACCGCAGCACTGTTCACACTTACAGACCAACGCTCAATGCAGCACTGTTCACACTTATAGACCAACATTCACTGCAGCACTGTTCACACTTACAGACCAATGTTCACTGCAGCACTGTTCACACTTACAGACCAATGTTCACTGCAGCACTGTTCACACTTACAGACTAACGTTCACTGCAGCGCTGTTCACACTTATAGACCAACGTTCACTGCAGCACTGTTCACACTTATAGACCAATGTTCACTGCAGTACTGTTCACACTTATAGACCAACGCTCACTGCAGCACTGTTCACTTATAGACCAATGTTCACTGCAGCACTGTTCACACTTATAGACCAACATTCACTGCAGCACTGTTCACACTTACAGACCAATGTTCACTGCAGCACTGTTCAAAACAGCTTGAACGAGCATCAGCTGATGAATGCAAACTCAAGTGCAGTGTGTCAGGGGGTTAGTGGGAAACGAAGGTTGATACATTTCCTTGTGCACATGTATGAAATTCTCAAAGAATAAATATATATATATAATTTTAAAATTAAATAATAGCCTGTAGTGGTGGCACACCCCTTTGATCCCAGCACTCTTTTTTGAGGCAGAAACAGGTGGATCTCTGTGAGCTTGGGGCCAACTACATAAAAGTTCCAGGGCAGTGAGGGCTACATAACCGAGACC